>NC_134372.1:13195454-13498484 GCF_035582795.1 Mycteria americana
GGCTTTCCTCTCACCAGCGGCAGGGCAACCTGCTGCCCTGTACCAGCACCCGCACACAGGGTTTCCTCTGCATCCCGCTTTCCTCCGGAGATGCGGGAAATCTTGCCCTGCTCCATCACGCCCCATCCTGGACCACGGCCTGGCGCACGTCCCCATCACCCCCACCACATGGGTCGCCCCCCGCTCTTCTAACACCACTGCATTTAACACCCGTTTTCTTCTGCCTCTTGTTCTCTCTCTCGGTCACTTATGGCTGCTTCTGCTCGGCACCGCGTAGGCACCGAGAGCGGGCGCAGCTCCCCCTACTATAGCCAGTTAGATGTGAGGTCCTCCACTCCAACCTCATACCAAGCGCCCAAGCATTTCCACATCCCAGGTAGGCTCTGGAGCACCCCGGTCCCCAGGGAAGCGCCGTGTCTGTGGCATGCCCGCATGTGTCGTCCCCACTGTGTCGCATGCGTAGCTCCACCGCCTGCCTAGAGCCAGCTGGCAGCAGGATCTACCCCTGGTAGAGGCCATCCATAAACAGGACCTGCAGCTTGAACCCTCCTCCCTCCCCATCACCACCCGGACGTCCCAGAGCTGCCCGGGGTCTGCTTGATCCTTGCAACATCCCTCTTCTTCCTCTTCCCCAACCTTCCTCCACTCCCCATATGAAGACGAGTCCCCTGCGGAGAGCCTTCCCCCTCCCCTACCTCCCCCCAGGATCACGAGCCGAAGCGTGTCTGCCGGAGGCCTTTCCGCACCCATCGCTACAGATGACTATTTTATACTCCCCCTAGGGCCCGCCGCTCCCTCCCCCCAGAGTCTTCTGGGCTTGCCAGATGCCTGCTCCCCTTCTGCAGGGATTGCAGGGGGCCACCAGGTAAGGGCCACCACCCGCTCCCTGCCATGCAGAGCCCACGGGGACGGGGACGGAGCGGGCAGAAGGGGAGAGTGGGGAGGGAAGCAGGCAGAGCTGCCCATCCATCCTTCAGCACGCTCAGGGGGGCCAGAGCCCCAGATCACCCTGCTCAGCTGTAGGCATCTCCCGCTGCCCTCGTCCTCCAAAGCGTGGAACCTTCCACAACGTATAGCTGATGCCCTGGGACAGCACCATGAGGACACCTAGAGGCTCCCCACCATGGTCTCCTGCTCCCATCCCATCCCTGCCAGGGTTCGGCCCCGCTGCCTGCCCTGCCCTGCCTTCCCGCTGACGGTCGGTGGTTTATGGATGGCCCCCTCCCTGCTCCGCCAGCTCTGCTGCCTGGCCCCTGCGCGGGGGCTGTAGCTCTCAGTGCCAGGCTCCAGCTCGCTTTCCCTCCCAGCTCGCTCTTTTCTCTCTCTGCTGCGGAAAGAGGCTTTGGCTGATGTTGTTTCGCCCCCAGGTAGATTGCAGGCGGTTCTTCCAGGCGCTGGCACCCCCAAGAAACCGCACCAGCGTGAGCCGTGGTGCGTTGCTGCCGGCTGGCAGGGGTGGCCGGTGGTTCCTGGCTGTGCCGCTCCCTCCCGGGGCTGGCTGCGCCCGCCGCCCCGCGGTGCATGCTGACCTTGGGGCGCTCACTGCATGTCCTGTGTGCGCACCACTGCCCAAGGGTGGCCCCAGGACCGCGCTCCTGCTGCCCATCCTGGAGCCCGCCTGGCCCTGGCCTGGCACTGGACTCCCGTGGGACGCGTGGACCCGGAGGCGGTTGTGTGATGGAAATGTGGTGTGGGGATAGCGTCTCCTGCAGGACTTCTGTCCTGTCCACTCTCAGCACGCCCATGCTGACCTCCCCTTCCTCCCTTCTTTCCTTCTTTCTTCCCTTTCTTTCTTTCTTCGGCCACCAGCTGCTGGCGAGAGTAACATCTACCGGAAACCCCCCATCTATAAGCGACACGGTATGGTCTGCCATCTGCGCACCGGCGTCTGCTCCGTGGGGGAAGCGGGGCAGGGCACCAGTGCAGGGTTGGTCTGGCTGAGTCGTGTTTAGGGGCAGGGTGGGAGATGGGAGCAGGTGTCAAGGTGAGCTGGGCTTTGGTGGGCTGATGCTCCTGGCTTGCCCTCCAGGCAGCAGAGTGCAGGGTTCAGTGCAAGTAAAAGGCAGCTTTGAACCTCATCCCTGTTGCGAGGAATGGAGGCGAAGGCTGTCAGCAGTGCCAGGGACAGAGATAGCTGTGGGAGGGGGAGCGAGGCCATGGAGGGGTGGCAGAGGGGACAAGGGTAGCCGTTGCTTGTTGATGCCAGGAGCCAGAGCAGCCTTGGGAAAGGGATGAAGAAGGTAATTTTCAGTTTCACATGGAGTCCTGAAGAAAAATCATAGCCCATCCAGGATGGATGCTCCAGGGTGAAACAGGCCTGGGGAGTGTTGAGGGGTGGGGAAGAGGCACAGGGATGTTTGGTGTCTCTCAGCGGGGCTGGCTTGCACTATCCTTGCTTGCTTCTGCACATAGAGGGGCAGCAGCTCCTCCCGAGCAGTAACTGTGTCTCCTTTCTCTCCTGGGACTCTCCCTTCCCACCTGCCCAACCCCACCACCCCGCTGCTGGCTGCACCCGCTGCTGTAAGTAGCTGCTGTTGGCGGGGTCCCCTCTGCCCGCTTGAGGTGATGGGATGGCTCTGCCACACAGCCTGTCCTTGGTGCTCCTTCCCCTGCGAGTCTCCTGGCCTCTGGGGAAAAGGAGCAGAGCTCACCCTTGGGTTTCTCACGTGTGCTGCCGAGGCTCAGTCCCCAGCCTGAGCAGAGCTCCGTGGGTGGCCCTGCCACAGGGGGCTGAGCCCCTGCCAGAGCTGCTGGGGTCACCCCTCTGTCCTCCCCCTGCCCGCTGCACAGCCCACTGCCGCCTTCCCCTGGCAGTATCCCACCGAGAGCCCTTCCCCACTGGCACTGAGCCTTCCTCCATCCCCTCCTGCCTGTGCAGTTATAGCCCTCCGGGTGACGGGACAGCCTGGGGCGCAGGGAGGTTGGTAGCACTGGTGGTACTGGGGCTGGGGTGAGCACTATGCGGGAGCCTGAGTTTGGGTGCTGTGGTGCTGTGGGCTATGAGCTGTTTGGGTCCCTTCCCAGCCACATCAGTGGCAGCCCCTCTGCTTGTCACTGTCCCCATCATCTGCCTCTGCACCCTTGTCTCCAGGAGGTGTCAGCAGTTTGAAAATGGACTATTCCCAGCTCTGCTCCATGCTGTCCCAGACATAAATTGCTGGTGGCCACTGGGGAGAGGGGAGGGAAGAGGATTTGCCTTTGCCCTGGGGTGGATCTTTGCAAGTTCTGCTGGTGGGACTCGGGGTCCTCGTTACAGCTCTGCCTGCTCCTTTTGCAGACAACCTCCCTGCAGCCACAAAAAGCAAAACCAGTGAAGACATCGCACAGTCATCCAAGTATAGCCCTGCCTACTCCCCAGACCCGTACTACCACTCTGAGTCAGAGTACTGGTCCTTCCAAGGCTCCCCCAAAGGTAACAGCCCCCCATTGGGCTATGGGAAAGGGAAACCCATTCCTGCCCCCAAACCCAGCCACTGCCTGGGAGGGACCCCCCCCCCGAGTTGGGTCTGGACCCAAAGGTGGGGTTGGGCTGAGATACCTGCCAAAGTGACCCCAAAATCCTAGCAGCCCTTGGGAGTCAGCTGTCCCCATGCAGCTGGGGACTGTCTCCTCCCTACCTGCCTCCACCTTCATCCCTGTCTGACCCCTGCGCATGTCTCCTTGCAGCCCCCCGGGCCCGGAGGTTCTCATCAGGAGGCGAGGAGGACAGGTACGACCGGGGCATGCACAAGGTGAGTGATCTCCCTGCCTGCAGCCTGGCAGGGGAGAGCCGGCAGCAAGCTGCCCCCATCACAGTTGGCTTTGGGGAGGAGGCCAGCCCAGCTCCGCCACCCAAGAAGGGGCCACCACCGTCCCTGCTGCCCTCTGCTATCTCTCCCCCCTTGGCCACCCCCAACATGGGGGCTGAAGGAGGGGGAGCACACCCCCTTGCCAAGGCACCCCGCCCCAGCACCTCGTCCCCAGGGACAGGGGAGCAGATGGGGAGATGCCGAGGCCATGGCAGGAGGTGCCATGTTCTGTCGTGATATGCCAGCAGTCAGGGAGGGCCGGGCAGGGAAAGGTAGGGGTGCGAAGCAGCTTTCCCCCCCTCCCCCCCCCGCCCAGATCCAGAGCGGCATCGGCAGGCTGATCCTGAGGGAAGAGATGAAGGCTCGGTCCAACTCCTACACAGACCCCTGGACACCACCTCGCAGCTCGGCCAGCAGCAGAGAAGCCCTGCACACGGCTGGCTATGAGGGCTCCCTCAATGGCTGTAAGGACCCTGTCTTGTCTGTTCGTCCTAGCTGGCACAGTCCCAGCCCCTGTGGGAAGTTTGCTGGGGTCGAGAGGGAAGAACGGGGGACTGGGAAGGGGTGGTGGGAGAGGTGCTGGGCACCAGAGTTGGTCTTGGGAGGCTCTTTTATTCTCTGGAAGGCTCCATCTGTTCCCTGTGCCCCGGCTGGGATGGGGCATTGCCTGGCGGGTGTTTGCAGGCTGTCTGGGTAACCTGGTGAAGTGCCTCATCGGGTGGTTGAAGGGTCCCTTGGGAATCTCACAGCACAGCCACGCTGGGTTTGCTCTGACCTGTTTTGGGCTCGCTGCGTGTGTACCTCCTCATTAACGGCATATCTGGGACCCCCTGGTACCCCAGACCTGCTGGCTGGCCCCAGGGTTGCCTCCCTTGCTTGCGCTGCTCTCACTGCACAGCACCCCGGGCACCCAGCCCCTCTCCCCTTGGGGCTGCAGGGGGGGGCTGGAGGCGTTGGGGAGCCTGGCAGCACAGATGCCCCTGCCTGCTCTGTGCTCTCCTTCCTCATGGCACATCTGCTGTCATGGAGCTGGGGCTGTTTGGAGATGCTCAGGGAGCCCCTCAGCCCCGCTGGGCTCCCGGGAGCCCCGAGGAGGACCCGCGGGGCTGGCAGCCAGGCAGCTCTGCATGGCGTGGGGCGCTCGGTCCTCCCTGATGCCCAGCTCTGCTCTCCTTGCAGCTCCCCGGACACACTACCTGGCCGACAGCGGTGAGTCTGTGAGCCTGCAGCCCTCTGCGGGTGGTCTCCCGTGGCTGTGGGGTCCAGAGCCTGAGCTGGAGGAGATGCTGGGAGGGAAGAAGGGGAGAGAAGAAGGAGCCCTTGAAAGGCTGGGTCAGGGTAGAGCTGAACCAGGGCAGAGCTGGTGGCAGCGCCAGGAGAGGACAAGTCAGAGAAACTGAGAGAGGAGATTGTGTTGCACTGAAGGATGAGGCAGGAGGGCTGCCATGGGAAAGGGATTTTGGGGAGAGGAATATCAGCACAGGAGGAAGCCAGACTGGAAATGAGTTGGAGCTGGAAGGAGACAAGAGCTGGGTGAATGTGGAGCTGGGTAGCAACGTGGGAGCACAGCGGTAAGGTGGCCCAGCGGGTGCTCTCCCGGGGTGTGGGGCTCACCCGTGCATCTTCCCTTATGCACCTTGGTGGCTTCTTTGCAGATCCCCTCATTTCTAAGTCAGCCTCCCTTCCTGCCTACAGGAGGAACGGGCTGCACAGGGTAAGTGTCTCCTGCCTGCATCCTGCTGCTGCCAGGCATCTCTGCACCCTTCATCATTCTCCCCAGGCTCCTCAAAGCCCCCGGTGCTCCCCTTTCATGACTAGGGTGTCCTGCTCCCCCCCTTCTCTGCACCCATGCTGTCATTGCTGGTCTGTGCCAATCCAAAATGACCCTTATTGGGGACCAAATTGCCCTGTCCAGGCACTGCAGGACAGAGGTGCCTGCCTTGAACATCCTGCAGGGCACGTTTCAGAGGGATGCTGGTGTTGCTTCCCAGCATGAGAGCTTTGCTTTATACCCTGGGGCAGTGACTGCTGGGGGTCAGGAGACCTGATCCTGCCTCTGTGTGACCTGGGCTTGTCACTTCACCTCATGCCTCAGTTTCCCCGCTGCCAGGTGTGGGAAGCAGGTCCTACTTCGGGTGGGTGGGTGCATTCCCCCCTAGGGACATGGGAGGTGCTGTGCTGAGCATCTGGAGGGGACCCCCTCTTACTCCTCCCTCCCTCCCTGTATCCCTCCTGCAGCCTCCCAGTGCTGAGCTCTTCCACTACGACAGCACAAACGCCGTCAACTGGGGGATGCGAGGTAAGGCGCTGTGGGGCTGGGGAGCAGCGTGGGCAGGGGACCCTGTAGGCAAGGCGCTGTGGGGCTGGGGAGCAGCGTGGGCAGGGGACCCTGTAGGCACGGAGCCAGATGCCGTGGGGCTGCCTACCCCACCGCAGACAGCTCTGGAAAATGAGGTCCAGGCTGGAGGGAGAAAGGGGGAGACAGGCGGGGGTCCCCACAGTCCCAGGGGGAGCATCCTGGCAGCAGAGGGGTCAGTGTGGCTCATATCTCTCTTGTCTTTTCTCTCTCCCCACAGAGTACAAGGTAAGATGCTCCCACTCCAAGGAGCAGCTGCCAGCTGGAGGTTTGAGTACCACCCAGAGGGAGTCCCAGAGACGTGTCCGTGTGTCCCCAGGCCCTTCAGGAGGAAGTTTGCCCTCTGCCCGCAATGCCCTACCTTCATCCCCCTCCATCCCCCACCCGGCAGCCCCGTCCCGGGACTATGGGTTTCGGACCAGGGTCCTTCCCCTCCTGCCAGGGTCCCAAGCACTTGGCCGAGCTCAAGTGTCTTCTGGGTGAGGAACAGAGAAGGGTGGTTGTGCTGGTGGTTCCCTACTCACACTCATCCCTGGGTCACTCCTGGTTTCGCAGAGTGAGCAGGCTATTCCAGAGCCACCAAGGTGATTTAAGGTGGATTAGGGTCGCCCTGAGAGCAATTCCCCCCTCTGCCTTGTCCCGTCCAAGCCCTGGAGGCAGCTGTGCCACCCAAACCCTGCTAACCATAGCAGGAGGAGGCTTTGCCCCAGTGGCCCCCACGGCCACCAAAGTGTGTCCCAACTGTCCTCTTCTGGCTCCGGAGCTACCCCATGGGTCTTCCTGTCCCTGTGCAGATATACCCCTACGAGCTGCTCCTGGTGAAGACAAGGGGGAGGAACCAGCTGCCCAAAGATGTGGACAGGACTCGGTTAGAGGTGAGGAGAGCCTTTTCCACTGGGGATAATCTCCTCAGGGCTCAGAGGGACCCGATCCCATGGGGTGTCCCTTTAGCCCCAGCAGGCAGCGTGGGGCTGTGAGGGGCTCATGGACATGTGAAGAGCATCTCCACAGCTTCCCAGGAGCACACATGTGCTAGCACACTGTCACGGTGGTCCTCCTGCTCCACTGGCCGGGCAGAGCTGTTCCCCATGCCCACAGCACCAGTGTGTTTGGCAGGAGCAGGAGGGAGCCGGGTGCTCCCCTTCTCCTGAGTGAGCACTGCTGGGGGTCGTAGCACCCCATTGGACCCAGCCGGGCAGGGGATGCCATCAGCCCCCCTTGCGTGCCCTCCCACCCCGCTGCAGCCACACGGCCCGCGTGGTGGCTGTTGGCCCTGGGTGGTGGCCGTGGTCCCCAGCCGTGGCCCAGCATCCCGTCTCTTCCCAGCGCCACCTCTCCCAGGAGGAGTTCTACCAGATCTTCGGCATGACCATCGCCGAGTTTGACCGCCTGGCCCTGTGGAAGAGGAACGAGCTGAAGAAGCAGGCCCGGCTGTTTTAAATGCAGTGCACTATAAATATATACATACCTATAAATATATACATAGAAAGATCTCTATATGGCAGCTCTGTATGATTCTCGGTGCTGTATGTGGCAGAGGCGCCCTCTGCACCCCTGAGAGTGAATTGGAGTCTCGCAGATCATTTTATGCTCTTTGTTTCCTTTTCTTTTCCAACCCTGTTTCTGTATCGGTCCTCGGGTTCTCCCGCGGCCGAAGCCACGCGGGCCCCCAAGCACTTGGCGCCTGTCACTGCTGCCCCGCGGAGGCACGGGGGGGGGACTTTCCTGCTGCAGCAGCCACGGCACCCAGGGCTGGGGGAGAGGGGGGCTCTGGGATGGGGGGTGGGAAGGGTGTGTCCCATCCCCCGCTGCTCAGCGGGTCTGTGTATTTACTTACGGGTTGGAAAAAGCATTGGGTACAATTGCAGGAAAGAGGGATCTCACCATGGGCTCCTTAATGCCCTCCCTGCCTTTATCGTGGCCATGGACTAGGGGCACCTTCAGCCTCACCCTCAGGATCAGAAATACAGAGCCTGGGGAGGGGACAAGGAGGAGAAGTGGTGGGGACCCCGCGGGGAGCAGGGTGCAGCCCCACAGGTCAAGGTGCAAGACTGAGCCCCGATGCACCCTGAGCTGCTGGCTTTCCCTGCGAACCCAGTATTGATACAGAGCCAGTTTTTCCTCCCAAAGTGCCGGCATGGTGGCTTTCCAGGCCATACCAAAACCAAGCCCTTCTTAAATGAAACAGCCAAAGCCCCCTCCTCCCTTGTGCAGTTTCTTGCTGCTCTTCAGGTTTGCCCAGGGCCAGCAAGGCCCGAGAGCGGACAAGCTGTGATGCCGCCCAGTCCTGGGCCACTGTGCCTCGGGCCCTACCACCATCGGGTGGTCTCGGCACCCACGTGAGCAGCAGTGGGAGCAGTCCGGCCGGGAGCTGGGGGCAAGGCCAGAGCAGGGGAGCTGGGGGTGCCAGTCCCTCTAACTGCTGGACCTTTTTGGGGGGGGGGGGGTTCCTGAATTACCCCATCACTGATGCCTGAGTCCCAGATGAATCCCTCTGCAAGCCTCCAGGAATGAAGGCCGTTACCAGGGCCATTCAGTGTTCACTCCACTGCAAACTACAGGGATTTTTTTTTTTTGCTTTTGCTTATTTTTTCTTAAAATTAATAGGGTTATTTCCACACAAACATCCTTCCTGGTGTCTGTGGTGCTCTGGTTTCCTATTTGCTCGTGTGGCACAATTTTCAGGCATACCGCAGGACTGAGCAGTCCCAAACAGGCCAGCGAGCCACGGGGCACCTCTGCAAGAGCTGGGCCAGCAGGGTTCCTCCGAGGGGACGGCAAGGGTCTCACCTGCACTGTGCCACGGGCCAGCTCTGCTTCTGCCTGTTCTGGTCCCCTTTGAAACCCTCCTGTCCTGGTGTCTCCCATCAGGTGGATCAAATGCCCTCCCTGCCATCACCTTGGCACCGCTGGGTGCCAAGGCTGCCCAGCCTGTTGCCCAAAAAAGCCGTCACCGGATTCCTGTGTGAGGCAGGAGATGTGCAGGGCACCTTGCAGGGGTTTGCCAGGGTGCAGGGTGCTCAGGACAGGAGGTCTCCCATCGGCAGCAGCCCCAGCTCTGGGAGCTTTACACTGGCGTGGAAGGGGCTGGGGCCTGAGGTGGAGATGGCAATATTGCACTGGTAATTGCTCCTGTTTGCTTTAGTGCAGCATAAATGAGCCAATTGTATTTATAATGATTTCACTCGTATAAACTACAGCTCCCTAAATCAAGCTCAACCATTTGTGGCTGTAAGAAACTTCCATCTCCAGCAGCAGTTTCAGTGATAAAGCCTGGAGGATATTATTATTAATAATAATAACACAACAGCGGGAGTCTTTTCATTTTCAAAGCATTTTATGGACAGTAGCTAACTCTTCCCCACAACTACCTCCATGGCAAAGATGGGGAAACTGAGGCAGGGGTCAGTGCTCTCTGTCAGAGCCAAGGAAGCCTCTCCAGCCCATGCCATTCAGGGGCAGCAGACACCCTATGGGACCCTCTTGGGCTCCCATTGCCCCAGGGTGTGCAGAGAGCACCCATCTGCACCCCAGCGAGCAGCAGCAGGGGCGTTAATGCCTGCCCTGGAAGCCATCACTGCCTGAGCCCGCTCTCATTTGGCTGCTTCGCAAGTTCCAGCCACAAAGCAGCCAGAGCCCGGCAGGCAGTGGCGTTGGCTGCTTTGGCCTGCGAGCACCCTGTGCCTCAACCACAGCCCCAGAGGTGACCCCACCTTATGAGAGAAAATGGGGCTTGATCCAGAAGGGAGGGACCAGCAAACACCAGCCAGGCAGGGAGCAGCGTCTGGGCAGGAGCTGCCTGGGGAGAGCAGGGCAGGGCTGGCTCCCAGCTGGGCACAGGGGGGTGCGAGACGGGGGGTGCGAGACAGGGGGTCGCTGCCTGCAATCTGCCCTGGGCTAAGAGTGCCCCAAATGGGGAAGCCCTGGAGACCAGTTGCTAATGGACGTCTAATATTTCAATTATTGCTTTCCCAAGTGATAATTGGCTAAGTGTGAAACCAAATCACATTTCTGTCACAGCCTGCTGTCCCCATAAAAGGGCTCAGCTGCAGTCCTGAGGCCCGGAGAAATTGTCCTGGGGGTGCCTGGAGTCACTGCCATGCGCTCTCCACGCGCGGGACACTCCCTCGCAAACCCCACAATTCTCCTAAGCCCAGGTCTCCTCTGAGGTCTTTGTTGGGGAGGGACAGTGAAGGTGGCATGAGCACCATGGCCAGGCAGAGGCTGGGCACATGAGGGACACCAGGAGGGAGCAGATATGAAGGGGTTTGGGGGGGCAGGGAGCAAGGACAGCACGGGTGAAGCAGGGAGTGAGGTGGTAAGGAGGAGCTGTGCTTGCTCACTGGGCGTGCGTTTGGGTGGGGGAATTAGTTCCGGATCTTTGCCCAAACTGAAGTTGCCCAAACCAACAATCCCAGTGGGCAGGCAGCGGGCAGGTGGAGGTGGCCCGCTCTGGACCCCCACCCTTCACGGGGTGCTGCCGCTGCCGGGGATGCCCAATGCCCGGTGTGGGACAGCACCTGGGGGAGATGCACGGGGTGGGGGGGAACCCCGGGGACACCCTCGGCCGTGCAAGGGGGGGTGGAAGGAGGTGGGTGCTGCAGGGCTGCACACGGGAGGTCACCAGCGGGGGGGACAAACTTTCCGCCCTCCGGGAGGTCTCTCGGTGCCGTGCCGGGCCGTGCCGGTGCTCGGCGCTGCCGTGCACCGAGGG
This sequence comes from Mycteria americana, assembly GCF_035582795.1. NCBI lineage: Eukaryota > Metazoa > Chordata > Aves > Ciconiiformes > Ciconiidae > Mycteria > Mycteria americana. The sequence continues at coordinate 13,206,313 of NC_134372.1, forward strand.
AGGGGCGGACGAAGCGATTGGCCGCTCCGAAGCCGAGACCCGGCCCCGCCGGGCGGCTGCTACCGGTAACACTCGCCTGCCCGCGCCTCCCGGGGCGGCCGGTGCTGCCCGCGGCTCCGGGACCATGGACCGTCTCAGCGGTAAGGGGGGATGCCCGTCCCGGGGGGCTGGGGGGTCGCGCATCCCTTCCCAACCGAGCGGGTGCAGCTCACCAGACCGATGTGGGACCCCGTTCCCAGGGTGCTTCCCCCCCCCCCCCCCCCCCCAGCCCTGTGGCAGGGCCAGTTGGGGCACAAACTGGTACCAGTTTCCCTTTGCTGGTCAGATGGGTGAAAAGCCAGAGGCTTGTAAGCAAGCCTGTGGGGTGTAACCACTTGTTAGGGGAAGTTATGGTTGTAGAAAGGGAGGTGACTGGTGTTTCCAGATGGAGCTGATCGGATCTGGAGAGTTTCCCCAGCTGGGGAAGATGCCGGTGGTCTTGTAAAGCCATGGAGGGCCTGATCCCCACCCTGCTGGGAAGCGGCAGCGTTCCCACACGTGTGTGATTCCCGCCTGCAGCTTGTGGCATCAGGCTCACGTAGCTGTTAGGCTTTGATCTGGGATATGAATAAACCTGCCAGGGCTTGGGGCCAACTTTGCAGAGAAGGTCCTGGCTTTCTGCTGGGGCTGGCAGGTCCCTGGATGGGAGCAGAGGGAGGTTTTCAGGGGGCTTGCTGCTTGCTGCTGCAGAATGGTGGTCTAGGGCTGCAGAGGAGGAGCAGGTGCTGACATGGTGTAGCACAGGGGTCCTGGCCCTTGACTGGTCCTCGGAGGTGCTGCAGCAGCACCAGCCAAAAATGATAGCAGGGGGGCCAGGGGCATTGCTCCAGCTCTGCGGGCTGGGACCATGCTGAAGTCCCAGGGCAGTTCAGGCAGTGCTGCATCTGCAACTCTGGGTCAGCACCAGAAAGACCCAAGGGTCAAGAGTTCCCCTTCCCCATGTAAAAGGATGGGGTGGTGTTTCCGCAGTGGAAATGCAGTATGAGGAGTTTGACTTTTGGGCAGCAGCTTGCGGTGTTGGTGCTCGCAGAGCAGTGTCAGTGCCCAGCAGCCCGGGAGGTGACAGGGACGGTGACAGGGACAGCCTTCCCCCATGGCTGTGGCTCACCCTGCCAGCCAGACAGGGTGGCTTTGCCAGCTCTGAAGGAGGGTGCTGTTGCGGGAGGGGGAGTGTTGTCAGATGACATGTGATGCCAGAGCTGTCCTTCAAGGTCCCAGAGGACCTCACGAATGGGGAGAGGGGAGAGCAAAGGGTCTCGGCTTCCCCATTCTCTTGCTGTGTGAGCTGGTGGGAGGCTACCCTGTTTGCATCCCAGCCCACCCCAAAAATCAAACCTGGGACCTCACCACAGGGAAGGGCAAGGAATGCCCAACACGCTGTGGAAACCATCCTGGAGCATCATGGAGACGGGCCTGGGCATGGTGCAGCTGCTCCACAGGCTGGCCCTGCTAGGGGAGAGCCGTTCTGCTGTTTTATCCCCCTCGCTGGTGCCTTCTATGGTGGTGGCAGCAGTGCCTGCCTGCTTTGCTTTGAGTGCTTGTAATGAATTGCTGTTGGCACCCGGATGGCTCTTTGCTAATGTAAACCTCCTCCAGACCCTCCCGCCCATCACCCAGAGCCACTGGATCCCTCTGGGAGCTGTGGCTCGCAGAGGGAAGGCGTGTGGGTCTCGCTGGGCTCCCTTCCCTAGTGCAAGGGCTGCTGGGTCCAGTGGTGGGTAGGAGCTCTGTGCCCCGTTCCCAGCCTCTGCCTGCTCTCTGGCAGCCCCTTTCTTCACCTGGAGCTGCGCTCAGCCCCTGACTTGCTCTTGCTTCATGATCCACCAGCTTCTTCATCACCTTCTGTGCTCCAGCCGAGCCTTCCGCCTTCCCTGGCAGGCTGGGCAGCAGGGCTCAGCTCTACACCAGCGCCTAACTGGGGGAATTGGTGCTGTGGGCTGTTTGTGGAGTTGTTTCAGGTTGTGCTGATGGAGAAGTGCATGTGTGCGTGATCTGGGAGGTGATGTGTGCCACGAGCCTTTGCTCTAGCAGGGCTGTGCTCACACATGGCTTCTCCTCATTAGTGACTCTTCCCTGACCTTTTGTGCCACCAGAATTTAGGTCCTGCACCAAAGTTATCTGGGGCCTAAATCCAGCAAAGCCAGCGGAGATGTGTCAGGGATAAACTTGGCTCCAGCTCGCCCACAGGAATGGGGAGGCCATGGGGTTGGTGGGAGGGAGCCCGGATCATTCCTGACCTGCTGCCTGAAAGCGGGCAGCAGGAATCCCGCCCGCCCTGCGCACGTAGCCCAGTGGAAGGGGGTGCGGAGTGGGTGCGAAACACAGATCGGGCCAGCTGTTAGCACGCCAGGCAAGTGCCGAGCTCTCCCCCGCATTGCAGCCATTCCTTCTGCTGGAAACTCAGCTGCCCGGGGCCGCAGCCTGTTTATAGCCGGGGACCATGCAGGGAAGGGGGCTGAGCCCACCGCGGGCTGTCCTGGCCCCACCATGCGGGGTAAAGAGGGGTGGGAGGGCAGCCCCGGGGATGCTGATGCCAAGCAGAGCAGGGAGGCACTGGAGTTATTTGCCCCTCTGTATCTTCTGATATCCTTCTGTGTGCAACGCTGCCCTTAACTGGGGGAAACGGGTCTCGCTGTAGGTACTGGATCCCTGTCGAAGCCAGCCTGGCTGCACCAGAGGGGCACAGGCCTGCCCTGCCCTGCATGTCCTGGGTGCCCGCTGCGGCAGGGGCTGCTGGAGAGGGGAAGGAGTGGGCTGGTGCCCTTACTGACTGCTGCGGGGGTAGTGTCCTCCAGCCAGGGACCCTGGGGACTGTCCTATCTGCCTGGGCTGTCTGGAAAACCTGCCTCTTTCCCGTGTTTGCTCTTGACCTGGAAATGCTGTTTTCCGGTGCAAATGTGCTGAGCTGCGAGGCTGACGCACCCTCTGCTACGGAGCAGCACCGAGTGCCGATGCACGCCGAGATCGTCTCGCCCGCAGCCGGCGGGCAGTTCTTATCCCAGCCCAGGAAAACTTTGTTTAAGGTTTTGAAGAAGTGTCTCATCCCAAACAGTAGGAAGGCTTTTCAGAGGAGGACAGGGAGCGAAAACTGGGCTTGACCCAAGATTTGCCTGTTGTTCAGTAGCCAAATAACTTGCTGGGGACAGGAGATAACAATTTAGCAGAGCGGAGGCTTGAAGTGGTTTCTGGCATCCCAGACCCATGTCCTAACCCCTTAACCCTTCCCTACACCAGCTTCTGTCTAGTCTGGCACAGCTAAAGCTCTCGCCTGAGGAACACACGTCTCCTGCATGTAAGGAACCTTCTTCCAGTGAAAATTTAATGGCACAGCTGTCAGTCCTGCAAAATATCTATTAAATGTCACTCTTACAGGGCAGCAGCAGGACAGTTTGGTTGGAAACCTCCCAAGGAATTCTGCATTGTCTCTGCCAGCCCTGCCCCGCTGCCGCACAAACAAGGGCCTGGCACCCCCTGCCAGGGCACCCGCAGGATGAATAGAGCAGGTCCTGGCACCCGCGCAGCCACCAACAGCCTGCCTTTCATCACCCCGCGGCGCTAAAAGCGGCGGCATTCGGGGAGCTCAGGTCCCTCTGCAGACGCTGCGCTGACAATCTGCAGGCTCCACAGTGGGGAAGGATGAAAATAACTTCTTTGGCCCTCCTTCCCCCAGGCTCCCCCCACGGCACGGCTGCTGCAGCCCCTTCCATTTTTGCTCCTGATATGCCTCCCATCGCATCAAAGGCAAGCTCTTTGGCAGGCAAGGGAAAACACTGACATTTCGTAACAGTTTGGAATGAAAACAGATCTTTGCTGCAAGGGGTTTCCATGCTCAAAATACTTTTTTTTTTTTTTTTTGAAGTGGGTTTCATGTGCATGTGATCCTGGAAGTGATAGGAGGGAGCTCCGGGAGATGCTGGTATGCTCTGATCGCTGGCAATTAGCAGGAGATGTGTAAGGAGCAGCTTGAAGAATGGCTTTGGTTTTCCTCTGGGTTTTTTGAACATTAAACCCACCCAACTTGGTGATGGGGGAACAGCCCCTTTTTGGCTCCTTGTCCAGTGGGTTTAGCCTCCCATTTTCATGTGGTCCCAGTGTCATCTTGCACTTTGGGAAACCAATGTTGTGAAGAACAGAGCCAGGAATAGAAGTTATGTAGCAACAGGTTTGATAGCTGGATTTTGTGTCTTGGATTAAAAGCAGATACGGTGAACCAGTCCCGGCACTGACGGAGCCATTGGCAATAACCAGAGCAGTTGCATCTTCCCCTGTGCTCAGGCTTGTCCACTTTCCCGCTGGGATAAACTGGCTTTCCTGCCTCTCCGCCCCTGCCCTGCAGGGGTTAAGCGGGTAGGAAATGCTGTCGCTCGTGGCCTTGCTGCTGCACCTGATGCTCCCGGCGGAGCTGGGCAAGGGAAGGAAACGGAAGGGCTGTTCTCAGCTGAGAAAATACGCTTATCCTGCCCTCCGAGGGTCCTCCAGCACAGCACAGCCCCGGCCCCAGGACGCAGAGACCCTCTGCCATGACCTGACCGCCCTGGGAACATCGCTGTCCTGCAGGGACAGGGCTGGGGTGGCCACTGAGCGGGTCCCAAACCACCCCTGGGAAGGGGGGACTCGTGCCTGGCACAGCCCCTGGGCTCCTGAGCATTGCTGGGGTCGAGGCCGGGATGCCCGTGGATGCCTGCTAACACAAGTGGCTGGGTGCTGGGTGCTTGTCTCCCTCCCCCTGACTCTGCAGGGATATCTCCCATAGGGGGTCTGTGGTTTCTCTTCCCAGCACCTCTGAAAAGAGGAGTCCGCATTGTGCAACATGGCTGAAAGCGTTTGGGAAAGCAGAGCTGGCTGGTGGCTAATCTACCAGCTCCTTCCTGCAAATCCCACGCCCTCCCTGCCCACGCCCTGCTAGGTGAGGGTCCCGTACCCTCCTCTGCTTCTTAGGGTCCAGGAACAACCGCCTCGTCTGACTCTTCCTCCTAGAAGGACGTATCAGCCCTGCTGGCCTCCCCACGTCTCACTCCTGCGGGTCGCATATTGCATCCAAGATGTATTGGATCTTGGCTTCGGGGAAGTGGGATGTACGGGACACGGAGAACAGCCTTTCGGGGGATGCAGACAGCTTTCCACCCCCATCAGTGGGGCTGGGATGTCCATTTTGGAAATTTGGGGGCTGGAGGACCCACCTGACCCTGGGTAGTAACATGGCCGTGCCTGCCCGGGCGCAGGGTGGTGGGGAGGGCATGCCGGCGGGAGAGCCGTCATCAGCACTGAGGTGCTGAGTCAGCGGGTTTCCCACCACGGTGCCTGCAATTAGCTGTAATTCCTGCTGTCCTGGAGTCTGAGGTTTGGTGGAGACGAAGGGTTACAGAGAGGTGAGAGCTTCAGTTCCCCCAGCTCCAAGCTAGCTGCAGGCAGGAAGGTGCCACCCAGGGAGGCTTCCCAGTGCTTTGCCCATCACAGGGGTGGGCAAATGGCTGTGGCACCGGTCCTGGGGCCTCTCCCAGTGTCAGAAGGGAGCCCAGGCCAACCTGCTGCTCCCTCCGCTGTAGAGTTTGTTTGGAAAAGGCCAACACCAAAATTTTGGTTGGAGAAAATACAGTTTATTCTGGGTTCTGACTAATCCTAACATCTCCCCTCTGCCCAAAGGTTGTTTTTTATACATTACTCAGCAGGCCTTGCCCCTGCCTGACTATTACTTTAAAGGGCATCTCAAACCTCTCTTTTTCATTCATTATTTAAACGTGTTCTCCAGCCAACAGCCTCTAAGCCCTGCTCCCAGGCTGGTCCAGCAGAGCATCCTGGCACGCACCCGCTGGGGCTGGCACCGCGTTTTGAAATGTCACCTGGAAGCACCGAATCTGGGCCACACAGAGCTAATTGCATGGATTGGGCTGAGCCGTGGCTGGAAACAACTTGCACCTGGGGTTGCGAGCCCCCGGGGGTTCGGGGGTCCGGGGCAGGGGTAGAGCAGGCAGAGGGAGGAGGCCGCCGGTGCCCTGCCTGGGGGCATGAGCAGGGTCACTCAGCGATATCTCACCTGGGTGCTTTTATTTGCTTGACTTCTTGCTGTGCTCAGCAGTAAGAGAGGGCCATCCAGAAACACCCCCTCCTCCTCTGGGGTGGGGGCAGCTACAGCCTCTTGTGGTTAGAGGGACAAAGTTTGCTTTTGGTGAGCTAAAGCAAACCACCACAGTCTTCTCCAGGAGGCGGAGAAAGGGCTGCTAAGCCGTCAGCAGCAGGGGAACAGCCCCTGAAGGAGTCCTGCTGCAGCACGGGGCACTGGGGGGTCGTTATCTGCCTGGGTCAGAGGAGGTGCTTGTGGGTGATTTAATCAGCCCGTTAATTATTACCTGCACTGCTCATGAAGCTGCTCTGCTTCCATGCAAGCTGCTCCGAGGAAGGATATACCCTGCAGTCCAACAAGGGCTGCCCTGGGGTTTTCTTCCAGCAGCGATGCCAGTTCAGAGGGCCTCGGCCCCTCCGATGCCCCATGGCTCTGTTGGGGGCTCCTTGGGGAGGTGACACCCCTCCGTGAGTCACTGCCCAAGGGGCCTGGGGCACCAAGCGGAGCAGGCAGGGTGAGGGTGCTGCAGCCCTGGGGGAAGGCTGCAGCTCTGGGCATGCGGTCACGGCTGCTGAGGGGGAGATTTTCCACCCGCAGGCGTGCTCTGAGCATGGGCATCGCCAGGAGAGCCTCGACCCAGCTTGGGGCTTCACTGCAGGGCAGCACCCCTCCCTCTGGGCCATGCTGCAAGGGGTGTGCTGCCAGCATGGGGCTGGGTGGGAAGGGAACCACCGCGATTCCCTTGTTCTCCAGTTTCTCCTTTAATCCAGGTATATAGAGAAGAGGCTTGACTGGCCCCACAGCAGTGAGCGATGGTTTCTGCAGTGTGTGACCTGGCAGGGGTGTGAACACGGGTGATAATCTTTGCCCTGTGCAAGCTCTGTCGGCTTGTAGTTACACTTCTCTCTATTTAGGACTCCTGTTTTCATGTGTAAGACTGTGGGGAGGATGTGAAACTGTCTCTCCTCCAGAAAAGAGTGCACCAGGATGGGGATATTTGGGGTCCTGCTCCTGTGGCCAATTCCCTCGTACCTGCCCTCTCGGCACTGGCTGGGTGCGCCGGATGGACCACCAGCCCCGGGCATGTGCCGCAGCTCCCCTTGCTCTTCTTGGCTTTTTGGGGGTTGGTAAGGACTCTGAGAAACTGCTTTGGCACAGAGGGCCAGGCTGAAGCAGGAGGGCTTGGGGAGAGTGTGGCTGAGAGGGCGGCACTGCCGCTCGGCCCCAGGTTGGACTTGCTGCTCGGACAGTCTCTGCTGGGGTGGGCGAGCGGCTGAGAGCCAGGCCATGCGATAAGGCTTTCTGCAGAGCTATTTATACCAGGGAGACGAGCTGCTGCTGGCAAAGGCACTGGGCCAGACGCAGGACCCTTCACATGAGCACTGCTGAAAGCGGCTGAGCTGGCTGTGCCGCTGGGGCCGTGCTAGGAAAGGAATCCCCCCCCGAGCTGCTGTCAGCATTGGGGTGTGCGTCTGGAGCAGATGGGGCCACAGATGAAGGAGGCTCAGCAGGCACAGCCAGGGCAGCCTTCTTGCTATTTAACCTCTCTGGCTGCTCATCTCCCCCTCTCCCAGGGCTGGAGCAGGATGGAGGGGCCCTGCGAACACTGCGGGCTCCTTCGTGTAAGGGGAGAAGCCAGCGGGCAACTGCACTGGGAGGGAGAGCTGGCAGGGGACCTTCTGCCCCCTTGAGCAAGCAGGTTTCACGTTCATCTCCCGGGATTGATTTTCCAAGGTTATCAGCTAAGGATATTACTTACTGTAAGGTCATGATGATGAGATCCCCAGGACGTGTGTGTCCCTGCCCTGTCTGCTGCAGCCTGGCTTGGCAGGGCACGGGGTGTGCTGTGGGGTGGTGGGGAGGCAGCAGGGAGGTGCTGGGAGTTTGGGGGACGGGTCAAAAGGCTTGAGCTCACCTTGTGCTCTGCAACACTCGGGGGTGCTGTGGCGTCTCAGCTGGGAACCGCTGGGGGAGCAGGGACGGCTGCCAGGGTCCTGAGGCTAACGGCAAGGGGGTTAATCACAGTGAGGGGTGGGAAGAAGCGCCCGCTGGGGCAGCTGGAGAGCTGGGAGGGTGGGGGGCTCCAGGCCACGCGGGAGCCGGCCCCAAGTGCTCAGACTCCTGCTGACATTGTTGGATGCCGAGTCAGAGGTTCTCCCCCCATCCGCCCCACTCAAGGGGCCCTTGTTTCCAGGGAGGAGATGATTCATGTGCATCGAGTGGCCCCTTAGCAAATCTTCCACTGTTACGGGATGTTGTCAGAGCTCAAGTGTGATCATTAATGGTTGGCTTTTCTCTAAAAACCCTCCGGGCTGGAGCACGCCAAGTTGCTCCGTAGCTGTACAGACAGCCGCGCTGAGAGGAGGAGGTACTTTCCAGGCTGGCATTCCTTGCTGCACCAGCCCATCCCAGTCATCCCCGTTTGCCCCACACCCAGCTGGTGATGGCTGGCCAGGAAGCTGAGCCTGGCTGGCAGGGATGCCCTGCTGGCCCCTGCCACCTCCCGGGGGCTGAGCGCTGCCCTTCTCTGCCTGCTTGGCAGGGTGCTCCTCCTGCTCGCACCGGAGGAGCGGTGGCCGCAGGCGGGGTGCAGGCAGGCAGCGGTCTGTCCTCCTGTCTTCTATACAAAGGAACAATTCTGGGAGCGCTGTGCCGCCCCCGCCAAGGCACTTCCTCGCCGGCTGCGCGCCTGCCTCCTCCCTGTCCAAAAGAAACCTCCTCGGGAATGGGAATGGGAACAGGAACTGCCCAGGGAGCTCAGCAAAGAGCTCAGGAGGCCATGGTCTTCCTCAAGGAGCAGCAGCGGGGGAAAGCTGGCCCCGCCGGGGCGGGAAGCAGTGCGCTGGGGCCGGAGGGGGCTGCCAACACCCACTTCAGGCATCTCCTCCCCAGTGATGCCCGCAGCCCATGCTGGGGCAGGAGGAGGCTGGGGGCTGGCAGCGAGGTATGGAGGCACATCCTGGTGCCTGGGTGTCTCTTGCAGGCGGCTCAACATCAGCCTGTGGAGAGGGCAGAGTGGTTTATCTGCTGCAAGTAACTCCTCCGACAGCGCTGGGTCTGTTTGTCCTGCAGGGTGGGCGGCCTCCCTGCAGGGTTCCTCCTGGGGCTGGGCCATCTCTGCTGCTGTCACCAGCTGCTGGGGTAGCCCCTGCCTGTGCCCCCTTCCCCAGCCCACACCCCACCTATTTATGGCATTCCATAAACATTTGTTTACTGCCGGTAGTGGCTCTAAGCAGCCCTGCGCAAGCAGGCAGGCAGAGTGTCCCGGGGCCCTGCCCACGCCAGCAGGAAGGATTTATTTTTGCTTGGTTTTTATTTTAGCTACAAACAATGGCCGTCACTCCCAGCATCCGATTTCCCCCCAGCCCCCCTCATCCCCAGCCTTCACCTGGCATGGGAGGAAGCATGGCCGGGGGCAGGCGGAGGACACGGGAGAGCCGTGGCTGCAGGGCTGCCGGCACCTGAGCATCTGTGGGATGGGGGTCCCCGTGCATGTCCCGCTGCAGCAGCCTTGCAGCGTTACAGTACTTTGAAACAGCATCTCCCCTCCCCGGGGCTCCCTGTCAGGCTGTGGAACGGCTTTGCTTGGGGTGACAACCCCACGTGCATTGTCTTATCTTTCTGCCTGCAAAAGCTGGGTCTGTACACCAGGAAACTCCTGCTTTGGCTTGGCTGGAGTCTCTTCCTCCTCCTCCTCTTCCTCCTCTCTGCAGGTTGCTGGAGCAAGACTTGATTTTTGCTCCTGTGACAGACCAGAAGCTGGGGAGGGGGAGATGGGCTCTGCAGCTGCAAGCTGCACCTGGACCCTTATCTCTGCACTGTGGAAGCAGGTCCCTGGGGGGGGGGGAGCGCTCATGGGATGTAAAAATAGAGCTTGCCTGGGTGCAGGGTAGAGAGAGGTGGTGGGGTGCTGGAAGGGGTGCAGCTCATCTGCCAGCATCATGCTTGGTGCTGCTTCTAGGGCAGGCTTTGGCAGCAGAGGAGATACTACCCCATTGTCCTGAACAGCAGCAGCATCCTAGTGCTGGTCCCCCGGCTCACCCTGTCCCGGCAGAGCTGCCCTGGGTCCCCTCTGCCCATGTAGCCCGAGTTAGCTAATGCTAAAGCCATCTGCTGCTGCAGCTCCCAGCCCTCCCAGGCTCGGAGACCTCACTGACATCTCCCCATCAGGCTGCAAATGCGGAGCGGAGTGAGTTTGCAGGAGGGAGGCTGGCCTTGCTCCCTGTCCTGGGATGCCTGTGTCCAAAGCCTGAGCCCAGAGAAGCGGTGCAATCCCACAGATTTTTGTTGCAAGAGAAGCCCCAGAAGAAAGCAGCAGGTGGGAGCCATTTGTCAGCGCCAGAGGCAGGCACGAGGCCAGAGGTGTCCCACAAGTGAGGTGGTGGCTCGGTGGGTGGGGGATGCAGGGTCCCTTTTCGGCTGCGTCACCTGCCTAATGCCTGTGGCCGTTCTGATGTCGTGCTGCCTTCCCCCATGCTGCAGGGTCTGTGCTTGCTCCTGCTGGCTATTGTAGAAGTAATGTGCCGGTCTTTGCTCACCGGGTGACCTTGGGTCGGTCACATCTGCACCCGCTGCCCTCCGCCCAGCAACCCTGGAGCAATCTCCCCTTGCTTCCTGCAGCCACCCCATTAACCTTATTTAGGCTGGGAGCCTAAAGAGCATAGGAAATTAATTCCTTCCCTTCCTCTGCTCCCCGGGGCAGAGGCTCAGCTCAGTGGGCTGCACACCCTCCTGGGATCACAGGCCTCTTTGACTGCCCCCCCCCCGCCCCCCCCCCCGCCTCCCCCGTTGTATTTCGGAGGATGTTTAACAAGGGAGACGGAGGGGACAGCTCAGCTGGGGGGAAACAAAGGCGCCTTCAGTGCCTGCCCCGCACTGTGCTTCGTGCGCCCCGGCTCAGAGCTGGCGCTCGGGGCGTTGCTGATGAGCTCACCCGCCTGCCATGCCGGGCGACAAACCTCGCTTACCAGCCGCCCTCGCTTCTCCTGTGCAGGGGGGTCTCCTCGCCCCCCTTGCCGTGCATGCTGCCTGCTTTGTCACTGTTAGTAGAAACCTGCTTGCCCTTTTGCGCTCGGCTGGTCCTTGACGCAGGAGCTGGTGGCTGTGATGGGAGATGTCCTACACACAGCAGGGGATGGGGATGCTGGTGAGCACCATGGCCTAGGCTTCGGTGTGCTGTGGGAAGCTGATGTAGGGTGCGTGCATGGTTCCCATCTCCTCCGTGGGAGCTCGTGGCCAGCTGAGAGCCTGCTGAGCTGGGGCAGCAGGAAGGTGGGTAAGTGTCTCCCTAGATGCTTGCAGGTGCTGGGTAGACAGGGGGGCATCTTGCTTTTTGTCCCAGCTACTTCCTTGCTAGCCCCACGCACCACCAAGCCCTGCAGCTACGTCCTGGGCAAGGCAGTGGAGGATGTCTCACCTGGAGACCACCACCGCATTGCTGAGCAGGAGCCTGCTCCCATCCTGCCTGTGCAGCGCTCTGCAAACACCCCAGGGAGGATCTGCCCCTCTTCCCTCTCTTCCTGCTTCTGCAGAGGGGCAAGGAGAGGGCCACGGGAGCCGAGTGCTTACCCTCGCTCATCGCACACGAGGCTCCCGCATGGCTGGAGCGGGTCCCTGCCCCGGGAGGTGCGTGCTGGAGGGAGGCAGCGAGCGGAGCATCAGCAGGACCTGGATCCTGTGGCTGCCTGTCTGCTGTGCAGTGTTTTTCTAGCTCAGGGAGCAGGAGTGGTTGCCCTCTCCTTCCCTGTGGGCTGGGGGATACTGCCAGCTCCCCAGGCTTGCTTGCTCCTTCTGGAGCTGTGCTGAGGCTTCTCCTCCCCCTGCCTGGGGGCTACCTGTCCCGGTTTGGCTTGCCCACAGCAGATGGGTGCTGGCAAAGCTACCCTTGCCGAAAGGGCTGAGGCTGCTGTTTAGCTTGGCGCTGGGGAGGGAGGAGGAAGCAGAAGGTCGGCAGAGATAGAAGCCCATCGGCCGGGGCGGCAGGAAGAGGCTTGTGAGCTGCATCCTGCCTTCTGTCCTGGGGAGGTGGTGATTTGGGGCCGGGCACGCTGTCTCCTTGCCCGAGGGCTCATCTTGGCCAGGCGCTGATCCGCATCAACCCACTCACGTTGGATTCCCCTGCAGCTGAACAGCTTTGAAACAGCAGTTAGTTTTACTGTGCTGTCCCTCCTTTGGGCAGCAGTGCCAGCCTGGTCCTGAGGGACTTACTCTGTGCTCCAGGCCACAGCTCATGGTGGTAGAAGGTGAGCACCCAAAATTCTGGGTCAAACCTGTAGCAGCCCAGTTTTTGATGGGTGTTGGGCAGAGTGGATGCAGTGTTTGGATAGGGCCCAGCAGAAGCTTGTTAAAGAACATGAGTAATGAGGATCCCAGCAGCAGCACAGCATCCTGCCCTTCCCCTGGGAAATATGCCCAGTGCCAGTCCTCGCTGCCACCCAGCTCTGCTCTGCCGGGGCCCTTCCCCTGGCAGAGCCTGGAAGGGCAGCGGTGGGGATGGGTACAGCCCGGGCAGGGTGTCGCCGATGCTCCGTGCTGCCAGGGCCTATGTTCTCCCCTCCTTGCAAACCATCCCCATCAGTCAGCACGTCCGAGCTGCCTCTGCAGTCACCTCTGGCCTCTCCTGCTGTCCCTGGAGACCCAAAGCCAGCTGCACGCTGCTCCAGCTGTGCCGTGATGACTTTCAGTTGCTGCCAAGAGAAGGGATCCTGCTCACGCTTGCGCTGGAAGAAACAGTAGCTTTTTTCTCCCACCCTCTGTAGCCTCCAGAGCTGCAGGTTTGCTGCTGTCCCTGAGCTTGGCCTCTCCAATGCAGGCTGTCTCCCGCAGGTGCTGGATCCTGCAGGAGCTACCCTGGATGCCAGTGGGGCTGGGCGGGTGCACGGTCCCGGGTAAAATGGGAGCTTGGCTTTGCATCCAGCTCAGTTTTGTCTTATCCTGCTTGGAGGCGGTAAGGCACAGGAAGAGACCTGGGATGAGGGTATCGGTACACGTGCAGAATTGGGGGTGTGGGAGCTCATGAGAGATTTGCAGTCCAGAGCTCGCCTTGTTCAAGTCTTTCCCATCCTTCCATCCCTGGCCAACACATTGTCCCAACACTGTTGGTCAGCTGCTGCCAGCATCATAAATACTGCTTTCAGTGATGAATTTTTTTTGTAGCCCTGCTCTGATATGCAAAGACACAAGTGTTTTCTGGAGCCTTGCTGCATGGGTAACCCCACAGCTGCACTGTGCTTTTGCTTCCTAAAAACTACCCCATCAATCACCACGTCAAAGAGAAGACCCGCACTTTGTGAGTTGTGCCTATAATGGTGATTTGCAGTGAATTCTCTTTTCCTGCTTTTTGCTGGGCTCTCCCCTTCTCTCCTGCCTGGTCTGTCTGCTGGGCTGATGCTATCTATGTTCAGGTGCAGTGGCAGCCCAGGAGCTGGCAGGTGCTGGGATCTCACAGAGCGATGGGAAAGCAGATGAGCAGTGGCTTCTGGTGCGGTTCCTCTTTGCCAGGACTTCAGCTGTTCTGACCCTCTTGGCTGCCTCTGGGGCTGTGTGTGTTGGACCGAGGCTCAGCTAACACAAAGCTGGGTGGGGAGAGCCCCTCCTGTGCTACAGTCCCTGTCCCCTCCCTGGGCATCTTTCAGGCCACCTGTGTGAGCAGGGACTGTCCCTTGGGGCAGTGACTCCATGCTTGGAGGAAAGAGTGGGGTGGCCTTGGAGCAGTGTGGATGAGCTGGGATGATACAGGGGAGGAGTGACAGCAGGGCAGAGGAGCTGCTGTTGGTGAGTGTGGGGAGGAAGGCTCTAGAGTGTGTATGGGGACCCTGTGGAGGTGGCACTGGGCTGGGAGGTCACGGGTGGTCTGAACACAGCAGGGGAATATGAATGTCCCCCAGCAGGCGAGGGGTGGGAGGATGTCTCCCTGGGTGGCATTGCCAGGTGGCTCTGGAGATGGCATCTGGGTTTCCTTTCCTGCCTTCCTTCCCTCTGTTGCCACCCAGTGCCTCTCACAGCAAGGGGACACCAGCAGCAATGATACGCTGTTGGGTGGACAGAGGTGTAGTTTTATCTGCGTGGAAAAATACGTGTGCTGAGCCCTTTGATAGCGGTCCAGTAGCCCTGCAGAGCTGGTGTTTCCATTCACAGGCTCGGCAGGATGCATCCCAGCGTCTGCATGCACATGGAAGAGCTTGTGCATGGAAGGAGCACGTAGGCTCTTAGCAAACGCTGCCTGAGCTGTGCTGGGCCAGCTGGGAAAGACCCCTGGGAAAGACCCCTGTCCTGGGGTCTTCCACACATTCCATCCCCTTCTGCCTTGTCTCAACCCCAGCACCCCGACACCACCCGGGCTGACAGGCTTTTTCCTGCTCCCCCCAGTGCTGGACCAGCTCCTGCCAGAGCTCAGCGTCTTGCTCAAGCTGCTGGACCACGAGTACCTGAGTGCTACCACGCAGGAGAAGAAGCTGGCTGTCTCCACCATCCTGCAGAAGCTGCAGCCACCCGCAGGTCTGTGTCCTGCTCCTGCGGTGCCCGGTGGCTGTCCCCAGGGGCAGTGGGTGTCCCCAGCAGCTGCCCTGGGCCAAAACGCCAGCAGGGCAGGGAAAACCATCTGCAGGGCAGGGACGAGCTGCCTCTGTATCTAGTGCCCAGCACCTGCTCGGCCCCCTTGGGGTGCTTTGCTCCCCGCTCTCGCTTCCCAGCTTCTCCCTGCCCTGGGCACAGGGGCTGGCGTCAGCCCTGCTGTGGCTGCGGGGGGGCTGCTCCCTGCGGAAAGGCTGCTTCGCAGAGGTCTTCCTGCCACCGGTTTCTGCTGAGCACAGGGGTTTCCGCGGGAAGGCCAGGAGGGCCATGCACCTGGGGCTTCACAGCCTTCCCACTTTCCTGCCCTCCTTGTGGGGGGGCAGCAGCATCCCCGGGGGCTCCTCCGCTCCCTGGGCACCTGCTCCGGAGGAGAGCCCCACGGCACGGTGGGGTGGGCTGGCCTGTGTCCTTGGGTTGGTGTTTGCGGGGAGGAGGGGTTGCCGGTCCTCGCCACAGCCGCCCTGCCCATGCCCGGGCTGAGAACATCCCCTCGCTCCCAGGGAAGGATGTGAACTACATGTACGTCAACACGGCGTCCCTGAGCAATGGCACCAGCTTCGTGGAGTCTCTCTTCGAGGAGTTTGGTACGTGTGGACGACCCAGAGTGACAGGCCAGGGGTCACGCTGGGTGGGTGCAGTGCTGGCCCTGGGGTCCCTGCTGACAGCGGGGGCTCTTGGGGCACCCTGGGGAAGGAGGGTGAAAGCTGCATCCTTGTGCCTGGGATGGGCACTGTCACCCCGGGCGCTTGCTCCCACTCCCCTGAAGCTGCTTGGGGGCTGGCCATGGAGGGGTCCATGCACACCCCAGCCCAGCTGCACTTGCCTTGGGGGAGGCCAGCTCTGGGGTTTCCTGCTCCCTTCACCCTCTCCGCTTACCCCCGGGCAGACTGTGACCTGCGAGATCTCCAGGACATGCAGGAGGAGGAGGGGGACGCAGGTGATGGTGTGGGCTTGGAGCTGGCGAGAAGCCAGACGGCAAAAACCGTAAGTCCCTGAATGCCCACCTGCAAGGTCTGCTCTGCATCTGCCCAGGGAGGTGGCGGTGGCCGGGGCTGGGACCTGTTCCTGTCCCTAGCCACCATGGTAGCTGCTGGGACTCATGACCCTCTCTGCTGCCTGGCTAATGCCGGTGGTGTTTCTGCTGTAGGTTCCTGTGGACCTTGCTCCTCCGCTGCCCACCACTCCCCCACCTGAGGATTACTATGAGGAAGCCCTGCCCCTGGGCCCCGGCAAGGCCCCCGAGTACATCACCTCCCGCAGTGAGTCCCGCTCCGTGCCGGGGCGGCAGGAGGGTGGGGGGAGCCCCGCAAGCTGCCCACTGCATCCCCCCATCTGCCTTCCCGCCTGGCAAAAAAGGCAGCCCTCGGCGGGCGTGACGGCTTGTCCCAGGGAAGGAAACGTCGCTGCTCCCACCGGCAACCCTCCTGTCCTGCTTCCTTCCCATCCCACTGCACTATTATTGCAGGGAATTGTTTGCTCCAGCTCAACTGGGAAGAGGGTGATGGGGAGAGATTGGAGCTGCGGGGGAACTGATGCTGAGATGCCCTGGGAGGGTGTGCTTTGCTCTGCCCTGGCTTGCAGGCTCACTGCTCGGAGCAGCCTTGGGGGGAAACCAGGTGTAACAGCCCCAGCTGCCCTCTGCTTCCTCTGCAGACAGCTCCAGCCCCCCCAACTCCATCGAGGATGGCTATTACGAGGATGCAGACAGCAACTACCCCATCACCAGGATGAACGGGGAGCAAAAAAACTCCTGTAGGTATCCAGGTGCCCTCGCGGGGGAGGGGAGAGCTTCAGCAAAGTCCAGCCCTGAGACGGGGGCTTGAGGGCTGGGCTGGGGGCCGGTGGGGTTGAGGCTGGAGGACCTCTCACGTGTCAGAGGCTGCTGGGCAAAAAGCAAGGAGTGTGGAGTGCTGTTTGCCATGCAAGCCAGAGCCCTCATGCTGCAGAAGGGATGTAATTGTGTCTGTCAGCAGCATGGGGAAGGGGTGTCCCTGCCTACGCAGCTCTCGTGCCTTGTGTGAGCTGCCTCTGCCACGGTGGAGGAGAGCTGGGACAGGGACACCACTGTGGAGCCCTGCTTCTCTGTGCCCCACGCAGGAGGTGTGGGGCAGAAGGCCAGTGTGTGATCCTCTGTTGTGGGTAGAAGGTTTAATCCAGGCTTTCAAAGTTTGAGGCTTGCAAAGAAATAAGCCAGCCCAGGGGTTTGCATAGATGCACCTGGGACTGGCATTTGGCCTGCGAGCATCCTTCCTGCTTTGGAAGGGAAATGGAGACGGCTGGGGTCAAAATGCTGCTGTTTTCAGAGGCTGACATGGAGTCCGTCCACCACAGCACCCAGCCCAAGCTCTGTGTTGGAGCCCACCGGGCACAGGGAGCCCTGGCAGCGCGTGAGCGTGCCTGGCAGGCAGGGCCCCGGGGTGCCATTTGGGGTGACTCGCCTGCTTCCTTCCAGACAATGACTCGGATGCAATGAGCAGCTCTTATGAGTCGTATGACGAGGAGGAGGAGGAGGGGAAGGGCCAGCAGCTGACACACCAGTGGCCGTCAGAGGAAGCCTCCATGAACCTGGTGAAGGACTGCAGGATTTGTGCTTTCCTGTTGCGCAAGAAGCGCTTCGGACAGTGGGCCAAGCAGCTCACCATCATACGAGACAGCAAACTGCTGGTGAGCCCAGAGCTGGTGGGGGACAGAAACCCACTGGCGGGCTGGGAGGGAGGTTGGAGTCCAGGCTGAAGAAAAATAGCCCTATCCAAGCCAAGACCCTGCCCCAAGTCTGTGAGTGCCCTGCAGAGCACGTGCAGGGGCTGCCCTCGCTTCCCTTGCGAGCGAATGGAGGGCTCCCCTCTTTTAGGACCCCACAGAGTGAGAGGGCACCCTGCAGCCCTCCGCCACCGAGGCTGTTGCAGAGACAGAGACAGAGCCTGTGAGGGCTGTGGCACAGGTAGACTGGCCTCTATCTGTGCCACCTGTGAGGGACCCTGAGAAGGGACCCCAGCTCTGCCCAGCACGGCAGCAGGATAGGCAGGTTTCGGCCGAGCCCTGAGCAGTTCCCTTTGCTTCCCCTAGTGCTACAAAAGCTCCAAGGACCGGCAGCCGCACGTGGAGGTGCCCCTGGGCACCTGCAACGTCATCTATGTCCCCAAGGATGGGCGGCGCAAGAAGCACGAGCTGCGGTTCTCGCTGCCGGGAGCTGAGGCGCTGGTGCTAGCCGTGCAGAGCAAGGAGCAGGCTGAGGAGTGGCTGAAGGTACCGTGGCTACCCCCTGCTTCGCCCAGGGGGCCGCAGACTCTCCTTGGCATCCTCCCTGGCTGAGGTGGGGAGGGGGCTGCCCTGGGAAAGGTCTTGCCCTGCTGGAAAGGGAAGGGGGCTTTGCTCCTGTCTCTTATCGGCTGAGGGGGGGCTGGCCAGCCGCTTCCCAGGGCCTAGGCGTCTCCGGCGCTGATAGCCCCTGCGCGGTGGGGATGTTTGCTCTCCCCCTCCTCTTCCCCGTGGCCCTTTCCTGCCTTTGTTCAGGGGCAGGAGGCGGGGGCCACAGGGAAGGGGCCGTGGGTGGGAAAGGAGCCTCTGCATACCACAAACCCAGCTGTTACCCCAAACGTGGGAGAACAGGGTCATTTTACATGGCCTGGGCAAGCCATGCTGTGCCTGCCTATAAAACAGGGGGTCATGAGGTGTCCTGTGCTGGCAGGATGACTGTGCAGCTTGGCACCCAAGTCCCTCACCTCCGAGATTTCCAAAATCTCTGACAAAATCTGCAAAACCGGTTGCAGTTTTGAAGGGTCAAGGTGTGTGCAGTCCCCCAGGCAAGCTAGACTTGTGCCCCAAGCAGGGCTCACTGTCCTGTCCTGCAGAGACCAGGACCTCTCTCCCTGTGGTTCAGACTGGCTCTGGCAGCGAGGCCGAGATGGGAGCATGCTGAGCCAGGGAAAGTAGCTCTGGCCCTTGGTTCCATTTTGAGTGGCTGCTGGGGGCTGTCTCCACAGGTGATAAAGGAAGCCAGCAGTCTGGCGGCAGGCGGGATGGAAGCCCCCACCTCCCCGGTGATGCCGTGCAAGATGGACCTGGATAAGGTGATGGTTTCTACCCGCCCTGCTGAGGTGCTGCATGGGGCTGCTGCGGCCGAGCCTGGGGAGCATGGAGCCGGGGGAGCAGCGAGCTCCATGGTGCAGCGCAAGGAGTCCTTCCCATCCTCGCAGCAGCTCTGCGGGGCTCATGGGGCTTACTGGGGAAGGGGAATGGGGCTCCCCTGGTGCCAGGGGACATCCCAGCCCTGCGCGGGAGGGACGAAGGGCTGATAGTGGCCATTCCTAGGGGCTGTGTAGGAGGATGCTGCTGACAGGGTGTCTGCTCTGCTCCCCCTGCAGCGGCTGTCGCAGGAGAAGCACACCTCCGACTCGGACAGCGTGGCAACAGGCGAGACCAGCTCCCCGGCGGCCCGCAGAGAGCCCGGCGAGCACGGTACGGCCCCTTCCCCCAGCCAGGCGGGCTGTCCCCCCAGCCAGGGGGGCCGGCTGTGTGCATGACAGCTGGGGAGCATCTTTTCCCAGTGAGGGGGGATGCCGTGACATGCGCCGGAGGCACACAGCTACCCTGTCCACCTTCCAGGGAAAGGCAAAAAGAGCGGCTTGGCTGACCTGAAAGGCTCGATGAGCCGGGCAGCAGGGAAGAAGATCACCAGGATCATCAGCTTCTCCAAGAAGAAGCCTTCCCCCGAGGACACACAGACCTCCTCCACCGAGGAGGACATCCCCTGCTGCGGTTCGTGCGGGCTGGGGGCAGAGATGGGGCTCGGCTCGTGCGAGGCTGGGAGCAGTGGGGCGCTGGCATCCTTCCCCCCCAGCCTGGCCATACGGGGGGCAGGCGGGGGGTAAGGGGGCGGTGGGGTGGGGGCAAGCTCCCCGAGCTGCTGGAGGGCTGTGACACTGCCTCAGGCTATGAAATGGTGCCCAGTCCCAGCTCTGCAAATTCCCTTGCTGTGTGGGGAGGGAGCGAGGGGTCACCTGTGTCCTCCTGCAAAACGGACTCAGGTGACTGTGTGGGTCCAGGGGTCCCAGCTGGCTCTCTGTGGGGAAACTGAGACACAGAAGGACCAAATGAGAAGGGAGCCGTGCCGTAATCTCTGGGCAGCCCTGTCTCGTTAAAGCCTGACCGAGGTCTGGTGAGCAGGCACTGAGACACTTCTCTCGGCCCTGCCACCCCCCAGGCTACCTCAGTGTCCTGGTTAACCAGTGCTGGAAGGAGCGCTGGTGTCGCCTGAAGGGCAACACCCTCTACTTCCACAAGGACCGCACCGACCTGCGGACCCACGTGAACGCCATCGTCCTCCGGGGCTGTGAGGTGGTCCCGGGGCTGGGCCCCAAACACCCCTTCGCTTTCCGCATCCTTCGCAATGGGCAGGAGGTGGCAGCGCTGGAGGTGAGCGGGCAGTGGGGTGGGCAGGGTGTGCCGGTCCCGTGAGGAGGGGGTTGCCAAGCTGGGCGAGCATCTCCTGTGATGATCAACACTTGCATGTAAGCGGTGCCTTGTTTTCACCTCCCCTGCACGTTAAGGAAGCCCAGGGCATTGTTTGGGTGAGCCGGGGGCAGCCATGCAGGTATTTGCAGGCTGGAGGCAGGGAAGAGGCTGGCAGGGCTGAAGCAGGCAGGTTGCAGGGGGTGGCTGGGGGTTGGGACTGGGACCTCCTGCATGTGCCTGTGTGCTTTCTCTTGGACCCTCCTAAGTCTTGCACACACACTTCGTGTCAGAGGGCCCTTCTCCGCAGCGGGGCTTTGTGTCAGGAGGCAGGAGCGAGGGCTGGGAGCTGGGCATGCACCCCAACCCTTTCTCTCTCCTGCAGGCAAGCTGCTCCGAAGACCTGGGCCGCTGGCTGGGTCTCCTCTTGGTGGAGACAGGCTCACAGACGGCACCGGAGGCCTTGCACTACGACTACGTGGACGTGGAGACGATTGCCAACATAGTGACGGCTGTGAGGCACTCTTACCTGTAAGGCTGTCCTCCTGCTGTGCCATGGCTGGGAAGGGGCCATGCCGGGGGCAGAGTGTTGGGCTGGGGATGGTGATCCTCAGCCCTGTGTGTTCCCTAGAAAAGGCACGCACTGGGACATGGTTTGTGTTGTGATCTCGGGGAGAGCTGGTGTCCCAGTGGTTGGCGGTTCCTGAAGCAGGGCAGTTTCCCTCAGGCAGGATGGAAAGTGGAAGGTGTTTCATCAACACTGATGAAGGACTTAAGGGATATGTGTGGTAGGGTAGGGTCTGGTTGGGTAGGGTAGGTTAGAGTGCTCGTGAGTGAAGCTGGGAGAGCAATACAGAAAGCCCTCTGAGATGGAAGGGCTCACTGGGGTGCTGGCAGGGATGTCCTGGAAAGGAGGACACCATCCCTTCTCCCGCAGGTGGGCCAGCTCCTCCCAGGACCACCGTCCAGAATCCTCCCACGTGGTGTACGATGATGTCCCCTACGAGAAGGTTCAGGTGAGCGTGGCTCAGGGGCTTGCCCTCTCCCATCACTGTGGCCAGGCTACAGAAGATGACCCGGGGAGCCTTGGCCGGGCCGTGATGGCCCCGCAGGTGTTTCAGCACGCTCCCTCCCGTCCCCACCGCAGGGCGAGGAGGAGCTGGGGCGTCCTGCAGGAGCCCAGGTGAAGCGTCATGCCTCCTCCTGCAGCGAGAAGTCGCGGCGGGTGGACCCGCAGGTCAAAGTGAAGAGGCACGCGTCGAGTGAGTGGGGGCCCTCAGCCACAAACCTCAGTAGGGGGGACCCTGGCCTGTGTGGGAGGACACTGTTCCCCCAAGGGGGTCTGCAGCCAGGCTGGGGCTGGCTGGCTTCGGCACACGGGTGATGCGCCAGCTCAGCTGCACTGTGGGTGGCATCGGTGCAGCCGGGGCCAGAGCCTTCATGACAGGCTCTCCTTGTGCGTGCAGATGCCAACCAGTACAGGTACGGGAAGAACCGGGCTGAGGAGGACGCCAGGCGATTTCTGACGGAGAAGGAGAAGCTGGAGAAGGAGAAAGCATCGATCCGCAGCGAGCTGGTGTTGCTGCGGAAAGAGAAGCGAGAGCTGCGGGAAGCCATGAAGGGCAGCACGGGTAGGTTGGTGCCACCCGAGTGCTGCGGCTGAGGATGCTCGAAGGCACTCGGGTGCGGGGGGGAAGGCTGCAGAGCCGGGGTGGGATGGGGACACTGGGCTGGCGGTGGCACTGTGGCCGGGAGCAGAGCTGGCTGCAGCGCGCTGCCGCGCTGGCAGCCCCATCTAGCGTCCCTATCCAGGAGGATGGGTAGCTTCGTGCTGAGCTGGGCACGCTTGTGCATGCAGGGTCGAAGCTGCAGGACCTGGAGCAGCGGGTGGCGGTGCTGGAGGAGCAGTGCCGGCAGAAGGAGGAGCGTCGCGTTGACCTGGAGCTCAAGCTGACCGAAGTGAAGGAGCGGCTGAAGCAGTCACTGGCGGGAGGGCCGGCCCTGGGGCTGGCTGTGACTGGCAAGGCTGAGAATGGGGTATGCACCCCATCTTCCTCGCTCCCGTGGCTCCGACTTTCCCCAGCAACAGTGCTTGGGATGGTGGGGGGAGCAGCACATGGGGAAGAAGGGACATCCCTGCTGCTTTGTCCCATTGTAGACAGAGGTGGGAAGCAAAGTGCCAGTTAGGTTTGGCCACATCAGTTTGGGCCTCATGACAGTTTGTGCTTTTTTTTTTCCCCTGGCTGTGCCTGCTCCCTGGGTCTCCTAAATCCTCCTCCTTCTTGGTCCCCCTTTTCCACAGGAAGCTACAAACAAGCCAAACGGGAGCCCCCCTGAGCACTTGGTCCCCGTTAACTGTGCAGCAGAACTGAGGAAGAGAAGTCCTTCCATCCTCCCTGCCAACAAGGGAAACGTGCTCCGGAAGGCCAAGGTCCTGCTTTGCTCCTCCTCTCCTCCCCGGCCCCACAGGAAATCTCATCCTTCGTCTCGTTTCCCTTCCTTGACCATGAAATTTGGGGACTGGGGATGCTCCCTACCCCAAAAGCAAGGGGTACTGCCAGGATGCTGTGCAGCCAGGCTGGCCCAGCTCAGCGGCACTCGCTGCTGGCATGAGCCCAGCTTGCAGGCAGATTTGGGAGGTGCAAGGCTGGGTGGGCAGAGGGGAGAGCATCATAGAATCATAGAATAGTTTGGGTTGGAAGGGACCTTTAAAGGTCATCTAGTCCAACCCCCCTGCAATAAGCAGGGACATCTTCAACCAGACCAGGTTGCTCAGAGCCCCGTCCAGCCTGACCTTGAATGTTTCCAGGGATGGGACATCTACCACTTCTCTGGGCAACCTGTTCCAGTGTTTCACCACGCTCATTGTAAAAAATGTCTTCTTTATATCTAGTCTAAATCTACCCTCTTTTAGTTCAAAACCATTACCCCTTGTCCTATCGCAACAGGCCCTGCTAAAAAGTTTGTCCACATCTTCTCATAGGCCCCCTTTAAGTACTGAAAGACTGCAATAAGGTCTCCCTGGAGCCTTCTCTTCTCCAGGCTGAACAACCTCAACTCTCTCAGCCTGTCCTCATAGGTGAGGTGCTCCAGCCCTCTGATCATTTCTGTGGCCCTCCTCTGGACTCACTCCAACAGGTCCATGTCTTTCCTGTACTGAGAGCTTCAGAGCTGGACACAGTACTCCAGGTGGGGTCTCACCAGAGCGGAGTAGAGGGGCAGAATCACCTCCCTTGACCTGCTGGCTACACTTCTTTTGATGCAGCCCAGGATACGGTTGGCCTTCTGGACTGCAAGCACACATCACTGACTCATGTTCAGCTTCTCATCCACCAGTACCCCCAAGTCCTTCTCCACAGGGCTGCTCTCAATCCCTTCATCCCCCAGCCTGTATTGGTACCAGGGGTTGCCCCAACCCAGGTGCTGGACCTTGTACTTGGCCTTGTTAAACCTCATGAGGTTCCCATGGGCCCACTTCTTGAGCTTGTCCAGGTCTCTCTGGATGGCATCCCATCCCTCAGGTGGGTCAGCCACACCACTCGGCTTGGTGTCGTCTGCAAACTTGCTGAGTGTGCACTCGATCCCACTGTCTATGTCACTTATGAAAATATCAAACAGTACTAGTCCCAGTACAGACCCTTGAGGGACACCACTTGTCACTGATCTCCATCTGGACATTGAGCTGTTGACCACTACCCTCTGGATGTGACCATCCAACCAATTCTTCATCCACTGAACAGTCCACCCATCAAATCCATATCTCTCCAATTTAGAGAGAAGGATGTTGTGGGGGACCCTGTCAAAGGCCTTACAGAAGTCCAGATAGATGACATCCATAGTTCTTCCCTTGTCCACTGATGTAGTCACTCCATCATAGAAGTGGTAACTCCATTGTAAAAAGCCACTAGGTTGGTCAGGCAGGACTTGCCCTTGGTGAAGCCATGCTGGCTCTCTCGAATCACCTCCCTCTCCTCCATGTGCCTTAGCATAGCTTCTAGGAGGATCTGTTCCATGATCTTCCCAGGCACAGAAGTGAGGCTGACAGGTTGTAGTTCCCAGGGTCTTTCTACCCTTTTTTAAAATGGGCATGATGCTTCCCTTCTTCCGGTCACCAGGGACTTCACCTGACTGCCATGACTTTTCAAATATCATGGAGAGTGGCTTGGCAACTACATCAGCCAATTCCCTCAGGACTCTGGGATACATCTTGTCAGGTCCCACAGACTTACGTATGTTCAGGTTCCTCAGCTGGTCATGAACCTGATCTTCTCTTACAGTGGGAGGGACTTTGCTCCCCCAGTGCCTGTCTTGTGGTCCATCTACTCAAGAGGTGTGGGAAGAGAGGTTGCCAGTGAAGACTGAGGCAAAAAAGTTGTTGAGTACCTCAGTCTTCTCCTTGTCCGTTGTTACCAGCTTGCCAGTATTGCGCATCATGGGGAGTACACTTTCTTTGACCTTCCGTTTCTGGCTGACATACCTGTAGAAGCCCTTCTTCTTATTCTTTGCATCCCTTGCCAAGTTCAGCTCCATCCATGCTTTGGCCTTCCCGACCCTATACTCTTCTCGGGATACCAGTCCCTGCTTCCACTGCCTGTGCATTTCCTTCCTGCCCTTTAGTTTGACCAGCAGGTCTCGACTCAGCCATGCTGGTCTCTTGCCTTCCTTTCCGGATTTCTTACACCAGGGGATTGAGAGCTCTTGCGTTCTATAGAGACCATCCCTAAAGATCTGCCAGCTCTGTTCTGCTCCCTTGTCCCTGAGGGCAGTTTCCCAGGGGGTGCTATTGACTAATTCCTTGAACAGCTGGAATTTTGCTTTCCTAAAATTCAGTGTCCTGACTTTACTCTTTGCCTGACCCATATCCCTCAGAACTGTGAACTCCACCAGTGCGTGATCACTGCAGCCCAGGCTGCCTCCAACCTTGACATCACTGATTAGCTCACTTGTGTTGGTGACCATGAGGTCCAGTACTGCATCCCCTCTGGTAGGGCTGTCTATTACCTGGCTTAAGAAGTTATCCTCAATGTATTCCAGGAGTCTCCTGGATTTCCTACAGCTCACCATGCTACTTTTCCAGCATACATCAGGTGGTTGAAGTCCCCCAGCAGGATTAGAGCCTGTAAGCGTGATGCTTCCTGTAGCTGGTGTAAGAAGGCTTCGTCAATAGGCTCCCCTTGATCAGGCGGCCTCTGCAATGCCCAGGGCAGCAGTGACCCCAGGCTTTGAAGATGCTGGGGTGGCCCAAAGGCCCCAGTAGGGAGGGAGGTCCTCGAAGGGCTCAGTGCTCGCTTCTCCGGCAATTTCTCATCCCCTGCTTTTTTTCCTTTCTCTGCAGGAATGGGAGAAGAAGCAGACTTAAGCCGGGCTGTGGGAACGCCTGCCGAGCCCCCACCGGACACTGGGGCTCACGGAGGATCTACAAGCCCCCTTTCTCTGAGGCGCCGGGAGGGTGCTGGGAAGGCATGAGAGGAGAGACGCCCTCCCACGCCCCGCCACTGCGGCACTGTCTGCCTCGTGGGCAACACTATAAACCATGGGAAAGGGGGCGGGAGGGGGATATGGGGGGTGGGTGGGGAAGGGGGGTCCGTTGTGGATCAGGGTCACGTACTACTGGGAAACCCATCTCTGGGGGGAGCCTCCCATGGGGCCGGGAGTTCGACGCAAGGTGTGTGTGCCTGTGGTGGTGCATAAGGAAGGAGGGGAGATCCCAGGGGCTGGCAGTCGGCACTGCCCAGCAGGCGCTCTGATTTATCAGGATCAGCATGTGCCACCCTGGGGATGCTGGAGGCCAGGCTAACACTTTCCAAAGTGACCACGGACTTGTTGGGGATTTTTGGCTGCCTCGGTGTTGGGGTTCATGAGCTGCTCAGGACCAGACGCTTTGGAGACACCGATCATTCACCCTGCTCGCTGCTCCCAGCTCTGCAGGGTCTCATCTCAGGGTTCCTCATGTCTTGAGCTCACTGTGCCTCAACCAAGTGCCCTTGTCCAGTATTTCCTTCTGGTCCTCCAGGCAGTAAGGGTGAAGGCACGCTGGCTTCCCTTGGGAATGAATGAAGCTCAAGTGTCAGCATTTGAAAGCAAATTAACAGTGGATAACTTTCAACCTTGCTAAACAGCTTAGAAGGGCTGCAAAGGGCTGAGGCGCTCTCTGCCCTAGCCCCATACCAGCTTTTGGGGGAGGTTGGGGGCAAGGAAGGGGGGTTGTCTCCTGGCCAACAGCGCATTCACACTATTGCTGCTGCAGTCAGACATGGTTTGCCAAGGCATGTGGTCAAAATGGAGTGAAGGGAAGTTTAAAAATAAAACAAAAAAAGGTGCTTTCAAGTGAGGGGACTGGAACAGAAAAGAGGAATAGAGGAAGGTCATTTAGCACAGGCAGAAAAGAGGGACAGGAATAAAAAGGAAAGGCCGCGGCTTTTGTGCCGGTAACAAGGGAGCAGGCCCGACACCCACTCATGCTAACAATTGCCACAATTAACCTTTGGAGCTCGCTCTTTCAAAGCCCTCTTGTTAGTAACTAGGTAAGCAGCTTTAAATAAAAATGCTGGCACTGGCACACCCCTTCCCCTGCCTGTAGGGAGCACGATGGGTAAAATACTCCTGCTCGTAGCAAAATGGGCCAGGACAGGTCTGGGGTGGGCTCGGCTTCCCTGCGGCAGCAGCTGCTGAGGCTGGCAGGCTGGGTGGATCTCGTGTGCATTGTTAGTGACTGCAGATAGCTCAGAGCCGTGAGCTTAGCTGCCCACTGCCCAGGCTGGAGGGGCTCCCCATCTCCCATGGATGAGGTGCAGGAAAGCCCCGTTCCTGACGGTACTTGTCCTCTTCTTGGTAGCAGCTTCCCTGTGCTGGTTGTCACTGCTTCTGTGCCCTCTGGGACCTGGAGCTACACCATACCATTTCACTTCAGAAATAGGTAAAAACTCTCTCCTCAAAGCATTGCCTCTCCTGCTGAAGAAACGAGGAGCCTGTGCCCGCAGTGGGGAGAAATGGAGCTGGACCACCACAGCCTGTGAAAGCACGTCACAGAATCATAGAATGGTTTGGGTTGGAAGGGACCTTAAAGATCACCTAGTTCCAACTGCCCTGCCACAGGCAGGGACACCTTCTGCTAGACCAGGTTGCTCAAAGCCCCATCTAACCTGGCCTTGAAAGCTTCCAGGGATGGGGAAGCTTTCCACAATTTCTCTGGGCAACCTGTTCCAGCGCCTCACCACCCTCACAGTAAAGAATTTCTTCCTAATATCTAATCTAAATCAACCCTCTTTCCATTTAAAACCATTACCCCTCATCCTATTGCTACACTCCCTGATAGAGATAAAGAGTCCCTCCCTATCGTTCCTGTAGGCCCCCCATGGAGTTAGTCCTCAGTTAAAGGCATACTTGGCCACGGTTTCGGGGGGGTTTTAATGTTTATTCACCATGAGGTAAGAAACACCATTCCTTCCACCTCAGGTCTGGCCCAAGCCTCTCTCGGTCTTTACTGAACAAGAGGTGAAACCTATCGCGTTATTACCCCCACAAGCTGCCCAGCGGTGGCAGGAGCAGTGTATCAAGCTCCAGCCCGGGTCCCGGGTCCGCCGTGCCCGGGACCGCTGCCCGAAGGACGGAGCCAGGCCCCGCTCAGGCGCTGCCCGCGCAGCCGCACTGCCTGCCGGGACTCGTAGGCCGCGCAGAGGTTTCTGGGAGCTGTAGTTGGCGGGCGGCGCCGGCGCGTCGCTCCCCTCCGTCAGTCAGTCAGTCCGTCGGTCTGTGGGGCGATGGCCGCCCGCTCCCTGCGGCGCTTCGGGACCGTCCTCCCCTTCGGCGGCGCGCCGCGGCGCGGCAGGTACGTGAGGCGGTGCGAGTGCGTGAGGGGGGCTGTGTCCTCCCTCTCCCTCAGCTGTTAACGGTCGCCAACGGCCGTGGCGCTGACCCCTCCCCTCCTGTGGCGGGCTCGGTGCGAGACGTGGCAGCGCCCCGGGCCCGGGCCCGCCGCGGCGCCTCGTCGCCGCCGCCGCCGTAGGGCGGCGGCGGCGGCGACGAGGCGCCGCGGCGGGCCCGGGCCCGGGGCGCCCGCGGGGGCGTGGGCCGGCGCGGGGCTCCGCTGGAAGAGTGCCTTCCCCCCCGGAGGTCTCTGCTTTACCCCGTCATGAGAGGCATGCTGCTGGCCCTTAGCTCCTCAGAAGGCCTGGAACAAAAACAGGCTCTCAATAAGCAAGCTCTTTCCTGGAAAAGTGACATTTTGAGGAAAAATTCATTTTCGTTTTTAGGGAAAAGCGTTTCTGTGGTCAGCAGGTCACGTTGTGACGTTGTTTCCTGCCGTTACACGTATCCACAGGTGATTTCTGCATCTCTTCTTGCCCATCTGGACCATTCATTCACGAAGTATACGTTTAACATACTCCTCAAGTTTTATTTTTGGTAGTGATGCAGCACCTGTACTCTCAGTGTGTTTTGGGTGGTTGAGGGAAGAGGGTCCATTTAATTGTGTCAATATTTAGACGGAAAAATGGTGTCCAGTCATATTTTTGGACATTGTGGAATATGGCTTATAAAAGTGAAATCCATAACAGGTGCTTTGGTTATTTGAGTGAACTGTGGGCAGCTGAAAAGAAAAAAAAGTCAAACTGCATGTTAGTTTATCCTGGAGTTTTTTATCTGAAAAAAAAACCCAAACCCAAAGGCCATTTAAATGCAATAAAATAATTCTGCAGCACATAATAAAAGCATCTGTGTTTGTGGCCAGGTGAAATGAAAAAAAGTCAAACTGCATGTTAGCTTATTGTAGAGTTTTTTCCCCTGGGAAAAAACCTGAAAATACCACTTCAGTGCAATAAAATAGTTCTGCAGCACATAATAGAAGCAACTGTGTTTGGGACTAAATGTAAAGATGCGTGTCTGAAAGTCCTTCCTCTTTCCTATGCTCTTATACGTGTGAAAACTATCTTTGGCCCTCTCAAAATGTGCACCAAGTTTGAAATAGGTGACTTTGTCTGATGGGAGCTGAGCAGGCTTCCTTCGTGGAGGATCGCCAGAACCTACCATCGGTGTGAAACTTCTCTTTGTACGCAAGCTCTGCGTGGCCATGCCTGCGTCCCAGCCAACAGGAGCGGCTCTGTACAGCAAAGCGGTGGGTGGTGGGGCCCAGACACCCATGCTGTACGCATCTTGGGGACTTCTTACCCTGGACTAGCTGTAGTCTGGGAGCCTACTGCCCAGTTTACAGCCGTCCTGTGTTAAGGTGCACTGCACAAGCTTGTTCTCCAGTTTCATCGAAGAGGAGTCCACATGGTTTTAATCTCTGGTATCACTCCCTGATGAAACAGAACACAGTAATTGGGGGTAATTAGGAGATTTCCTTCCAAAGCACGCTCATCAGAGCTAAAACACTAATGCAGATGTTTCTGTGTGTCTCAGCGTTTGCGTGCTTTGTCATGCTGATTTGGGAGGAGGAGGAGGAGGGAGTGTTTAAGGAGAGATGGGGTAGGACCCTTGTCTTCAGAGGGAACATGACAGAGGCGGTTTGGGATGGTCGGGTATGGTGCCTGTCATCCAGAAAGAGGTGATACTATTGTTCTGACTGGAGAGACCTGTTTGCATCATTTTAAATTCTAATCTTTAAGGACAATTGGCTTAAACCATATGGATACAATCAACTTCTCTGCTACATCTGTCTATTTGGCTTTCTGTGACATCAGTTTGTAAATCTTTTTGTATCACCAGCTTAGTTGTATAATCCCTTCACGTGCTCTGGGACTTCCACGTGTCCGTCGCTTCAGGATGTGTGAACTTCCTCCAGTGGGATTTCTGCCTATTTTTAGAGCAGCTGTGATCACCACTGTGTTTAGAAGATGGAGCACAGTGCAGTGGACAGACTGTAAATAGCACTTCCCCTTTTTAGTGGAGTATTTCTTTCATCCTGGAGGAAGAAGTAAATTGAGCGGCATTTTCAATTCTGCGTAATAGTCCTTCTTAAGAATTCTCTTTGGAGTCAGCCTGTGGTTCTTGTTTCTTGCCTGCAACTTTTAAGGCAGGCTTGTCTGAACAGCACATGATACCTGGGGCATTTTACTGCACGGGGGAGCGTTCTGTAACTTGGTTTCACAAGCTGGAGAAAGGAATCCATGCAGGCAGCTCTCTGCTTCACGTAGGCAGGTCCCCATAGCTGAGGCTCATTCATGCTCCTCTCCTACGCACTGAAACACACCCATTCGAGTAGTGTAAATCCCTTGCAGAGGGAAATGACTCACTAACCTTTGCTTCTTGGATGCAAAAGAGTTAACTCATTTGTATAGCTTTTTTAAGACACAGGAGTCTAACCTCTGAGGTGCCTAGCAAGGCTGCTTTCTCAGCTGCATTTCAGGTTTTCTGGTTCATCTGTAGCATGGCTAATTTCCATTCCTGCAGCTCTTGAAATGAAATGTGAGATGATAAAGTACAAAGCTCGTAGTTGGTGCTTGCCACGGACACACCTGTTATTTACAAAGAAAGCTTTACAGTTGTTAAAAGCTTCATGGATTGATTTTGAAGGCTTGTTGAAGGGGGTCCTTCTCTGTCCCCACCTCCAGTTTAGTCTACTTTCTATAACTTTGAAAAAGTGCTATGTTAATCAGTCAACAATACGAATGTATCAAGCATCTTAAAAATCATTCAAGATGCCTCAAACAGATCTTTCTGCAGCCAGGATTAAGATGTAGGGGGTTCTTCTGTGTTGGCATTCCTGGAACCTGGAACCGCAGTGGCTGGGCAGCTTTTTGAAAAGAGCCTGGTCTGAAAAGAGCCTTTTTGAAAAGAGCCCCTCGCCTGGGTTCTTTAAAGATTAGTGCAAGGAACATCCTACTCCAGAGCAAGTGTACGTAGCAAAAGCACTTTCTGACTTGTATTTGGCATGTAATGTGTTGAAAAGGAGCAGTTTGACATACAGATTATGTTTTAAGTACCCACTTCATAAAAAATTTGATATGCAAATGTCTTCAGGTGGGAAAAGGAAACTTGTCATTAGTGTTGTGGGACATGTAGCAACCTTGTATTAAAGATAAAATGAGGGAACATCTGGCCTGCTAAGCAGGGAGTGGTAGGAGATGCTTGGTGGTCTTTGGGCAGATATAAATCTCTTAAACTGTGCTTTGGCCATGGAGCTGAGCCAGTCTAAGGCCTGGCTGCCGCCCAAAGGGGGACAACCTCTTCCCTTTCCCACATCTCACCAGGCTTCACATGTTTGTCTTCTCTTTTGTACTGGCACTTGCACTCATCTGATCTGTCAGCAAGCCTATTCAGGGACACAGACAGAAAAGTCTTTTTGTTTTGTAGGGTTAGTTTTCAGCTGTTTTAACTCCCTGAACCTTCGTTCTACACAGCTCCAGTACTGGAATAAGGGGAGCAAACCTGTCCCTTCCGGTTGCCGCTGTAAGCTCAGCTTAGCTGGATTGCTGAAGAACACTTACGTTTCCTGACGGATTTGATAGCCCCAGAAACAAAAGCTGTGCGTTTCTGCGACATTGTACCTGGGCAATATAGCCTTGCTGAAAAGTAGGAAAGCTTAATGGTGCAGGCCTGGTAACATGAACTCAGCTATATCGATTCTGGCGCCTAAATTAGCATCTCTGTGCGGTGTTGAATTGTGCTGTATAAACACAGAAGTTTGAGTCAGTGCCAGTGCAGTGATTTCTGTGCCATGCTGCGTTTCACTCAGTAGAGGTGCACTTAGTATATGCAAAACACCTCTATTAAAGGCGATGTTGAAAGCTCCACTCAGAGGAAGAGCCCAGGTGTTCCCAAAAAAGGAGACACCCTTCCTTGTTAAGCATATACAAAAATGTTTCCTGAATGGAGCTGGTTTGGGAGTAAATTGAACTTTCTGCTGCAGACTCTGTTCCTGGTGTAAGGTGTGAGAGGGAGGTGGGCTGGGGCTTTGGCCTCATGCTGGCGGGAATGGGTGCTGTCTAGGTTGGTTTGTAAAAGTAGGTGGTGTCGGAGGGGAAGTGAAAATTCTTGGTTTCGCTCATGGAGTGACAGCATTGTTGCCACAGGTGAAGGGCTTTCTGGAAAAGAATAGCATGAAGCGAAAAATATTTTCTTTATTTTTCAAAGTGTCTAGCATGCTGGTTTTGATCATCTTCTGACCAAACTGTTTTCAGCCAGACTTCTATTATCTAGTTTTTGGGAAACCTGTGAGATTGTTACAGTATAGAAAAGGCTGCTAAGCACCTAGGCGGTGTTTATATAGCTCAATCCAATTATCTGACTCTTTGGTTGTTTCATTATTCCATCTGCAAGTTGTGGAGTCAGCTTCCTGGATGAGCTCCACCTGCTGTACCAACATGAACCACTGACAAGTGTGCTTTTTAGTTGAAAAGCGTACTTAGGATGAAAAAGTCATTGGAAATAAGATAGGCTTCAGTACTTGAGGCTTGGGCTTGTTTTGTTTTTTCTGCTTTTGGGACTCTTTCATTGCCAGTAGAGATAAAAACCGTTGAAGTGCTTAGAACTGTTGGAGAATATTAGGGACAATTTTCATTTGGCATGTTCAGTCCCTTTTCCAAACATAGCTAACAGTGCTGTCAAGGTCCTGATGGAAGGCCTTAGAATATTTGGGCTGCACACAACTTGGTCATGTCTCTGCCAGTTCTCTCTGGTTTCTTAACTGTTCTTTGTGCAGTGAACATGAAAGCTGGGTACAGTCTAGCAATTGCTACTTTGTGAGAAGAACTGGTCAGCAAAAGGTTGAAATTCTCCTCCTTTTCACTCAATAGGAGGAAAACTGAATACACCAAATGCTGTGTCTGTTTGCGCCCAGGAGAACAAATGGGTCAGAGCATCTGAGAATTGGATCCTCTGTTAGCCGGCAGTTTGAGATGTGTATGTCTTTCCTTGCTTGTTAAATTGCTCCGCAGAAATCCACAGCCATTCCACTGGTGTGACTTTTGCCCTTTTGCAGTCACTGTACCATCTTAGGTAGCAGGCTAAGCTCTGCCTGCCTATCTTAAGTGCCATGGGTTTGCAGATCTTACTGAATTTTGCTCAGAACATTTGGGTTCTCTTAAATAACTGTAAAACCAGCTTTATACCACCTGCCTCCTTTTCAAGACTGTCTTGCAAAAACGTTTCTGAACTTTGTCATCCGGTATTGACCACCTGTACTGGGAGGTCAGCAAAAATGCAATCCAGAACTTGTTTTCCTGTGAAAATGCGACTCTTTTCAAGTTATGTCAAAGAAGTGGTGTACAGCCTCTGTGGTGACGTGTGAGTCTAAAATAAAAGAACTTTTCAAAACATCTGTCTCTGTGTTTCTGTGCTAGTTGTCCATATTTTCTGAAAAGAGCTAAAATTTTATCTAGAATCCTATGCACCTTTTTTAAGTGAGCCTACTTTTAGTAATCACGCTAAACTAGAATTCTTCTTTTTGACCCTGTTGTTACTTAACTTTCCTTCTTTTTCACTAGTTTGTATTTCAGGGGGTCCCCATGTGTTTTCAGCACTGCAGCTCAGCAGAGAAGTACAGGAGACGAGTGTGGCCCAGAAGATCCCCGTGATGAGCCCAAGCATCCCCTTTCTGACTGTGCCTTAGAGCACAAAGCCATCAAATTGGAAGAACAAGTCCGGGATTTAACTGTGAGTATGCTGCTGGTGGCATCATGATGTCTTCTGTTTGGTCCCCCTTGACTTGATCTGTCTTTCAGCCCTAGCTTATTCTGTAAGCCCCATAACACGCACACAAGGCACTGTGCTATGGCAGCCTTCAAAGCAGCTGTGCTCTAAGTGTGAGAGGGTGCACTGTGAAAGTACAGTCTGCCTTTCCCAAAACGCCATCTGTCAGTAGTACCTAGGAGCAAGAAACCGATAGTATGATCCTGGCAGGCAAAACTGTATGTTGGAGATGGTCTGGTCAATTCTTTCACAGCATTGTACAGAGGGAATGGCAGTAGATTCGTCCTGATTAGCATCACATATTGTGTTGCACTGGATCCAGATTGTCTGAGAAGGAAGGTCCTCTTTAGTGACAGTGGTGTGGTGGAAATGGTAGGCTCATGTTATAGGAACTTTGAAGAACAGATGTGACTAAGGAGAGGATTAACTACTGCAGCACTGGGCAGGCAATTCTGGAGAGTACTACTGCACCAAGTGATAAATCAGCTAGTTGCAGATCTGTTGCTGAGACCGCCGACTTGCCTGCTAGAGAAAGGAGTGTCTCAACAGCTGCAGTGAGTCATGCAAAAATCAGCAGCCTGACAATGCATTGTTCAACTGAGCTGCGCCCTGAATGCTTCTGGCCTTCACTTGGGTCCTTTGAGGGATTCGCAGTTGTGCTGACTAATCAGTAGGAGAGGGACTTGGGTTTGCATGTAATGAAAACACAGGAGCCCAGCACAACCTTCTGATGTGAAGTGGGCTCTTTTTAAATTGTTTCTAAGGGATTGCTAACTTGTCAGGAAATTGGGTTTACCTCCTTGTTTGATGTCTCCCCTTGCTATTGTGGTTACAGGAGCGATACCGGAAAGCTTTGGCAGATTCTGAGAATGTCCGGAGGAGAACACAGAAGTTTGTGGAAGATGCCAAGCTCTTTGGTAAGCAAAGCGAGGCAGAGCTGTGTTTACTGCGGTGGCCTGCCTGCCTGCCTGAGCATGAAATGCTGATCAACAGCTTTTCTCTCCTGCCATCCTGCCCTTGTTCATTGTAAAGTCTGGCATCATGTTTGGCCTGGACTATTGGTGTCTGGGCTTACTTGCTGTTTTTTCTGTATGTCCAACTGTGTCCTATCAGGTTTATCTCAGTGACTGTTTTGTGATCTTTTTCTAATAAAATAGGCCTGGTGCAACTGAGTGTAGTTCTACTGACTTGGTTGAAAGTACAAGTTCTTCTGTACGCTGAGAATTGGCTCTGAGTTTCATACTCTTAGCTGTGTCATCAGGTTGTGATTTCCTTTACTGTATTAACAGCCTCTTCTCTTCTGCTCTAGCTTTTGTCCCAGGCAGGATCTACCTCCTAAAGGTTGTCAGTTCCTATATCAGATGTTCTTTAAAACTTCTATAATAAATACTTTAGCATCAGTGAAGTGAGCTGGATTTGTAGCTTTGGCAATGGAGGCAGGTGAAGGGCAAAGAAACTGCTGTTTAATCATTGCACTCTGCCAGCACCATCTCTGAGAATGAGAAACTGTTATTCCCCACAATGCATGAATCTCAGAAGGTTTTTTATTAGTTAATTCCAGTAGCTTTGAAATTAGAGCTGCTGTAGTTTTCTTACCGTTCTACCCATTGTGCTGTAAAATGGCTGTTGGGATAATCAGCACCATTGGCTTTGAGAGGGTTTTTTTGAGCTCTGAATTTTATATGTAGTATGCTTCAGATCTGAAGAAAAATTAGGTTCTTTATTAGAAGTTGCTCATGGAGGCATGGGGTTCTGTAGAGCATTAAAACAGACTCTGGCGCAAGAGCAAAACCTGAAAGGAAGTTGTAGCGAGGTGGGTGTTGGTCTCTTCTCCCAGGTAACAAGTGATAGGACGAGAGGAAATGGCCTCAAGTTGTGCCAGGGGAGGTTTAGATTGGATATTAGGAAAAATTTCTTCACTGAAAGGGTGGTCAAGCATTGGAACAGGCTGCCCAGGGAAGTGCTTGAGTCACCATCCCTGGAGGTATTTAAAGGACGTTTAGATGAGGTGCTTAGGGACATGGTGTAGTGGTGGACTGGGCAGTGTTAGGTTTGCGGTTGGACACAATGATCTTAAAGGTCTTTGCCAACCTAAATGATTCTGTGATTCTATGAAATGGGTGGTAATTGGTCTGCTTCTGTCTGCTCCTTTGTTGCTTCTCCTTCATGCTTCTTTCTTCTGTGCATGTTTAAACATGTATGTACAGGTATAGACAGCACCAAACTATTGTTTCTCTTTCTCTGTTTTCCTAATGTGTCTTTCCAGTAATTTAGTTATGGCATCTATGTAACTGAGGGAGGCTGGTTTTCCTGAAAATTTTGCACTGTGTAATACACCACTTCCGGAAATGTATCTGATCTAAACCCATTTTTCTAATGAAACAGACTGCATGACTTTTCATGACCAACCCAAAGACCATTTTGTCCAGTCCTTCCACAATGGTTTTAACTTATGAATAAAATTGTGGATGTACTTTTGAATGGTCATGTATTATTTTAGTTCCCCCCATTGCATTTATTCTCCGTGTGCATGGGCATTTGTGTGAGTTGCTTGGCAAAATATTTATGTCTGTGGGACTGTATGAGAGGGTGTGGAACAGTGTCCTAAATGACACGTCTTAGTTGCAAGAACTTTTTGGAGTGAAATACTAATGCTCTACTTTGTCAGGTGTACTATAGATGTGTATATATATGTTGATGTGTATAGATGTACCTTTCCTGTGTATACCTTGATTTGGGGAGTCTTTAGATTACTACCCACGTAATGATAAAGCTTTGGCTACAGGATACAGGAGACACTGTCTGCTCTCACTAAAGTAACAGTTCAAATAACTTAGCAGCTTTAAAGGTGCTTCAGACTGCTGTGACTTTGTGCCTGTCATTGTAGCTCTGTATGTTCTGTAAACTGCCCTTCATTTACTTCTTGCTTCTTTGTGCCTGTAGGGATCCAGAGTTTCTGCAGGGACCTTGTGGAGGTAGCAGATATCTTGGAGAAGACTGCCGAGAGTGCTGCAGAAGAAGCAGAGCCTAGTAATCCAAATCCAACCCTGAATAAAATCTATGAAGGCCTCTCTCTCATAGAGGCCAAATTGCAAAGTGTATTTGCCAAACATGGCCTTCAGAAGATGAACCCTGTTGGTGGCAAATATGATCCATATGACCATGAAATAGTCTGCCATGTACCAGCCGAGGGAATGCAGCCGGGCACAATAGCACTGGTGACTCAGGATGGCTATAAACTCCATGGTCGCACTATCAGACACGCACTTGTCGGCGTGGCAGTAGAGTCACAGGAATGATGTGGGCTTCCCCATTGGCATCTGGGACCTTACTGAGCTGAGGACCCCTCAGCACTCAGTCACAACTGCAGCGCGCATCTTTACTTATTTATTAAGCTAGGTTTGTATTGTATGTTGGCTTCTTTATAATGTGTGCAGTCATTTTGCCATTAATTCTAAGGTACTTGTATATTTAATAATCCTTTTTGGAGTACGCGGAGTAGTACTAGGAGTCCTGCTATTTGTCAGAAACATGGCACTGTAGCCCCTTTCTCCATTGCTCATTTCTCCATTAAGACTGGTATGGGGAAGAGGGGAGATATGAGAGAAAAGGGAAATTCTCTGAGAGCTAAGGAATCTTGTCTCCTGGTTCCATCTCTGAGACAGACTCCTGCAGTGGCCTTTAGGAAAGTAACTTCTCTGCCTCAGTTTCCATATCTGTATTAAGTGAATATAATAATACTTATTGACCTACCTCACAGGGATGTGGTGAGGCTTTTTCTTTGCAAAGTACTTGGAAGAGGAAAAGCCCAAAGGGCTGAGTATTATTATCAGGCTGGTTTTGGTGTCTTCCCTTGTCCCCTGACCCCTCAGGTGGGGATGAAGATGATCACTTGAAGTGACATTTAGGGGCAGCTTTTTCTCATGTCACTTCAGGAAAACAATCCTGAATTAATGAAACCTCTGTCGTACTACAGTTGAATAGGGATGAGGTTTTAAAGAGGATTCAGTTGTTAGGTCAGACTTTAATGTGTTAATATTTGTTCTCCAGGTAAAACTTCAGCTTGCCTCCTTGTTCCTAAAGGTAAAACAGGGAGTAGTGGTTCTTGGTGGAGCCAGAAAACAGTTCTGAAATCTCTCTTTCTCCAACCAAAAGATATATTTTAGAGGAGAGTAATCTCTCTTCCCTGATGGGTATTTGTGCAGCTTTCAAGCATGATAAACTATATGCTCTTTGTTGCAGCTGCTGGCAAAATGGAGATGTGCCCTTAAGCAGGAAATCTGGACTGTTTTATTTTCTCAGCTCTCCAATAATGGTACTCGGATAACACTAACTTCCAGTTCACATTCAGATTCTACTTTTGCGTGGTCATAGTAAATATTAAACCTTTTGGGTTTTGATGCAAGGAGAAAAATCTTTTCTACTAAAAGTCTCAAGTGCCCTTGAACCAATTTTAGCAGCAGTGACAAGAAAGCAAGGGAAGCAGAAGGCTGAGGAAGTGAAAGCTGACCTCAAGCCGTCCTCTTAGTTGGAGTTGTGTTGTTGTCACAGCATGGCATATGTATTTCCCAGTGGTCCTTTTGCCTGGAGTCCATTTATCTCAGCTGAAAGGATGCAGTCACTGAGTAAGATCAGAATTTAACCCTTTACAGAGCAGCAAGCAGTATAATGACAGAAGAGTTATATAAACCAGCCTGTGGTCTGCAGTATACAAAACCAAGGCAGGAATGGTTGTTTTCAGGTTGTTTCTTACTGATTTGTTAATTCTTGCCTTTTTACTTTCTGGAACTGGATCCATGGCCTGACAGTTATCTGAGATCCACTTCCAAAACTCTTTACTTATGGTGGATGCCATCACTGGTTTGGAGGAAAGCTTATTCTTCTCCCATTCCTTTTCAGGCTTCAGTTGCATAATCCTTTTGTGGTGGACTTCAGGACTGCCGCAGCCTTCGGTTAGCAGCTATTGACAGTCTTTCATCTGGGGAGACTATGTGCAGCTAGTTGGTTGTCATTCCAGAAACTTAAGGAAGATGCACATTTCTAATATGCTCCATGCAAGCTGCTTTAGTGACAGCTGTATGTGGGTGACTCAGTAGTGGATACTTTTTTAAATGCAGTTTTCTGCCTCTCTGTAGTTAGGTTTTCAGGCAGGTACTTAAGATTTCAACTCTGAAACAGTGCTTGGTGGCAGCATTAGATCACTTTGGACAAAACTCTTGTTCAGTGCTCTTGTTTTATTACATTGTTGGAAATTTCAGAGATATACAGGACTGCCTGTTCATTGTTTTGCTGGTCTACGTGCTGACTGGGTCACCAGGTTACACTGTTACTCAAGACAAAGAACAGGTAAAATATGAAACGTGGTAATGCAAGTCTTGCTGTTCTGCCTTGACTGTCTGCAGCCTGTTCTGAGGAAACTGTGTCTTCAGCTGGAAGGAGTGGTTGGGTTCTCTGCTGCCTCCTCAGTCCCGGCTATCTCAGCTGAGTCTTTTTGCAATAGAAGGAAAGAGCTGGTTATGGAAACTAACTTTGAATGTGAAACTTTATTTATAAAGAACTAAACAAAAGCAAAGGCATGTTACACAACAAGTAGTTTTCTGTCATAGGAAAGGCTGCAACTTGCCCGAGCCAGATTTAAAAGTAGTGTGTGACCAGAAGTGATGGGATCCAAATCTTCTTTAAACTGACCCATGGAGCCACTTGACTGTGAAAGTATAGTACAGCTAGCTGGTCCACCTTTGGACTCTTTGCCAAGCCTGCCTGTCTCCTCAGCTAGTATGCACCCATTTTTGCCTTAAAGATATACCCTAAAATGCACTCCAGACCTCTGTCTGTAATAAGAGGTTATTGATTCAGCTTGTGTATCTGGGATCTGCTTTCACTGAGGCACTGTTGTGTCTAGAGGAGGAATCTGAGGGATCCAGTTCCTGTGCAATCTTTCTCACCCTCCCACAGGTGCCATTTAAGTTTGGGCAAGCTATTTTCCCTGTTCATGTCCCACTTTTTCAATCTATGAAACTTCTACAGGATCTTATTGAGCTTTTATGATGATTACTGCAAGATGTACCCATTGCTTAGAGACTCTTTTACAGAAGTTACCAAAGAGATAAATACTGTAGCTGTTATTTGTCCTAGTTTCTGCTTCCTTTGAATGGTGAAGTGAAAATGAAATAACCAAACCTGGATTCCATCACAGAATCCAAATTTCCTAGGCAAAATTTGATTCTCTTGCCTTTCAAGCACACTTAATGGTCTCGTTTATCGTGGATGAGATTGCGTAAGGGTGGATTGAATTTCTCCTTTGTAGATTCTTGCTCCCTTGTCTGCCCTGTTTGTGTAAAGCTTGCACACTCACCACGGTGGGGTGGAGTCCCCACTGGTGCAGTTCCGTTGTACTCTGCAGAGTTACACCAGAGAGGAGATGGTCCCATGAGCTTTTTCTCTCCAGTCACTTTATTCAATGACTATTTAATACAAACAGGAGTACATTAGCAGGGACGGAATAGCAAAGGAGAGGAAGTGTCACATACCTCTTAGTCATTTCCACTCCATTCGCCCAGCCATGAACAGAAGAGCTCAGGCTGGGAATGCAGACAACTAGATAGGACATGCATGTGATGGTGATGTGTGGACCTGCATTTCTGCTCTCGGGAAGTGGGCAGCCCCACTGAACGTGGGCATTTGCCTTGTTCTGTGGCCTTGCCGTACCCTGTCAGTGGGACAAGTTTGAGTTGAACTCCTGGACGAGTCTCCAATGGCACCATCTCAGAGCACGGCAGCGTCTTAACTTTGACCAGGAGCAGTGCAGAATGTGAATGTCGCTTTGTGAACCTTAAATTCTCAGTGCTTCATCAGCAGAGCTTCTGTTGAAAGAGACAGCTGTGATGCATCAATAGCTATTAGCAGTCCTTTAATTTTTAAACAAATGTATTTAAGTTTGATGTGTGAATATTGTAGTATTTTTTTATTTTAAAACTTGAGATGTTTTGATATTACTTGCAAACTCAAATGAACAAAGCGTCGCTAGTCTCCAAAAATCTAAGTCCATTTAGTTGGTGGGAAACCTGTATATATTGTATTTTTTTGTGTTTCTGTGCTCTTTGTTTACCCAAAGGTTCTGGCTGTATGAAAGACAAAGACTGAAGTGTGGGAGTGGTGCAAGTAATTGACAACGACATTTGAGTTAATGTTGGAAAGGGCTGATTTCATTTAGATGTCCAGATACTGTCCATTTGCAAATAAAGAAAAAAGAATTGCAGTTGCTTCCTTTTCCTTTTTTCCCTGCCCCAAACTGCTGCTCGTTCTGACTGCCACTTTAGTCGGGTGGGACTGTGGATTGAAAGG
The DNA here is from genome assembly GCF_035582795.1 of Mycteria americana. NCBI lineage: Eukaryota > Metazoa > Chordata > Aves > Ciconiiformes > Ciconiidae > Mycteria > Mycteria americana. The sequence goes on from NC_134372.1 coordinate 13,247,408, forward strand.
TTTCCCGCTATTCCTGATCTGATTGTCTAAAATAAGGGCTATAGTCCATGGCAGTGGAGAACTTTGTTGAACGTGTTGCTAACAGTCCTTCAGGTGGACCCCAAGAAATGCGCACATGCGTGGGTGTCATCTTTCCTCACGCAGGTGAATTGTTGGGGATTTCTGCACTGATAAACTGCCCAGGTGTGTCGTTCTCTGGTAGCTCTGCACCTGCTTTTGTGTCTGTTCCTAGTAAGTCCACTCATGGACCATCATGTAGAGAAATGCTGTCTGCCAGCCTTTGGTGGTGGTTCATTCTGCAGAACTCTGCTGACAGTTGAAATCTTGACACCTGGTTTTATTTTTGCCATTCTGCTCTCTCACAGCTTCGCTTTGCTGCGTTTTTCCCCTTTGGTGTGCAGTATGTTGTAGCAGGCGTACTGTATGGCAGCTCGATTAAGGATGGCTCAATATACAGTGTGTACTAACGCTTGCGGTATCTGCAGGCAGGTTATGATTTCAGGGATTTGTTGGAGAGAAGAACAGGCTTTCTCTGTAGGGGTGTGATTGTAACAGATCACATTCTCCCTTCGCATGTCCTCTGCAAAAATAGCTGAGCCTCCATTCCTGGTTTTGCCTTAGTCTTGTAACACTTGGTGCCACGAATGGTGGGCCTTGCTTGCCTTGTTCTCCTGAAGCTCTGAATGCCCCTGGGCACTTCTCACTAGAAAAAAACCTTTGCAAAAGACCATTTACAAATGGTCTTTATGGGGCGAGATCTATCTTTCTGTGCTAAAGATCTGCCAGAGAAGTCCCCTTGTGATCGCAGAGGTCATGTCCCCTTATAGGGGCTCTTCCTCATTCTGCCTAAAATGTGTGGGCATTGCTTGGTGTTCGCTAACCAGACTAGACCAGGAAATACTGCTGCCTGCTGCTGTGTTCGTAATTTCTGGCTCTGCTGGTTTTTCTCTGCACCGACAGTGAGAGTTGGGAGTTTTCAAACCACAGCCACCTCCATCCGCAGAAAAGCATCAGAGCTTGTGAGCAAGAGGAAGAGCATTTTGCTAATGGCACGGTGTTGCAGAACGCCTGCAGCAGGGCACGGTCTGCCGTTCCTGCTGGGGCCATCGGGAACAGTACTGACCTGGACTCCTAGGAGCTTTGCAGCGACAAGCCAGATTTCTTGTCGCCCACAGCCACGGTGAAATCAGGCTGGTTAAGTAAGAGCTTGTTAAAACCTGAGGCATGCTGCAAAGATATTTCTGTGCTGCGTTTTAAGCTGCTTTGGGAACGTCGTCTCCCCGTCCTGGTGGGTTGATACTGCCCACTGTAAGGACTTGGGTGAGCTCAGCAACAGTAGTTTTTGTCTGTGCCCCCCCAAAACGTTCATACCTGAGCTTCCAGGCTGTGCGTGCTCCCCCATGCAGGAACTTTGAAGCAGCTTCTGGCTGGGGGCAGGGAGGGGGCCCGTGCTTGAGTTGTGTTTCTCCTGAGACAAAGTTCAGATGACAGATTCTCAAACTAAATTTTGTCACTTGGTACAGAGCCAGCCCTGGGCTACAGCAGGCTCTGGGTCTGTAATTTTACATGTCCTACCTGTTCCAGAGTTTTTGCTCAGTCTTTGCTATCCTTTGCAATCTGAGCAGCAGCAGGCTCCCAGATGGAATCCCCATGGCACCAGCTGCTTGCTGTCGGGCACCTTGTTTTGCCCAGGGCAGAAATGCAAGCGAAAGCTTGAAATGCCCTTGCTGATGCATGAGCCACGCGGGCTCCAGCCTGCTGAGCACCATGCCTTCACCCCATGTGCAGACTGCGCACACGGAAAACATGCTCCGGCAGCAGCTTGGCCCGAGTACTGCCCTACGGCACAGCCCCCAGCATGCTTGCAGCCAGAGGGAGATGGTGCCACGGGGAGCTCCTGGTTTTGGGCCCTTGGTTCACCATGGGGTTGATTGCGAGTGGGATGCTGCTGAGCGTCCTGGTGGATGCACAGCCAGCGGTGGGGAGCAGAGGGCACTGAGGATCCTCGCTGTGGCTGTGCCTGGGGTTGTTCATGTGCCGCAGCCAGAACTTTTGAGAGTCTCTGCTGAGCCTCAGTGTCATCCTCCAAGGATGAGTGCTGGGAGATGAGTTACCCCAAGGCCTGCTTTTGTACCGCTGCTGTGTCTCCGGTGAGCCTGCTGCTGCCCCTGTACCACCTCCCTGAACCCGGGGAGCAACGCCAGGCTGTGTGCATCCCTCCGGCTCTGCGGGAACCAAGCCCGCCCTCCTCCCCGTGCTCGCCCTGCTCCTCCTCGCCTTGCCGCCGGCAGACGCGCTGGCTCAGGGCTTCCAGCGCCGGGTCAGGCCTGCCTCTGCTCGCCGGGAGCCGGCCCCCTGCCTGGGCCCGGGCCCGGGCCGCTGCCCGGGCGGGGCGGCGCGGCAGCGGGGGGCGAGGGGGCCGAGCCTGCGGGAAGGGGCGGGCCGGGCCGGGCCTGGCCGGGGCGGGCGCTGCCGCTGCCGCGGCCCGCTCTCCGCGCAGCCGTCCGCGCCATGGCCCCGCCGCCCGCCGCGCTGCTCCTGCCGGCCCTCGCCGCCCTCCTGGCCGCGCCCGCCGCCGCCCGCGCCCCGCCGCGCAGCATCGGTAGGAGCGGGGGGGGGGGCGTACCGGGTGGGGAGGGGGCACCCATCCCGGGTACCGGCAGCAGCCGGCCTCCTCCCTGCCTGCCTGCCTGCCTCCGGGGATGGGAGAGGCGAGCTCCGGCACCCGTTCGCGGCGGGAGCAGGGCGTGCTGCCGTGCATCCCTGCGCCGTCCCCGCCGCATCCCCGCCCTCGCATGCGGCTCCGGCCCCTTCCCTCCCCGCGGCCGGGGTCCGGGCGGGGCGCAGCGGCGTCCCCCTGCTCTCTCGGGGCGCGCCGCTGACCCGGCCGCCCTCGCCCCTCTCTGCCGGCAGCCGTGGTGGGCGCCGGGCTGGGCGGCTCGGCCGTCGCCTACTTCCTGCAGCAGCACTTCGGGCCGCAGGTGCAGCTGGACGTGTACGAGCCGGCGGGCGTGGGTGGCCGGCTGGCCACCGTCACCGTGAACAAGCAGCAGTACGAGAGCAGGGGAGCCTCCATCCACGCCCTCAGCCTCCACATGCAGGACTTCGTCAAGATCCTTGGTGAGCGTGGGCACCCCAGCGCTTGCATGGCCTCCCTCCCTCCCTGAGCCGGGGGGCTTCCCCTTGGGGGCATGGAGAGGGCTGCTTCCAGTCCACCTCGGCACCCCCGGGCATGCAGTGACCCCCTTCTTGCTGTCCCTGTGTCCCAGCCCTGTTGTGCCCTGGAAGAGAAAGGGATGGCACGGCTCAGCAGAGCATCAGGGCGAGGGGTCCTGGTGGAATTAGTATGTGGGAGGGGGTTCACAAAATCCCACCAGTTTGTCCCAGCCAGCAGCACGTCAACTCCACGGGGTGCCCCAACATATAGGGTCTGGCAGGGGTCCCAGTGCCCTGGGGTCTCACGCTCCCTGATGCTCCTCCAAGAGCATCTTTGCCAACATCCCCGCTGTGGCGGTGTTTGGCGCTGGCCTTTCCCAGCGGCCAGCCAGCCCCAGGGAGGCGTGCGAGCCCAGCAGGGCCGGGGTCCCTCTGCTCCCTGCAGGCCTCAAGCACCGGCGTGAGGTGGCAGGGAAGAGTGCCATATTCAGCGGGGAGCACTTCGTCCTGGAGGAGACTGACTGGTACCTGCTCAACCTCTTCCGGCTCTGGTGGCACTATGGCATCAGCTTCCTGCGCCTGCAGATGTGGGTGGAGGAGGTGATGGAGAAGTTCATGAGGTAGGAGAGCCCGTGGGGCTGGGGGAACACAGTGAGTCTTGCCCGGCACCAGGGCATCACCAGGCACCCTGTGCTCCTGTCCCCTCCAGGATCTACAAGTACCAGGCGCACGGCTACGCCTTCTCCAGCCTGGAGGAGCTGCTGCGCTCGCTGGGGGGTGACGCCTTCGTCAACATGACGCAGCGCTCGGTGGCCGAGTCCTTGCTGGAGGTGGGCGTCACGCAGCGCTTTGTGGATGATGTCATTGCGGCCGTCCTGCGCTCCAGCTACGGGCAGTCAGTGCTGGTGCCTGCCTTTGCAGGTGAAACTGGGGACCCCTTCTCCTCCCCATGTGACTCTCCTTCCCAGTGTCCCCTCCACGGGCAGGCTGTTGAGCCGCCCTCCTCTTCCTCTTCCCAGGAGCCATGTCACTGGCGGGGGCCCAGGGCAGCACCTGGGCAGTGGAAGGAGGCAACAAGCTGGTGTGTTCAGGTCTGCTGAAGCTGACCAAAGCCAACGTCATCCCAGCCAGGGTGACAGGCATCTCTCTGCACAGCTCGGGTGAGCCTGGGCATGGGGTCTGCTCTGGGCGCCACCGGCCTGGGCGTGGGTCTGGGCGCACCAGAGCAGGAGGTTGGTGGTGGCATCATGGATGTGCTGGGGCAGAGAGAGGGCGTTGGGAGGCTGGAGAGCATCCTGGTCCTGGTAAAGCATTTGGGTGAGGGCCTGGGACTCTGTCCATCTCCCCTTGTCTGACCTGGTGCGGGCCCTGCAGTACAGACCTCGACCCTGAGGTTCCCCTCTCTCCCTCATGAGGTCCCTCAGGTCTCTTCTATGGCACCATCCTTGTTGCAGGCTTGCTCCCCCATCCAGCACAGCAGAAGGGCTGGATAGCTGGGGTCTGGGGGTGGGCTGTGCTGCCCCAGTCCTCCTTGCCCCGCTACGCTAGGCTTCTCTGGAAACTTTCTCCCATAGGCTTGATAAAATCTTCTTTCTGCTGCCCTAAAGTATCAGCAAACTCATCCATAACCATCAGATGCTATGGTCCAGCACTGGTGTGTACTGGAAAACCAGGGGATGGAGGCCATGCTAGAAAAAAGGGAGCCAGGGCAATACTACTTGGGGCTCAGGGCTACTCCTAACTGTCTACCATCTCTTTTCAGAGGGGAGAGCCCTGTACCAGGTGCACTACGAGGGCAGTGAAGGCCAGGGCTCAGCTTTCTACGACATGGTGGTTGTGACAACTCCCCTGCACCCCAGCAGAAGCAACTTCACCTTTGAGAACTTTGAGCCGCCCATCGCCGACTTCCCTGGAGCCTTCCAGCCCTCCGTCACCTCCGTGGTGCATGGCTACCTCAACTCCTCCTACTTTGGCTTCCCCGACCCCAAGCTCTTCCCCTTTGCCAGCATCCTCACCACCGACACCCCCAACCTCTTCTTCAATGCCATGGACAATATCTGTCCTGTCAACATCTCAGCAGCTTTCCGTCGCAAGCAACCCCAGGAGGCCGCAGTGTGGCGTGTCCTCTCCCAGCAGCTGCTGGACAAGCAGCAGCTGAAGACCCTCTTCAGGTCCTACTACTCGGTGCAGGTGACAGAGTGGCAGGCGTATCCCCGCTATGATGCCGCCAAGTCCCTCCCGCCCATTGTGCTCCATGAAAACCTCTTCTACCTCAGTGGCGTGGAGTGGGTGGCCAGCTCCATGGAGATGATAGCGGTGGCGGCCAAAAACGTGGCCCTGCTGGCTTATAACCGCTGGCATCAGGACCTGGAGAAAATCGACCAGAAGGACTTGATGCACAAGGTGAAGACCGAGCTGTGACCCCCAGGGGAGGCAGTGGGTCGGGAGCTTCTGCGTGTAGTAGCCTGGGGAGTATTTATTACCTTGGGGACACCAGGGAGTTTGGGGCTGGGGGAGAGGGGATGGGCTGTGTCCCGGATGACTTGAACATGCTTTGCCTTCAGGAATACAGTCCCTGCCCAGTGTTGCTGCATGTCTGTGCCGTGTGCCTCAGTTTCCCTGTTCCCCTTCCCCAGGCTATGCTAGAAGGAGCCTGTGCCTTTTCCTATGAAAAAAGGTCGCTGCACATCTGTTTTTTGGAGGGACCTAGGGGGGCTTTCAAGGATGAGGCTGGCTGGCATCCACAGCAGATGGGTGCTGGCCCTAGGCAGGGACAGGGTCCTGCCCCCCAGCAAGCTGCCTGGCTCCCACTGTGCCTCTCCCATCTTCCTGGCTTTGCCCCCGGGAAACTTGGTGGCAGAGCTGACCCCGGCTGGGGCAGGAGGTCCCGTGGCCTCTCCCATGCCGTGTGTGCGTGGAGCCTAGCCCCGCTCACCGGCCTGGCACCCCGGGGATGGGCATGCAGGGTGGGCTGTCGCAGGTCCTGGCTTGCAGGGAGAGGTGCCTGCTGCTGGGTGCTCCCTGTTTCCAGAGGCATCCAGGCTTCTCTGAGCCTGGGGCTCAGCTGTGTTTTGGGGGTCAAAAGAGCCTCCCTGGGAGAAGGCTGGGCAGCACCCATCCCCGGGCGGGCAGGGGCGGAGGGGCAGCGCGACGGGCCGAAATGGAGCGGCTCAGACAGTGGCCAGTGATGCGCTTTATTGAGGACCTCAGAAGCCGCCCAAACCACCCTCCACTTCCCCTGCTCCCTGGGCTGCCTGGCCCAGCGCAGAGGAGCTTGCGGGAGGGCTGGGGAGGGCTGAGGAGGACCGGGTGCTCCCGGAGCTGTTGCACTGATGGAGCGAACGAAGGCAAACGGGGACTTCGGGGAGGGAGGAGGCCTGATCCTGCCCAGCCGGAAGGATGGGGCGGCAGCTGCCTCCCTCTCTCCCCCAGCCTGCTCTGCTGAGCTCCTCCGTGGAGGTGAGGGGGCTCGGGGCGGTGTCTCGCTGTGAGGCCAGCTGCAGGAATGTGTAGCTGGGTGACTTGCAGGGGCTGCCCCTGCGCTGGGTGTTCCCAAGTGGCTGCTTGGGCTGAGGCTGATGGAGTCTGCAGGGGGATTTCAGGGAGCTCTTGGAGCTGCCATCGCCTTGCGCAAGGGCTCTCTTCACCCTGACGCTCAGCCGGGCGACCCTCTCCCAGAGGGCTGGGCAAGCTCGGGAAGCAAGAGCAAGCTGGTTAGATGCCCATGCGTGGCTTCAGGGGTTAGCTCTGCAACCTCAGAAGATACAGGTGCAGCCCACAGCGATCGTCTCCATGACTGTCTGGTACTTCTTGTGACACTTCTTCCCAGAGGGCTTGTGCCCCACCTCGCCTGGCACCGGGCAGAGCAGCCGGCGGACAGGCAGCCGGCTGTAGATGGGAATGCTGGCCATGGTACGGTCCTCCTGCATCGTGAAGGGGTTGATGCAGCCGGTGCAGAGGCATCGGGCCTCAGGGATGTCTGCCGGGATCCGCGTTGCGTCGTGGTTTATGCTGGAGGAGAGGGAAAGCAAGATGAGGCTGGAGAGATGATGAGATGGGGGGCGGTGGGTGGCTGGGGACAGGCAGGGCAATGCCTCTGTGGGGTGAAACGGGCCGCTGCGTCACATCACATCCCCCAGCAGCCGCTGCAGCCCCGTGATGCTGGAGCCGTGGCCACCGCAGCGCCTGCCGGCACGGAGCCACCATGCATGTCCCCAAGGTCCCTGCCCCAAGCTCACCTGTAGGCCCAGGGGGACAGGCTCCTCCGGTTGGACCTCCAGAGCCTCAGGTTGACCTGGCACTTGGTGTCTCCCGGCTCAGAGCTGTTCCTCAGCTGGCGCACCATGTCCTGGATGCTGTGCTCGTAGTCTGCCATGGAGGTGTAGGAGTCGTCCGGGGCCCAGGCCAGGGCAGGGGTGGCCGTGGGCGGCCGCACTGGGCCCCTTCTCCTCCCCTTCGCTGCCTTGCTTTGGTCCTTCGCTTCGGGGACCAGGACCATGGCAAAGGTGAAGATGCAGAGGAGAAGCTGAGGAGGAAGGAGGATGGTGCGTGGCTGCCGGGGCCACGGGCCTGGTGTGGAAGGGGAGCTCTCCCACCTCCCATGGGACAGTGGCTGATGGCAGGACCACATTGACTTTGGGGGGGCACATGCAACCCCCAAAGGGCAACACTGGGCTGTGAGCGAGACCCGTGGAAGCACATGAGGGCACTTTGCAGGGGTGGTGAGCACACGGTTGTGATGAGCCCCTAGCCCAAGCCCCAGCTGATGTGTGTGGCTGCAAAGCCCCTGGTTGCAGCTGGCAATTTGCATTGCCCAAAATGCCCCTGCCCGTGCTCCCTGAGCTGTGCCCGGTCCCTGCCCGACCCCAAGGTGGCTGCATGCTGGAAGGGATGCGTACCCCCTCAGCTCAGGCTGTACCTGGGCAGCCTCTGGTTTAAAAGGAGCTTTAGAGATGAGACAGTCAATAATGCGATCTTTATCCAAACCCTCCTCTCCCTCCCTCTGTGCTCTGGGGACCGTGAGAGAGAAAGAAAGATGCTTTTTCCTTTCCTTCTCCCTCCGGCCTTGCAGGGCTGAGCTCCCGTGTGCTGACACCCGGCAGGCTGCCCAGCAGCGAACAAAGTTGCTTTCTGTAGTCCTGCTCCCTGCTATTCATGTCCCTGCAGCCAGCCACAGGCAGCCCCGCAGCCCTGCCCGCCGTCCCGCAGCCCTGCCTGCCATCCCGCAGCCCTTCCCATGGGTGTGCAGTGCCCCGGGGCAGGGACCGCTCGGCCGGGGCTGTTTTCCCGCTCCGGTACCGGACTGTCCGGTCAGACTGTCGCAGCTTTGCTCTCAGAGGCTGTTGCATCCTCGCCATGCCAGGCGTGGGAGCAATGGGCCTGGCAGGCCACAGCATGCATCTCCAAAGCAAACAAACCCAGGTAGCCACCCGTAAACAAGCGTGCAAATAATTATATTAAAGAAGGAAAACAAGGAGCGAGCCCTGAGCCGCCGTGCTGTCACCTACCAGGTTTGGAGCCCGCTCCATTGCTGCGGAGGGGCTGCCGGCCGCCGTCCTGCAGTGTGGCTGGCACCAGCGAGCCACGGAGCTAAAAAGGGAAAGCCCCAGCCCCCGGCTCCGCTCGGCCGGAGGTGTGTCCGGTCCCCGAGGTGCCAGGGAGCCTCGGCGCCGGCAGGGCGGGGGGCCAGCGTGGTCTGGGACTCGGCCACCCACCGCCTCCCCGGGCGCTGGCTCCACCTGCGGCTGTGGCTGTGGACGGTGACGGGTCCCCTCTGAGCCGGGCAGCCCGGAGGGGCTCGCTGGGCAATAACCTGCCCTGGGGAGGGGGTTTGGGCTCTGGTGGTGCCACCAGCATGGTCACAGCCCTGCCGAGGCCAGGAGGGATATGGCTGCTGGGCTGGGGGAGCAGGGGCTGGCGGGAGGACCGGGGGTGGGCTGCATCCTGTGCTAGCAGCAAGGTGTGCAGGTAGCCTGGGGCTGTCCTGCTGAGGGCCCGCCGTCATCTGTGAGCCACCACCAGCTCTGCTGTCCCCAGGAGCCACCAGACCCTTCTGCCTGGCGGTGGGGCGACGGCACCCATCACTTCCCTCTCCCCTGGTCTGTCTGTCCCCAAACCCTTCCCCTCCTGCTGTCCTCAAACCTGTCCCCAACCCCTGGCAGCGGGGACACACCAGCTCTGCTCACAGCTGCCCTTGGGGATGGGCCCCAGAGCTGCAGGGTGGTGGGTGTTAGTGGTGGGGTGGTGGGGTGGAAGCCCGGTGGCTTCCCCGGGCCAGGCATCGGGATGCAGGGTGCTGCGGTGGGGGAAACTGAGGCACGGGGGTGCCGGCTGTGATGCCCCGTCCCAGGGACGGGGGAGAAGGGGCCTCTCTCGGGAGGGGGCCGGCATTGCAGCCCCCCTGCCCTGGGCGGCACTGTCCCTGCGGCCGGGCAGCCCCCCGTGCCACACGATGGTGCTGTCCTCCACCCAACCGCACCGCCAGCCCTCCGTCCTTCCCCTCTGCGTCCCTCCTCCGCAACTTCCATCCCTCCCTGCATCCCTCCTCCCCTCCATCCCTCCCTGCATCCCTCCTCCCCTCCATCCCTCCCTGCATCCCTCCTCCCCTGCCCGCCCCAGCCGGCCGCGGGAGGCGTGGGTGCCCCGTGCTGTTCCCCACGCTCACGGGCAGCAGGCTCTGCCCTGCTCCTTTGGAGGGGCCTTACATCGGTAGGGCTGCTGCCCCCGAGGCCGGGTGGCGCTGGGGGGCTGCCCCACCTCTCTCCGGTGTTTTCTGCCTCCCCTGTCACCCTGCTCCCTCCCCAGCACCGCCAGCTTTTGCGGCAGCACTACGTGTGGAGTTTCCCTCTGCCTCCCCCCTCACTGTACGTCCCCAGGGGTTTGAAGGCCCTTGTGCTTTGCAGGGTGGTGGGAAATTTCCACCTCCTTTTCCCAATCTGGGAACTGGGCCTCTAGAAGACCCCACAAATGGGGTAAAACACACTGCACCCCCAACTGACACTGTCCCTCTCCTCCTCCCAGCCCCGCTATCCCCGGGATGCAGCAGGGAATGCAGCCCGGCTGCTCCCACCCTCAGGGGAGCCCCAGCCCACGTTAACATCCCCAAGGACAGCCCCAGTAGAGTGTTTTGGGGTCCTTGCCATCCCCTCAGGTGAGGTCTGATGCTGTGTGCTGAGCACAGCATGTCCCTTTTGTCACCTCGGGACCTGGCAGAGCGGACCTGGCTGTAGCAGGGGCCCTGCAGCCACCTGCCTTTGCTGCACCGGGTGGTACGGAAACACCCAAGCCCTCAGACACCAGTCTTTTCTGGGGTGCTGAGCCAGCCCCTGCCTGCACCCCAGCGATTTCACCCCCTATTCTGTGATCCCCCAAGAAGGGCCAGTGAGCAGCCCCGGGCCCGGGGAGCCCAGAGGGTGCTGGCCGCCTGCGTGTGCCACAGCCGCCTGCGTTGTGTCAGCACTCGGCAATGCTGTTTACACATGAGAGAGGCTCAGAGGCATCCGCGCCGGCAGCCAATTACCCAGTTTTGATCTTTTTTGGTGAAAAGGAAACCAGGCCTTTTCAGACATGGCCAAATTTGATAAGCTGGGGGAGGCGGGGGCGGGGGCGGGCGTGGGCAGCTTTTCCCCACCGGCCTTGCGTGAGGGAAGGGGTTGGGGTGCATGGGTGTCTGGGTCGTGGCCAGCCTCTGCCTGCCTGGCTGGGACAGGGCGGCTGGTGGGCTCCGTGTGCCCATGCGGCCGCGGTGCCGACCCTGTGGAAGCAGGGTGTGCTGGGGTCAGGCCCGTGGAGGGAAAACGAGGGAAGCGGGTGGCCGGGAAGGGCTGGAAACCCCCACACGGCTCCCCTGGGAGTGGGTTACCCGGAGGGGAGAGGGGATGTGCTTTCTGGTTTTGTTGTACGTGTTCATCCCTGCTACCCCACTGCATTGCCCCACTGCCATGGGAAACTTGGGTGGAAAACAGAGCCTGGAGAGTGGGAACAGGCTCCGAAACAGGGCAGGAGGGGCCATGAAGATAGGCTGTACCTGCCCCGAGTAAACCCAGGCACATATTTCCCAGGATAACCATTATGGAACCTGCTGCCATGCCCCCAGCCGAGCCCGAGCTCCTGGGGTAGAGGGATGCAGGGCGGCCATGCTGTGCTTGTCAGGGGCGATGTGCTGGCCAGGGAGCATGTGGCAGAGCACACGACGGGTCCGCAGGTAAGGGAATGGGGGGAATCAGACCACAGTTCCCACGCTGCCAGAAAATAGCTTTTTGCCTTTTTTCGCAAGCAGGAATATCCCTGCTGAGGCAGGAGCCACTGGCATGGGTCTTGCGGTCCCCTCCACCCGCAGCGGGCGGTGGGCGGCATCACTGCTGGTGCCATGCTGCAAGGCATGGCCGCTTCTCCGGGCACCAGGCTGCTCCCAAGCCCAGATCCTCCACGGAGTTTGTGAGGCCCCAGCACACCTGAGCACACACCCACCCGTGGGCCAGGCGGCCGGGACAGCGGGAGGCTCCGGCACGGCCGCAGCACCTCCTATCTCTGCATGAGCAACATTTTCCACTCATCAAACATAAGCATGCTCCGGCGAGCCGGCCTCACCAGACCTAGCCCCACAGCACAGCAGGGAGGAGGGCTGGGGCTGGGGCCACCGGCGTGGGGGGCCAGCACAGTGCCGTCCCGCATCCCCCTGCCACCCCCCGGCAGGTAGCGCCCAGCCGAGCCAGCAGCGCGGCGCTCGCATCCATATTTGCACAAAGGCCCGCTCAGCGCGTGAGTGGCTCCAGCGACACCCGGGCCAAAAAGGCTTATTTTAAGCTTGCTGGAAAAAGAACATTGTTTGGTGGGAATTAAAACTCCCCGTTCTCAAAAAAGGGAAAAACAAAAACGGCTTAATTCTGCCGGCTCCTGCCATCACATAAACACAGAGCCACAGCCCAGCTGGCCAGGGCGGCCAGGAATTCATTGCCGGCATCAAGCGGGGTGGGTGCCCTCCCCCAGGCAGCTGTCATGGGACATGGACCTGTCCCCTCCCGTGCCCCCGTGACACCAGCGCTGTCCCCAGAGTCCCCACCCTGGCGGCAAGGGTTTTCCCGTGGGAGGGAAGGGGCATCGCCCGATGCGGGTGCTGTGGCTGCAGAGCCGCCCTGAGGTGCTGGGGTGCCACGGGCAGGAGGGGTGACCGTGGTGGCCGTGTGAGGGGCTGGACGAGCTGCTGGCAGCCTGGGGTCTCGCTGCTCCTGGGTTCTGTATCTAAGGACAGTATTATTTATATAGCCCTAATCCAGCTGTCTCGGCGGCCCTTCTGCCTCCTCGGGCAGGGAGCTGGGTGATGCTCTGCGCTGTCTGTAAATCACACCCTTTGGATCACAGGCATGAGATAACAGCCAGCCTTTGGCGTCGGGAGGCAGAGCTGTGCAGGGCTGTCCTTTGGGGCTGGGGGCCACGGGACCGGCAGCACCCCGGCCTGCCCGCCCCTAGGCAGGAGGCTCACAGGGGGCCAGAGGCGTCGGGAGAGCGGCTGCCGGCAGTGCTGGGACGGCGGGGCGGGAGGGAGGGTGCGTGTCCGGCACATCCTGCCGCGGTCCCGCCGGCACATCCATCAGCCACCCAGCGTTTACAGCACGTCGCTGGTTACACGATCCAGACACGCAGGTTCCTCCTGCTGCTCCTCTCCTGCCTTTTGTTTTCTTTTGCTTTCTGCTCCTGGAGACAGAGCACCTGATGGAAAAAGCCTGCTCTCCCGCTCCCCGTGCTGGAAACACCCGCTTCCTTCCGCTCCTGCCCGGCACAGCACCCGGTGTGGTGCAGGCCGCTGCCCCGGCAGCTCCCTGCTCCTGCTGCCCTGTGTCTGGCTGGCCCCGCGGTGGCAGTGGGGGGGGCGGGAGGAGCTGATGTGAGGGCATGGCAGGGACAGACCCTCGTCCCAGCAGGACCCCTCTGGGTGCTCAGCACGGGGCAGCCCCAGCTCCCCGTAGGACGGAGCAGGGCAGAGCCACGGTCTCCTCCAGAGAGGGAGGCTGCAGGGACTGCCGAGGCACTGCCCGGGCACTGGTCCCCTCAGCCTGCCAAGCCTGGTGGCACCTGGCCCCACACCCTGCTCCCTCCATGTCCCCCGTGCTTGCCCTCTCGACTGCCCCAGCCCTTTGGGCTCCTGGCCTCAGCCCATACTGGCCGCGCCCCACCAGCCCAGAGCACAGGCAGGCAATGCTGGGTTTCCACATAACTTGATTTTGCTTCGCCCCGCAGCCTAAGCCAGTGAGCATGGCGGTCGGACACCAAGCCCTGAGCATCTTGGGGGAGTGGCTGCATTTTGTGCTGGGTTGCAAAGGTGAGACATGGTCCTGCCAGGACACCCTCTGCATCCCAGCTCCTGGCCGCGGGAAGGGCTGGCCCTCTAGCCCCACAGGGGCACACAGAGCAGCCTGGAGCCATCCCCGCTGCCCTCCTGCAAGGCCATGGGGCTGGAGGGAGCTCCCAGGGACGTGCATCCAGGGCAGCGATGCCCTCCGGGTCTGCGAGGAGAAAGCCTCTTATTTTTAGGGCTTTGGTGGCTTTTGCTTGCAGGCAGGCATCCAAGTTCCCAGTTTCCCAGGGCAAGGCGGAGGGCGGAGGTAAACGGAAAGCTCAGCGGTGGCACTGATGTCTGCTCAAGTCAAACCTCTCCTCCCTGCGGCCCTGGGCACGGGGCAACTGCAGCACACGCAGGGACCCCCAAGCTCCTGGCAAGCTGTCACCAGGTGGGACTGGTGGTTTGAAGTCAGGGCAGAAAGTCTCCTGCCCTGGTCCTCACCCCTGCTCCTACGTGCTCCTGTTTTAGCAGTCCGTGAAGGGAAGGGATTTACAAAGCAACACAGGCCAGTCCTGAAGGTCACCTTCAGAGCTGCTCCAGCCTAGCTCACCCGTTAATCACGCCGTCCTGCCCCTGCAACACAGACAGTGCATGCATGGGGGCGAGGGAGGCAGGGGCTGCCTGCTCTTGGGTGTAATAATATACAGGCTGAGAAATGCCCGCCTGCCCCCCAGCAGCTCCCGCTGATGTCGGGCAGCAGATGAAAAGGCTGTAAATTCGGTGTGTTTGGATGTTAGCAGGGCTCGTGGGAGAGGGGTTTCTCTTATCGCTCCCTAGGCTCTCGGGAAGGTGGGAGCAGCCCACAGAGCCTGCCTGGGAGCTCCCTCTCCATTGCTGCCCCATGGCATCACCCCGTGTGCGGCCGGCGGCCGGCAGTCCCCTGTCTACCTGCCTGGACAGGAGCGGGGCTGTGCCGGCTGCCTGGGGCCACCCGGGCCCTCACGCCCAGCCGAGGGGGCTGGAGGTTGGGGCTGGGGGCGGGGAGCGGAATCACTTTTGTGGAGATACTGAAACTGAATCTGCTGCGAGGAGGGATCGCTGGGCAGCATCTTAGCGAAGGAGTAACAAAAACAAACCCGCGCCAAGGAATCCTGCTTTGCCCCAAATGTTTTTCTTATGGAGTTGTAATAAGACAAGAGTTGTAAAGATAGTAACCTCCTAAACATTACCTTATTAAGGCTTCTCAGAAACCACAGGGCATGACCCCTCTGGGTCATGGAACAAGAGAGCAGCATCCAGCGAACAAACAGAGGCTAACGTTACATTTTTCACTTCATTTAGGAAACCTGGTTTCTAATTATAGGGTTTGTTTAATGGCAGCAGTTAGTTGTGCTTCACTCAAAGCCAGCCCACTGAGAGCAGGGGCTGCACGGCCGTGGGGAGGGGAGAGGGGATGGAGGGTGGCGGAGATGCCGGCTCCGTGCTGGCTCTCGGGGAGGCTGCTGGGCTCCCAGGGCACGGGATGGGGATCAGCTCGGTACCCGCGTACACAGGGTGCCCGACACAGCAAGGGGTACGGGGGTCGGATGCGGCATGGGAGGGCTCTGTGCCCAGGGAGGAGCCCAGCCTGTCCTGGGGACATGCCACACGCTGTCCTAGCTCTGTGCCGCTCACCAAGGCTTATCTGCAGCGGAGGGAGGGGGATGCCCCTGCTGCGGGGCGGCACACGGCAGGGCTGTGCTCTGTGCAGTTCCCTTCGCACGCCCAGCCGAGCGCAGGCTCGGCCCCGGTGACTGCCGGCAGACCTGTTGGGAGCTGGCTGCTCCCGGGACGTGGCAAGATCAAGGCTTGTCCTGCCATGGGGCCACTGGACCTGTGAGTGTGCAGGGATTGAAACAAGCAGGGTTTTACCACCCACCCCCCCACCCCCCCACACCCCCCCCAGCCTGCTGCCAGTAGCCCCAGCAAAGTCCTTCATATTCCTGGCCAGGTACCTGGATGGTGGCTCTGGCTCCCTGGAGGACACCAGCTGCCTCTCTCCCCCGGGCTGGGCATGCTGCCGGCAGGTTCAGGCACTGCCACTCCAGTCCCGGCTCCCCTGGCAGATGCTGAGCATCCCCGAGGGCTGTGCTGGCGGCTGCTTTCCCGTGTCTTGTCCTCACCTCCACTGGGTAGTGCCGGCCCGCCAGCCCTGCGGTCCCCACTGCAGAGCAAGGAGCAGGGCTGAGCACACGGCAGTTCCTACATTTGCCTGTTTTGTGATGGCCTGTTCACTGCTACAGGGTGCCTGGGGTGGAGGGAGATGTGAATGTGTGTGTGTAGTAGCGCAAAAAGCACAGTCCGGTTCCCTGCTTCTCCTTTACTGCAGCTGGCAGGGCAGCAACCTCCCAGACGACTCGCCCCCTCCCTCGGCTGAATCCTGTTGCTGGTACGACTCGGAGCACTGGTTTTGCTCCCCACTGTCTGCCAGCTTGCACCTCGGGGCACCGTCCCCAGAGCCAGCTGGCGTGGCTGGGTGCTCCACAGCAGTCTGGCCAGCCGCTGCCTCTCCCCCTCGCCTCTTTAACTCCCAAAGTCACTTGCCCACGCTCCCTCTTTCCAGCGGTGGGTGTTTCTCCAGCAGCTGAGCAAAACCAGGCCAGCGGGTTCAGAGCTGGCTTTGCCAGCTTGCTTTCTTTCACCTCCCCCAGGTGAGCTGGATGACTCCGAGCACCCATCTCCCCGCCAGCCACGGGCAGCAGGGCTTCGTTTCCAGCCCTGACTCTCCAGGGATGCCTGCAGCCGCCCAGAGCTGTACCGGGCTGGTGGCCGCCTGGTTTGCAGGGGTGTGGGGCTAGTGGGGGTGGGGGCTGGTGGCTGGCGACTGCCTCAGCGTGGGAGGGATGTCCCGGGGGACACACAGAGGTGCTGCAGGGACGTTTGGCTCCTGTAGCAGGGGCTTCGGTGTTAAGGTGGTGCATAAGTCTGGGGGGAGCAGGAAGGATGCCAAGCACTCCACACCATTCCTGTACAAAGCCTGACACGATGGCAGAGGGGCCCTGGTCCTGGCTTTGGGGCTGTCCCCAGCTCCCAGGCTCATGGCTCCGGGGATGGTAGGACCCCTCTCCTTCCCTGGCCCCTCCGGGATACGTTGCCGGTGGAAGTCCTGCCCTGCCAGACTCCTACTCCACGTTTGTCCCCACTGAGGCTAGGGCAGTGCATGCACGTCCCCAGGCACCAGCAGTGCTCGTCAGCGGCTGCTGCCACTGTGCCTGTGCATGGCTCAGGATCGAGCTCCTTCCCACGAGCCAGGGGACCTCTAAGGGCATGAGACCCCAGAGACCAGCCCTTTGCTCCCCCCAGGGAGTGACACCACCTTGGAAAACCCAGAGGAGAAGCTGTGGGTCCCCTGCCCAGCTCCCCAGCTCTCCCTCCATTATCGCTTGCTGCAGAGGACCCCACAGCGGCTGCTTCCTCCTCCTTCCGAGCCGCGCTCCGCTGCTGGCTTCACTGCCCCGGGGGGAGCCCAGCACAGCCCTGCAAACAGCCGCATCGCCCAGAGGACCTCGGGGCAGGGCAGCGGTGTCCAGAGCAGAGGGGACCCCCTTCCTTGCCATGCTGGGGACTGACGGCCAGTGCAGGAGGATGAAGGCGCTTTCCGTGTCGGGTGTTTCCCTCCCAGGCTGCCAACTGGCTGCTCATTAACAGGGCCCCAGTGCCGGCTGGAGGCCATACATGGACTCATGGTCCACACGGGGCCGGGAGGGGCTGGGGCCGACGCGGCCCCGCCGTGATGGAGCTCCCACACTGGCTCCCCATGCTGCTAAAACTCGGGGAAAGGTGCCACGTGCATCCAGCCCTGCAGCCCTGGCCTCGCCACCGCCATCCCACGGGGCTCCCAGCCCCACCGGCACTCAGGGATCTCACCCTGCGCACATGGGCAGCCCAGTGAGAGCCCCGTGGCCACCGAAGCGCCTTTTTTCCCAGGCCAGATGGAGCTTTTCAAAGTAATGGGAATCACGAGCTACCTCCAGCCAGGCCAGGGAGCATCTCCGCTTCCTTCCCCGGCCAGCGGGACAGAGGCCAGCGCTGCCCCAGCTCCCCGGCCCCGCGGCTAGCCTACCCCACCGGACCCCCGCCCCACCGGTGGTGGGATGCGCATCCCCCCCGTACGCAGTCCCGGGGCCCGGAGGAAGTCAGTTATTGCAAACAACTTTCTCCGGGCGGGATGGCCTGGATTCCCAGGCGCGTCGCTGGCAGCCGGCGCAGCCCTGGCCGCTCTCCTCCCCCCTGCTCCCCCCAGCCCTCCTTCCCTCGCTCCCCCTCTCCAACTTAATGACTTCCACATGGGCCTCTGGCATCCCGAGCCAAGCCTCCCAGCATTGTCTGAAATCTCCAAATTTAGAAGAAATATGAAAATTGTCAAGCAGCCCTTCCTTAGGGGGTAAAAGCAACACTCGGCTGCGCGGCGGCGGGTCGCGGCGGTGGGGCCACGTGACGGCACCCCAGCCAATGGATCCCCTCGGCGCCCCTGACAGCGGTGCCCGTCGGCAGCCTGGCCTCCTCCTGCAGCTCATATAAGGTAAAAAGAAAAAGGTTTTCCAGCTTCTGAGCAGCGTGGAAGGAGTTTTTCACCGAGGGCTCCCATGCCAGCCGCTTAAAAAACCCCGGCTGGCAGCGCCGGGGTCCCAGTGGCGGGTTATAATGTGCCGGGAGGAGGTGGCGGGCGTGTGCCCGCGTCCCCGCGGTGCCCCACCGCAGGTGTGGGGCGGCAGGTAGGTGCCTGTGCATGGAAGGAGCGGGCGGCCACACGGGCGGGTGCGCTGGGTGTGTGGGGCGACTGGCTGCGTGGGGCGGCGGGGACGGGGGACGGTTGGTGCTGAGACTCCCCGGCAGCATGGGTGCTCCTGCTCTGCCTGGTGCCTGCCCTGGGCATGGGCAGGGGCAGGCAGGCAGGAGGCAGGAGAAAGCACAGCTCCTCCAGCATCCCCCTCTGCCAGCCACGGGATGCTCAGCCCAGCCGGCCGCGGGGAGGGGGGCAGAGGTTACCCCCCAGGTGCATGGACGCTGTGCCCGAGGAGGGAGGGAGGCGAGCGGAGCATGGCCATGGGGTGCCGGCAGGGAAACCCGCTGGGCACGGAGCTGGCGAGGAGTGGCCAGAGCCGCCTTGGGGCCAGGCAGTCCTGAGCAAAGAGGTTCCCCCAAAATCTGTCCCTACAGCTCCGTCCTGGCCCTGGGAGAGGAGCTTGGTGGGGCTTGTCCAGCTTTTTGGAGGTGGGGAAGGGCCCTCCCGGGGCTGGGGGAGGAATTGCTTTCTGCTCTGTGTATGTCTAGGATGGAAAAAACAGGAAGCCGGAGGCGAGCCCAGGCGGGCGGGCTCCCTGCGCAGCCGGGGCCATGGGCCGCTCGCTCGGCTCCTCTGGCCGGCCGTGCTGCTGCCACTTTTTGGGGAAACCAGGCTGGGGAGGGGATGGGGCCGGGGCTCACCACCGGAGGCTTGCGGGGTGCTGAAGCCACCCTACCCGGTGCACTCGTGCCAACCGAGACCATCCCACGGCCCGCAACTCTTGAATGCAGCCCCCAATGCCAGCCCAGCTTGTGCCGCTGCCTCGCTCTGTCCCCCTGGCCATGGCCCCTGGCCAGCACCGCTGGCGTGCTCTCAGCCGCCGGCGTTTCCCTGGCTCCGTTGCTCACGGGGTGAATGGTTGCCGCGTCCTCATCCCCCTGGAGTTGCAGCAGTGGCTGCCAAGCCTGGTTGCCCTGTGGGAGCCAGTGGCTGAGCCCTGGCCACAAGACTGGTGGGGAGGGCACAGGGCGTGCAGCAGGCGATGGCAGGGCTGCCGACCCCATATGGCGTGAGGGTACGGACACGGCTTGTTCCTAGACAGCCTTGAGCTTAGGCCCTGCAAAGGCTCCCCGAGGCTCTCTGGGTCGTGCCTCCTTCCTGCCTGTCCCTCGCAGCACACAGTGCTGCCTTTGCCTGGATTATGGCTGGCTCTGCACCTTCCCTCTGCTCCCGGGGCACCAGCAGCGGCTGTCCCCTCCCAGCGGGTCACCTGGGGACACCGTGCCCAGCGGGCGTGTGGCAGCAAGCTGCCATGTCCCCCTGACTCCTTCCTCTGCAGGGCAGCTCCCACCACCACAGGGACAACCATCAGCTGTCACTCGGGTCCAGCATGAGGACAGTGGATCCAGCCAGGGTGCAATGCCATCCCTGGGGGGGCAAGTTCCCGTATGGGCTGTGTGTCCCTCTGCAAAGGGATGGTGACAGTAACCAGGACACTGTAACCTCTCAGGGCAGCCATGGCCACCATGGTCCCAGTCTGTCCCCATTCCACTCTGTCTGAAGGGCTTCCTGCTGTCGCTGGCTGCTCCCAGGGAACTTGCAGCATCTCGGCACTGAGATGCTGCATAGGGGGACGGGCAGCCACCAGCATGACATGGCCTGTGTCCTCGTCCCAGTGGTGGTGTCCCCGGCACAGGGCTATCCTGCCTGCGCCTGCCCCGGCTCCCCAGCCGGCCAGGGTGCCCTTCTGAAGGGCAATGCCATTGCCTCCCCTCTGCCGGCTGACAGGAGAGGAGTTAATTTCCAACAAACACAGGCAGACGCCTCCGCCAAAGATTTCCCAAGGAGTTATCAGCAGGAATTTGGGGAAGGCTGTGTCTAGACAGGCTGCAGCTCTGGGTGGCTGCTGGATAGAGTGGCATTTCCCTCCACGCTTGTCAAGAGGCAGTCTGGAGATGATTAAGGGCCTTTTTTTTTTTTTTCTTTTCTTGGTCTCCTTTTCTATCTGAGAACTAGCCTTGTTCCTGATCAGGCTTTTCTGAGGCTTGTTCCTCCGCACCCCCAGTGAAACCTGCTTTTGCTCATCCCCGGCATCCCGCTGCTCCTCCTCTCCTGGAGCTGAGCTGGGGAGAGCCAGTGGTGCAGCCTGCCGCAGCTCCTGGTGAACAGGCCCACGATGAGCCATACCGTCCGCCCGCGGCACGCTTTGCCTCCCGGCAGGTGAGGGCTCCTGCCAGCGGCGGGCAGGCGCGTGGGCCCTGCGCTCAGGCGGTCACCGCCGTGCCTGGGCGAAGGTGATGGGCGGTGGCGTGGCACAGGCATCCTGCAGGCAGGAGCACAGGCAGTGCAGGGGGCTGAGCCCTGGGCTCGGGACCTCAGCACGCTCCCCGGGGCGGCCCCAGCACTTTAACCTGTGTGGGGCAGAAGCAGCGAAAGCTTGTCTTCGTGAGTGAGCCGGATTCAAGCAGCAAACGATGAGGCAAGAGGCTGGAAATCTGAGCTCTGGAGCCATTTCACCATCCTTTGACCTTGGCTGGGAGCACACAGAGGAGGCAAGCGGAGCAGATCCTGCGTGGGGGGAGGCTCCAGCCGGGGGAGATGAAGCCCAACACACGTCCCGTGGCTGCAGGCCAGCGGGTGCTGGGGGAGCACTCGCCGCCCCTGAACCCTGAACCCCTTTGCCTGCCCGGGACCACGTACATTCACAGGGCTCCTCTCAGCCCTGCTTCCATGCCTGGCCCTGGCCTCCCCCGGGTGATGGGGACGTGCTGCCTGCCCCGCTCTGCGGCTGTCCTGGGGAGCCGGGGCAGTGTCTGCCGGCCGGCAGCGCCCGCCAGCCGGGCTCAGGGAGGGCGCAGGGGAGTAGGGCCTCCTCCTCCTCCCCTACCAGCCACCACGGGAGTCACTGCCCGGGAGGTGCCGGTGCTCCCCCAGCCCCTCGGGGTACCCCATCCCTTTGGCTCAGGGCAGGGACAGCGAGTGTGGGGCCAGGCTCATCTGGCGTGGTCACGGAGATAAAGGGCAGAGGCTGGAGTCAGACCCTATGCGGAGCCAGGGACACAGTTACTTGTGGGGAGACCGGGCTTTTCTGTCCCACACCCCAGCCAGCCTGGGCAGGGAAAGGGTCCGGTGGGTGCCCTGGGCTGCCCCAGGGACAGACAGGGACCCTTCCTGGCAGCGGCAGTCAAATCCCCAGTGCACACTCAGCCCGTGCAGCCAGCAGAGCTGAGCATGGAACTGATGTGGCCGTGCAAGGCCATGCCAGCGCCGTCCTGGGGCAGGGAGAAGCAGTGGCATCAGGGCAGAGCTGGCCTCTGCAGAGCAGCACGGCGGGAGCCCATCACAGTGCCCGTGCAGCGGGGCCGGGCTCCAGCGCCTGGGCTGCGGCTGCTGCGAGTGAGCATCTTCCCGCTGCTGGGTGGAGGTGAGGGACAAAGCTGCTTTGTGCTGGTGGACAAGCCAGGGATGGTCACGCTGCCTGTGAGGATGGGGAGGGGGCTTCTGGAGGGCCGGCAAGCCCCTGGGGCCAGCCGTGTGCCCGCATTAGGTGCATGCTGTGTGCGGCTGTCAGCTAGGCAGGTGAACAGACACACGTGCGGTCGGGCTGAGCGAGAGGCAGCCAGCCTGCCCGGGCTCTGCTTGATGTGAGACATTGAAGTAGGAGGTGCTGAGCACCAACGTCTTCCCTGTCCCGCTGTTGCTGAAGCAGGGAGGCACCGTGCCCTGCAGTGCCAGAGCCGCAGGAGATGGTCAGCGTGCCGGGAGGCAGCGTGCTGGTGGGGCTGCCCGGGGCACGGCCAGCCCTGCAGGGCACCATGCTGCTCCGGGCAGCAGGCCGTGCCGTCTGCCCCGGCAACCTGCCCGCCATAAGTCTCAGGGGGCTCGGCCGAGGCTGAGGCTGTACTGGGACGGGCGTGCGACAGCCCTGTTAAGCCCCTTCCCCAGCGGCTGCAGGGAGGTGGGACGTGCTGGCAATGCTGGCGGCTTCCCACCCCGGGGCAGCAGGGTCTGTGAGTGCCGGCCAGCGGCATGCAGGCAGCCAGGTATTCGCCCCGAGACTGCTGGGAGGGAGCGCATCTCCCCTGCTCTGCAGGGACATCCTTGTCATGGGCAACACAGGGCTGGGAGGTGAAGGATGGCACTGCCTCCCTCTGGGCTGGGCTCTGCTGGGAGGTGGACGAGCAGCTTCCCTTGGACAAGGGATGGCAGCGGTCAGGGCCTGTGGGACCCGCCATGCCGTGTGTGGGGCAGATGCTCCGTGGTGGCCAAGAGGTCACCCTGGTGCTCGCTGTGGGACTGGCTTGCTGGTCGCTGGTACATAGAGCAACATCTCTCTCTTCCAGCCTGGCCTTCTCACCTGGGATCCCTCATTGCAGATTTCCCCTTCCTTTTTTCCCTCCCTTTTCAACCTTAGTTTTTAAATTTCATTTCTATTAGTCCCCACCTCCAGCCCCCATGAGCCCCGCCGCACCTGAGCAGAGGAGCTACACCGCTCACCGCACCCGCTGGGCGCTCCCCGGCCAGCCCTGCCCGAGGGTCTGCCGGCTCCACGGGCGCTGCAGGGAAACGGCGCCTGAGTATCAGTCCTGACGTAACTTTTGTGCTCCATCGTTTTCCACATCTCATCTCCTGCTTGCTGGGGGCTCGACCTATTTAGGGCATTTTCTTCTAGCGTCTTTTACTGCTCGCCTGGGCGGGCAGCAGGCAGGGCTGGGAAAGCTGGGGCCTGCAGGGGAAGTGATTTACTAACTGGGCTCCTCTCATGTCCAGGCGATGCTGCACACACACCCCCGCTCCCCTCTCCCTTGCTGGAGCAGAGATAAGATGATAAAGCCTGGATAAGCAGCCAAGAGTGCTGGAGCCTAATGAGCTCCAGCCACACCATGGCTGTGCCTCCATGAGAGGAGAGGGAGCCTCACTGCTCCCTGCCCGCTCTGGCTCCAGGCTCTTTGCTGGCCTCCCGTGAGCTCCTGCGTGCCCGCCATGCCAAGGAGCGTCCCCTCCGCCAGCTCCTCTGGCCAGCTCCAGCTGGGAGCCATGCAAGAGCAGTTTGAGGAGCAGAGCCCAGGGAGCAAGGAGGATGCTGGAGCAGCTGCCCTGCACCGCTTGGGAACAGTGTCCGTGGGGAGCTCTCCCCGCAGTGCTCTGGGTTCCCACCAGCCCTTCCCAGTGAGGGCTGGAGGCGGGTGACGTGACGGCCTGTCCCCGTTGGGACTTCACCCCTGCACCACTTCCTCTGGACTGGGAATGTGACGTGTAAACAGAGTGGGAGGGCTGGTGCCGGCACCCGCTCCCACGCTCCGTGTGCCCCGGGGCCAGCACCGGGGACACCAGGTGTCAGCCCTCGCCGGCGGGCTCCCCGTGCCCCCAAAACGCCTTCCAGTGGTGGGCTGGGGAGGGGGCCCAGGGCACTCTGCCAGGGGGTGAGGCAGCTCTGGGAGGAGGAAACCAGCTAAAGATGGGGAGATGGGGGCTGGTGGGCTGGGGGCAGCAGGGAAGAGCAGAGGCCATGGGAAAGGTGATGACCGGGCTGCTGTGTGCCTTGGCTCTTCCTTAGCCATGCTTCTTCCAGCCATGAATCCCCTTCCTGCCGCTCCTGCCCCTCTGGAGGCTCTTTCTCACCCCCGAGCCAGGCTCTGGTGTTGCTGGAGGGTTTCAGCCCCCCGCCACAGTGGCTGGCACCGGCAGCTTTGCAGGAACCAGTGGGTTCTGCATGGTGGCACAGGACTGGGCACAGTGGTGGCCAGGCAGGGTCGGCAGGGTCGATCCACTGCCCCGAGGTGACAAACAGGGACATGTGAGCTTGCGTTTGCAACCCAGAGGTGGCAGAGGCCTCGTCTGTCCCTGGGCTCCCTCCCGCCGTCCCCACCGTGCCACCACCCTGTGCCTCAAGCGGGGTGCGGAGGAGCCTGGCTCTCCACAGAGACACCAAATTAGGTGATTTCTCCCTCACTCTGGCACCAGGAGAGGGGCCGCCTGCCCTGGAGGAAGGAGCACAAACCAGATGCGCTCGCCCCTCTGCACCCATCCCCTGCTCTCAGCCCCCCAGACCTGCTCCTTTGTTCTTGGCATTATAATTTATCCCAGCAAAACCCAGCGAGAAAGAGCAGCATCCCCTTGGGCCCCCTTGGCTCGCCCCCAGCATGGGAGATGGGGGCCGCTCGGTCTCCAAATCTGCCTTTTTGACCATAAAAGGGCAGGCACGCCGCAGCCCCGGCAGGAGGATGGGAAAGGGAAGGCAGAGCTATTTATAGCTGAGCATCAGGACCTCAGCCTGAACTCGGGGTTAATCAGCCTGTGACCAGATTAGGATCTCCCTTGGCCCCTCCATTTTCTCATAAACCTTTGATTTAATACCAGTGCTGGCGAGGGAGGGAGGGAGGAAGGGAGGGAGGAGGCACCTCTCCTCTGTGGAGGCCACCATTGTCCATGGGGGATGGGATGGAGATGCTGGGGGATGGGATGGAGGTGCTGGGAGAGCTGGAAGGCCCCAGTGGGAAGGAGCTTTGGAGCTGTCCTGCCACCAGCTTGTGCTGCAAAGTGACAGCGAGCAGCATCCCCGTGCGAGGGACGCCCAACAGGCAGCAGAAACTGCCCTGGGGTCAGTCCCTCAAATTTCTACAGAGCTGAGTGAGTCCTTCCAGCAAGAGCACGTTCCCCTCTATCGTCCCAACCCTCGCCACCTGGGAGGGGGCACCTGGGGGTCCTTGGGCAGGATTTACCTTGCCTGGTGTCACCCAGCAATGAGTCCCTCAGCAGCGGGAGGTGGCATCAGGGCTGCTTGGGTAGCTGGTGACCAGAACTGGATCAAAGCTCGGCTGGGGCAGGGATGGAGCCCCGATGGCTGGTGGAGATCAGGCTTTTGGGGGCCAGGAAGAGGGGAAAAGGCGCCCGCAGAGGCACTAGTGCCTTCCGCCCGCCTCCAGAGAGTGGGCCAGCCCGGAGCCACTTGCGGCAGAGCCCTCCTGTCCGGGGGTTCAGGCTTTCCTCAAAAGCCCAGGTCTGGCCTCGCAGGGCTGGGGAATTTCAAGGAGGAAACAAATCCCAACTGCTATTAAAGAAAGGACATTTCCTGCAGCAGCGGCCTGCCTGGAGAGGGGAAAGGGCGCTGTGTTGTAACCGCGGGGAGGGCCGAGCTCTGACTCAGCCCAGCACCGCCGGGGAGGCAGCTCGCGGCCACCGAGTGCTCGCCCGCCTGCTCCCACCCTCCCGGCACCCACTGGCAGCGGCAGGGCGAGCGAGCAGGGGAAGCAGCTCGGCAGAGGCAAAGGCTGGAGGTGAGCAGCGGGTAGGAGCAAGGGCAATGCCAGGCAGTGCTGGCAGACCAAGGACGGAGCCAGGGGACTGTCCTGGGGGTGCACGCGGTGCCCCGGGCACCCTCCAGAGACCCTTGGCTGGGGGATGCGGTGGCGGCTGGTGGTCCCCCCGGCATCAGCAGGACCATGAGTCCAGCCATTTGTTATTCTGGTTTCTTCTTCTGAAGCCACATGGCATGTTTGTACCCACGCGAGTGAGGGGATGAGCAGCCTGGGGCTAGAGCTCTCTTCCTGGCAGGCACTGCTTGGGGGACGCTGGTGTCCCCCAACACGGGGGTCCCCCAGCAGCAACATGAGTGCTGGGGAGCAGAGAGTGGTGGCCGCAGGGCACGCTGGTGGCAGCCTCCTTTCCTCGGGAAACCGGGATAAAACCGAGAGTGGAGACAAGGGGGAAAGGGCAGGCCCTGCAGTGCTGGCCTTTTTGCCCCATCTTGGGATGGGGAGGCTGCGATGGGGACATCGGGGGGGAGGATGGGGGTGGCTCCCTTCCCTCAAGACCTCCCCTTGGTCAGGGGCGGGCGAGCCCCAGCAGATGTTTTGCCTCCAGCCCGGCGGGATGCGCAGCCCGGCGCATTCCTCCAGCCTTTCTCTGTGTTTCTTCCCCCACCACCACCTCCCTGGGGATGGCAGCTAAGGTCTCCTGGCCCCGCGCTGTGGGGGCAGAGAAGGCTCCATCCCAGCTTTTCCCACCAGGGCCAGGGTGGTGGCAGGGAGAGGACAGGGGACATCCCCAGACCCCACTGCAGGACTCCCCGCACGCCTGGGGATGTGCCAGCCACCCACCAGGAGAGGGGAACGTGCCCTGCGCCATTGGGCTTTGGGCACACATGGCTTCGAGCAATCAAAGGGAGACCTTTGAGTGGCTATCATAGGGTGTCTTGTGTGCACAGAGCTGTTGGCATTGCTGTCCTCAGTCCTGTGGGATGCTGGGCACCCAGGGGGACCCCACAGCAGCTGCCTGGGAAGGGACCTGAGAGCTCACAGCTCCACACCATCATGCTGACTGCCACCCTCTGTCTCTTACAGGCTCAGCCATGGGAGTCCCTGGGGACATCAAGGCTGCCGAAGGCACATGACAACTATACAGTCCTGGAAACATGGCCAGCGGCAAGAGACAGGCAGAGCCGGCATGCCAGCATGCTGCCAGCGTGGGGACCACCGCGTGCCCTTTCCCTGGGCACAGGTAGCCACATGCTGTGGGCAAACCTGTCCCTGTTCCCTACTGCCCAGCTGTGCAAAGGAGGGCTGGCTCCCAGGGGCTGGCTCCCTCGGCATGCTGTAGTGCCACACATCACTCCTTGCTGAAAGCACGGTGGCCCCTTCCCAAGGGTGTGCCCGGGGCCGGCAGTGGGGCAGAGAGTCTGCAAAGGCATAGGGTGGCACGAGGGTCTCTGCAGCACCTCCCTTGCTCCAGGTCCCTGCGGCTGTTCCCACACTTGGCCGGGGCTCAGGGCTGCCCCAGCCATGGCTGGAATACAGCTAACCCTGTGCCAGCCAAGGCTGCTCCCAAACCTCCTTCCTGACTGACGGATGCCGCAAGCTTGGGGCACCACGGGGCTCTTTTCCCCACTTCTTCCTACCAAGAACTGGGGGCAGCAGACGGGGGAGCACAGCACATTGCACGGGGTGATTTCTGCCCTGGTTCCCAGCTGGGCGCACCCGGCTGGGGGGCCGGTGCCGGATGCAGGGGCTCACGCCAGAGATGCGCCATCTGCTTCTCGTCAGGCTGCTGGGAGCGCCGCGGCTGCTGGGGCCTGGCAGCAGGATGCGGTTGTGATAGATGGTCTGTTTATCACGTTTCGGCTCTGCTCAGGATGTTAGTGTTCGCCTGCGAAAGACATTTTTGGGCTCGGCCACTCCCTCCATCCTCCCTCTCCTCCTGCTTACCCTGCGTCCTCACCCTTGGGCTCAAGCCCACCCAGACCCGAGGGCGAAGGTCCAGGGGACATCCCTCCCGCAGCCCCTGCTCCTTGCCCATGGGAAAGGCCGGGCTCAGCCCTGCCACCCTGGGAACAGATTGGGCCGACGTCTGAGCTCCGGAAGCCGAGGCTGAAGTCTTCCCACAGGTGCTGGCCAGCTGCAGGCTCTCCTCTGATGGGGACTGGGACGGGGACTGGGACAGGGACAGGGGTGGGGAGGGGGTGCAGGAGCTTTCACACGCTCCTCATCCCCCAGGGCGGGGAAGGGGCAGAGGGCAGGGAGGGATGTGCTGTGTGATACCCACAGCCCCACGCTGTCCTAGGTGTCCTGGCCCCACTGAGTGGCAGCCCTGGGGGGACTCCTGTCACCCTCACCCTCTTGCCCAGCTCTGCACCAGCTCTTGCAGGGGGATACATGGATTTGGAGGCAGAAACCCCCCCATATGTCTCTATCCCTGTCTGTCCCTGCAGAGCTGGGGCCAGGCTGAGCTACCAAGCCTGGGTCTGTCCTGCCATTGTGTTGGGGCCGGGCATGGGGGATGCGGGCACATGGCTTGGGGAGGGACACAAGACCTCTTTGCCTGCACCCAGCCAGGCAGGCAGACACACAGCCTTGCCATGGCACAACCCATGGATGCACACCAGCCGCAGCAAGGGTGACGGTGGGCTCCTCCATGTCTCCCAGCCCAAGGTGCAGTGCTGCATCTCTGGTCAATTGGGAGTCTGAGATGAAGCACTGTAGCTCGGGAAGGGAGGAACTGTGCACCCTGGGGACCTCCGGGACCCCCCACCCGCTGGGACGAGTGACGCAAGGAGAGCTGAACCCTGGCTACAGGAAAGGGCTCACTCCAAAGCTCCAGATCCCTGCAGAGAGCAAGGGGGAGAGGAGGGTGGGGAGGTTTCTCCTTACAGCGGAGGGACTCCCGTGTCTGCTCAGAACCCCCGGCCCGGTGCTGGCCACCAGTGGGAGGGGTCACACAGAAAGGTAGGAGCCTTGTGCGGCAGGGGGGCAGCAGGGACACGGTAGCGGCACTCCCCCATCAGCCACACGCGGCGCCGGATGCGCGGGGCTGGCGGAGAGCCCAGGTCGCCGTGCCCTCAGGGTCCAGTTTTCCCAGGAATCCCTTAGGCACTACGTTGGGGATTCCTGGAAATACTGTTCTTGGGGCCACGGCTCAGCGGCTGGAGATGGCCCATCCCATGGAGAGCCACAGCCTGCAGATGAGCCGGCGATCGAGGTACGGGACCGCGTGGGGGGCTGTGAGCAGGAGGGGGTCCCCCTGGCTACCCCGAAGGTGGGGAGGCAGGCAACCCACCCCAGGCAGCCCCAGCTGCCCCATGCCAAGGGATGATGGATGTTCTCATGGGTCACCGCTCCTGCCTTGCGTGTGCCACCTAGCCAACCTGGGGTCAATAAAGGTCTCAACTCCCGAGTGACTCTGTCCTGGCCGGTCCTTTGGGGCTGGGAGTAGGGTGGGAGCCTGCAGTCTGGTGCCAGCACAGTTTGGGGCACGAAGGAGGCACAAGAGCCACCGGTGGAGCACAGCCCCAGAGGGATGCTGTCTCTCCCTCCTGCTCTGTCCCCCGCCACGTCCCCCAGGTTCCCGGCCCTGCCGTGCTCCTGCAGAGGGAACCGATGCACCGCTCCTGTCCCTGCCGCCGGCAAGCAGCGGGAGCATCCCGTGTAGCTGCCGCCTTGGCCGGCGGCTGGGATCTCTCCCCGCAGCTTCCCGGGCACTCGGGTCCGCCCCACATTAATCACGACCCCCTCGGCACCGCCGGCACCGGAGCCCCGGCTTGCTGCCCTGCCCGCCCCCCCGCCCGGGAGCAGCGGGCCCCGTGGGGCCGCTCCCGGGACCCAGGAGGGCGGGGAGCAGGAGCTGCCGGCCCCGCACGCCTGCTCTGCCCTGCGGCCCGCTGCCTGCACGGGGCCCTGCCTGCACAGGGCAGGTGCAGGCAGGCGCAGGATGGCGGCGGAGGAAGAAGACAGGTGCAGCAGGCAGGCGCAGGCAGCAGGCAGCAGGCGCAGGCAGGCGCAGGCAGGCGCAGGCAGGCGCAGGCAGCGTGGCCGGGCAGGGAGGCCAGGGCGGACGGCAGGTG
This sequence comes from Mycteria americana, assembly GCF_035582795.1. Lineage (NCBI taxonomy): Eukaryota > Metazoa > Chordata > Aves > Ciconiiformes > Ciconiidae > Mycteria > Mycteria americana. The sequence goes on from NC_134372.1 coordinate 13,276,943, forward strand.
GCAGTGCTGCCTAGGCCGGGGCAGGCAGGCTGGGCTGCCCGTCCTGCCCATTCCTGCCTGCTCCGCCAGCTCTGCCGACCCCTGCACCCCTGCCAGCCCTGGAAGCGGGGAGCACCCAGCAGGCAGGCCCTGAAGGGGCCGGGGCTGCCTGGCTCCCCCCGGGCACCCTCACCCCACGCAGCTGCAGAACCGTCCCCACGTCACCAGAGAAGCAGCCAGTGTCCCCTTCTTCGCCACGCGCCGCTGTCCCTGTGTCCCCTCTCCAGCTCATGCCCTGCCTGCCCCGATGCCAGCCTTGGATGCGGGAGATTCAAAGCCTGTCCCGGGTGGGTGCCATGGGGACAGGGACCCTGCTTGCCCCCGCTCCGGTTGCTGTTCATGGATGAGCAATGGATGAGCCCCCCCCCAGCTGTAAGAACCATGCGGGGTGAGGGGCAGTGCTGGGCACCAGGGAACACAGCGGGGGGCCAGGCTGGTCCCCATCTCCCAACCAGGATAGGCGAGAGGCCCTAATCCTTCAGCCACCCCCAAAGGCAGCCAGACCCATCCACCCGCAAGGTGGACAGACACCCACATCAGGGACAGGTCCCCATGGACAGCCTTGTGATGCCAACACAGCCGCTGCAGCAGGCCGCTGGCGTGGCACACCCCACACATCACGCAGCCCTGTTCCCACCCGGCCCATTCTCGGCTACCCAGCCTGTGCCGAAACGCCACAGGGCTAACCGCCTCCGCGCCCATCCTGCTGACTCAGCGGGGCGCAGCCGGCAGCACCCAGCCCATCCCGGTGGGGCTCGCTGCTGACGCAGGGCTGCACATCACCCGTGCTCCCCACACCTGGCACCTCCCCGCGGGCACCCTCCCACGCGTGCCCATGTCTCCTCTCCGCAGCTGGCAGGGAAGAGCTGGGCAAACCATGCCTGCGTGCAGCTGGTGCTGCCTGCGGAGCTTGCTGCCTGCTCTGCCAGAACCCGGAGGCTGGCAGCCCATTTGGGGAGCTGGAAGGGACACCGGGCTGCTGCCGTTTGGTTTCCCGAGGCTCCCAGTGGGGTTTGGGGTGCCTGGGATGGGCAGGTGGATGGGACAGGGCTGGGAGGGCAAGGAGATCCTGCCCAGAGGGGCCACTCCAAAACCCAGCTGGGAGAGGGCAGTGATGGGGAAAGTCCTTCCCGTCCTGCACAAGGAGGAAAAGTGGAAATCACAAAACCTCTCTGGAAATGACAAGCCAAAACCCAAACCCAACCTCCCCCACCCCCCCGACAGCACTGTTGGTTTGCCGTGGCTCCAACCACTCCATTTCAACCCTTTCCAAGCAGTTTGTTTCGATTTCGGTTGTTGGGGGGGTTACATGACATGCTGGTGCAGGATGGAAAGCCATGTCTCTCTCACACACACCCAAATCTAGAAAAATACAGCCCTTAATTCAGGAAATGCCAACTCAGAGAGCTGTGATTCTTTCTTTCTTTCTGTTCTCCCCTCTTTTTCAGCCGGAAAATTTATCCAGGCTGACCCTGTCCCTGAGAGATATTTAGGTTTGGACAATATCAGCAATTTCTGGCCAAAAAAAAGCCCTTTAATTGAAGAATTCTTGACCTGCTCCCCAGCCTGCCCATGAACCAGCTGCCCCAGCCGCTGTGGGGAAGCACGTGTCTCCTCCTTGTCACCCAAGCAGGGCTGGGGTTTGGCTCCCTGCCTCTCACTACCAGCTTCCAGCCGGGCGGTTGCAGAGACCACCTGGGCAGCAGCAATGGTGCCAGCAGCTGCGGGGGAGAGCGGAGACCCCACGCTCGGCAAATGTCCCCCTTGGGACTCGCTGGGTGCCTCCCCCAGCCCCGTGCACATGGGTTACCAGTGGCTCCAGCAGCTCTGGGCATAAAGCCTAGAGTGCTGATCCACCTACCCGATAGGGAAACCGAGGCACACATCTCCTGCCTATCTCTTTCCTCAAGAACACCACAACCAGGGCTTTGCTACCCGCCCCAGGATGGCCAGGGCAAGGATGGCTGGGATGAGGATGGCTGGTGTGAGCATGGCCGGGCCGCATGGGATGGGGGAGCAAAGCCTCGTCCCTCCACGTGGCTCAGACAGGGCCTCTGGCCAGCGCCGGGGTTTGCAGAGTAGGTGTGGGGCAGCAGCGGAGCCTAGGGCCGGGGTGGAGCGGGCAGCCATGCCGCTCTGTGCCAAGGACAGCAAGGGGAGTCACGCCGCCCCGGGCAAGATGCCACCCTGGCATCGGTCACAGGCATTGCACAGTCCCTGCCTCAGTTTCCCCGCTGGTGACAGCATTGGCACAGAGTCGCTGGGGAGCGCTCAGACACTCAGCACGGCTCAGCTGCTGCCGGCTCAGCTCCACCACCAGCCCAGGACCAGCCCACCCTGCGCTGCCGGCTGCCGCAGCGAGGCCTTGCCACGCTGCGAAGGGTGTTGCCCTCAGCTGACACAGCCGGTACCGACTGGGAGCAGCCGCTGCTGGCACGGCCCCACACCCGCGCACGGAGGAGGGAGCTGGGACGCGGCAGCAATGGCAGAGCAGGGCTGCTTCCCCCGGGCTTGCAGGCGGACATGCTCATTCCTCCCTTATTCCTGGCAGGACAAGCCCCCTGTGTTCGCTGCTCTCCCAGGAGGGGAGGCTGAGCTGCTACACTCCCTTTCTTGGGCAGCTTTTCCCCCTCCACCCCCTCCCAGAGTCCTGCACAGTTATTGTCTTTGCAGAAACTCAGTGGCCATAAATCCTCCTCTGCCCGCAGGGGCTGCCTGCTTGCACTTCCCTGCATCCTCTCCGTCTCCTCCGAGAGCCGTGCATGGTGTGCCAAAGCCCTCCAAAAAAATATCAGGGGTCTCTTACTGCCTAGCTAGAGAGAGAAGAGGCACTGTGCTGGAAGCCCTAGCACAGGGAGGCTTGTCCCCACGGGTGCCCTGGATGGAGGTGGGCAGGAGGTGTCCCTTGGGTGTCCCACCAGGCCACCGAGCTGGGGCAGGACAGGGGCTGGTCACCCTCACTCCTAGAGGCCATCAGGGTGATGAGCCCTTATAAGCTGTGGTGGGAAAAACAAATGGGTTGGGAAGGGGCACAACCTCATCCTACCCCACCGGGGTTTGGTGCCAGCCCCATGGTGGCCATGCTCCCCCCATGGCCCACCGGCCACCAGGGGACCCGCAGCTGAGTATCTCAGTGCTTCCCTAAGGGGCAGCAGCAATCGGCTTAAAACTAATCCCCATGTCCTGCGCTGGCCTCGGGCGCAGGGCCCCCACGGGGGGCCAGGCGATGCCACCCGCTGCCAGGGCCTGAAGGGAAACAGGGTGATTTTAAGTGAGGGGAGTGGTGGGTGCTGGTGTGGTATCCGCATGCCCACACCCCATCGGCTCTCACCAGCACCCATGGCAGAGCATCCCCTTGCCCTTCTCCAGCCTTCTGCGGGCCAGCGCGGTGTGAACGTGCCCCAGTGCTGACCCTGGGGGCAGGCACCCCTGGGTGCCCGGCACACTCAGCATCCTGGCCCTTGCAGCACTGCGCCGCTGTGCTACAGTGCTCATCCCCAAGGTGGTTTGGAGCACCCCAGCTTATATTCTGCCAAGGGCAAGACACCCCTGAGCCAGGGAAAGGCTTCTGGGATTAAGGCTTTTTGCATATGCAGATTTTCGAACAGCTCAGCAGAGCTGGGATGGAGGCGAGGGTGCGTGCACACGCGCACACACACGCACGCACGCACACGCACGCACACACACCCAGCGAGAGGTGGAGGAGCAGATGAGCCCATCTGCATCCCCAAGCGCCCTCCCACGCACCCCTGGTCCTGACTGCTCTGCACGGCCCTTCCAGGGGCCCTCCGCAACCGCATCCCCCTGCCCCACACCTGCCACTTCCCTGGCTCCAGAGAGCTGCCCCCAGGGCCATGCTGCTGAGCTCCCCAGCTCCCTGGAACTATGCTGGAAACGAGAGGATGGGGAATTGGGCAGCTCCATCCAGGCAGGACTGTGTCCTTCAGTGCCCGGGGGGGGGGTCACGGCATCCCAGGGCCCCTAGATCAGGAGCTGCACCTGCAAACCCAGCCCCTCTGGGGCTGAGCCGCTCTCGCTGCCACAGCAGGTTGGGATTAGCGTGTGTGTGGGAAGCTGGAGGGGGAGAGGGAGGGGACAGGCATAGCCACCCCGAGGAGTCCAAGTGTGCAGAAGTCATGGAAAAGGGTGCAAGTGTGGGAGTGGCTGCCAGCCCACGCGCAGGGCTGGGGGACACGGGTGCCTGTGCCTCCCGACGGGCTCAGCCTGCCCGGCACCCACAGCCGGCCCGGCTCCTAGCCTGGGCTCACAGCCACCCAGCTTGGGCTGACAGCCACCCACCCTGCTGAGTCAGCACCCAGGAAGGTCGAGTCGGCAGCTGGCGCTTGCCAGGCCTGCCGGGCACGCCTGAACCGCTGTGGTGCCAAACTGGGCAGGGCAGGAGCTCAGTGGCCCTGTCCCAGCAGAGTAAAGCGTAGGCAGGCAGGCAGGCAGGGCACTGCCAGCACCCATGTCACCAGCCTCCATGCACCCCGACTCAGCCATGGCGGAGGCAGCACAAGGGGTCTCGGTGGGAGTCCCCCACGCACAGCCCTGCCAGCCCCGGGAGCAGACCCATGGGTGCCCAGAGCATGCCCAGCCCAGCCCTGGGGCGGGAAGCACAGCACTGCATGTTCACCCGCCAGACCGACACACCGCACGAAAGCCCCTCCGTCAGCAGCTCCCGGCCCTCCCCGCCCCGGCGAGCAGGCCCAGCAGCTCCAAACCTGCTCAGCACGGCATGGCACCCAGGCGGGGCCAGCTCGCCCTGCCCCGCTCCCAGCCAGCACCCTGGGAAAGCAAAACGCTCCCAAGGAGGGATGAGGCGGCGCAAGCGGATCGCCGACAGGGCAGTTTCCCACCACCTTTCCTTCCTCCCCGAGCCCCCTCGGGGCCCGGGATGAGGGTCGGCTTTGATCCTCCTCTGGCTGGCCCTGCCCTGAGAGCAGAGACCACGCACAACTCGCTGCGCAGGCTCTGGCTCAGCCCCAGAGGGCAGGCAGGCAGCAACTGCCTGCCCCGCTCCCCTCACCAGGATCGCCCACGGGCTGTTGCGAACCAATATTGATTCAAGGTGCACCTTGACCTCGGCACCACGGGCCGGGCTCCCGCTTTATCTCTCTGCCTCCTCCTCTGGGGAAGTGGCCCAAGCCCTTGCACCGGGTCCCAAGGCTGCATTAACCCCTACCCCAGGGCAGGGGATCAGCTCCCCTGCAGAACAAAACAGTTTAGGGCTGCTTAAGGCCACCCCAGACCATCCAGGAGCAGGGTAATGCCATAACCAGGGTGGCAGGACCCTGAGCCATGGCTTGTCCTGCTCCAGCAGCCCCTCCCGAGGCAGCAAAAGGACCCATGGCCACAAGCTGGCTATGGCCGGGCTCCTAGATGGACTTTGGTCCGTGGAGTCAGGGCTGCAGCTGGCTCCCTCCATCCACCCTCGTTTGTGTGGTGACAAGTGGGAAAAGCTAAACACACACACAAGGGCTGGGAGTCAGAGCCTGCCCAGGGCAGGAGCAGGCAGCTGCCGGGATGGGCCCCGTGGGCTGCCCAGCTGCCCCGGGATCCCCTTACTGCTGGGGTACCTGTGGGGTCTTCACAGCACAGCAACAACGTGGCACGAGGGGAGGTGAAGAGCAAAACTCACGCTGTCCTCTCTCCCCAGCACTGAGCCCTTGCTGAGGTCTGCACCCCGGCTGTCACCTCCCCCAGCACGGCACCAGCATCCCCATGCCAAACAGTTTTCAAGGGCAGGAATACACACAGCACTGGTTCCCACTCCACCACGGAGGTACACAACCCCATCCTGCCAGACCAGCACTCCACCCTCCCTCATAACAGCCACGACCCAGACTCCTGCTTTTACTATCTTCTTCCTGCAAACAAGCAAGGGTCAGGCTTTCGCAGGGCTGTTGAGAAAGTCAGCCCAGACCTGCCCTCCCCGGCTTCACACAGCAGTGACCAAAGTCCTGGAGCCGGAGACTCCAGCTGGAGCTGCAGCAGCCAACAAGGATTTCATCACTCAGCCTTGCCCCAGGTCTCACAGCTCTTGAAGTGGGTCTGTCCAGCCTAGGAGGACTAGGAGAAACAGAGCAACTTTGTACTCACCCTCAATTAACGAGTGACCTATTTAGAAGCAAATCTGGGCTAAGTGGGATGAAGGAGCCAGAGCTAGCAGCTTAGAGGTGGCATGGCACAAAACAGGCTGAGCTCGGGAGCTCCAGCTCCGTATGGGACAGAGAAGCCAGTTCAGAGCGTTTTAAGAAATGTCCTAGAAGTTTCTATAGGTGGGGAAGAGAAACCCGGTCTGGAAACAACCTCACTCTGCACCCTCCTTCCCAAGCCCACCAGCAAGGGGATGTCCCCTGCCACCAACCAGGGCTCAGCCAGCCTCGGTGCCTCACAGGCAGGTAGAGGGACCGGGAGAGAGGTGCAGGGCAGATGCATGGGCAAGGGCAACCCATTCAGCAGTGGGAGGGAGGCTCTCAGCTCCTCTCCTGCCCCAGGGGCCATGGTGATGCTCTCAGCTGGGAGATGGGAGCAGGGGACTGGAGCCTCCTCACAGTGCAGGAGCAGACATTCCCCAGCACGTGGAAGAGCCAGAGTACGTGTTCGCCTGATGAAATCCTGCCGACAGCAGGAGTGGTGTTTCAACTCGATGGCAGCTTTGAAAGCTAGGCGTTGGTCCTACCCAGCAAGCATGTTAAAAGAAGTGCTTATCTAACAGGACGTGCGAGTCAGATGCGTATCTCTCCTTCTAGAGACAGCGTTGCCCCACACCGGCAGTCTCCCCTCCTGCTCCGGAGCCTGGGAAAGCCAACTGCCCCGGACCAACCCCGGCAGGATCAGACACTGCACCTGGGGGCCTCTGCGGGAAGGAGACTGGGTGGCAGCTCACACGTTTTAAGCCAAAGCACTTCCCACATTGCATTCAGCTTTCCATCAGCAACACCTCCATACTCCAGCTATCAGGCAAAGCCAGACTAGACGCTAGGGATTTACCATGCTCCTCCTGATGCAAGCTGAAGCAATGAGCAGCTTATTCTCTCCCCATCTGAAAGAAAAATGGTGTTATTTCTTGAGCTGGCCTGTAGGGACCCAGGAACTGGGTGGGTGGGTTTGAGAGAGCGGCCAGACTGAACTGTGTTATCCAGCAGATACGAAATGGTCTCTTTCCATACTTCATTTTGAACCCATGTGCAAAGCACCACAGACATTTGCCTATGCCCCAAATGGCAGCAGCAGGTTAGCCAAGCTGGCAGAGACACGGCTGATCCAGCAGACCCAGAGAGGAGGCAAGCCCTGACCTGGCTCTGCCTTGCTCTGCCCGTGCTGCCAGACCACTCCTGTCTCCTTTAGGGGCTCTTGCAGCAGAGCTGTTAAAACACTTTGTCCAGCCTCCAGCACCATTGCTAGCCTGGCACAGCAGCACCTCCAAACCTGCTCTGCACTCAGACAAAGTGCTGCAGAAAACCTTTTTTTTGGGGGGAGAGAGATATGGCAGGTCCCCCAGCAACCATCCCACTTGGGGCACAGCTCCATGGACTGTCACAGCACTGGCAGCGAGGCACAAGGATGATATTAAGGCTTCAGCTACTTTGTGTTCACCTAAGATCATCCATAGGGGGTTTAGCAGAATCAGGGCTTCTCCAAAAGAGGCTGCTGGCACGCAGCTGCAGGTCCAAGGACAGCAGGGCAAGCCCTGGAGAGCCAGCCCTACTGAGGACGTCCCCAGCTTTCCCGTCGCCCCAGGCATGCTGACATGCAAGCTGGGAGCAGACAGAGCTGCCACAGCAGTTTCAGTACCATCTCCGCAGCAGCTGCCCCCGCGCAGCCGGGATACTCACAGCTGCTCCCCAGCACCAGGGTGACAACCCAGCCTGGGCAGAGGGGAGCAGGGTGCAGGTGGGACCGAGCTCTGGGCTGGGCCAGGCCAACACTTGAACCCACTCCAGAGCAGACATGCTGGTCTCCAGACCAGGGCGACACCCTGAAGATGCCAGCAGTCAGCTCCAGGGCAGCTGGAGAGCTGTCAAGAGAGCCAACGTCGAGCTGGTTCAGCCTTTAGCTCCCAGGATGTTCACAGAGAGGCTGAGATCAGGACTTCTGCCCCAGCTCTTGATTACCACAGCAAGAATAAAAGCAGCCATAGATCCACACAGGAGGCTGCCCTGCCCTTCTAGAAATGGGATTTGGGCACAAGCACTTCTTTCCTGGAAAGTGTTCCCTGAGGTTTGGGATTCCTTCCCATCCCACAAAGCTCCCCTTGCAACACTGATCCTGAGTACCCCACATTCCCGCAGGACCACGGCTCAGCCACATTAACAAACACCAGCAGCTGGCAAGCTATTTAGAGTAGCAGGATTGCTCCCAGCACCGCTTTCCTCTCCCATTACCTGCCAGAGGCACAGCCTGCCAGCACCGGAGGCAACAGCCCCACTGCAGCCCCGCACATGCTAGAACCTTGCAAGCTTGCCACCATGCTCCACGCAAGCCACCATGTCACACCTAGGAAGAGCCAAGGGTGCAATAGGCTTGTCTGTGCCCCGCTTGCTCCAGTACCTTGTATTTAAACTTCTTCCTAGAGGTTACAGGGAAGCTGCTGTGAACTGGGTGTTCGATAGACACCATGGCCTCAAGGGATGCTGCAGCTCTGGGACCCTCTGTGTTGGGCTGGCCAGCCCCAGGGAGGCTCAGCACATGCTCCAGCAGCAGAGCTCCTTTGGGCAGTCAAACTGAATGCTGGGGTAAGAAACAAGCCACCTCCTGCATCCAACAGCCCCCTGGGCTTGGGCAAGGAGCCCTGCAGAGGGTCACCAGCGTGTGCCACACGCCTGGCTGGGGCGAGGCAGGCTGCTCTTGCCCGTGAGCTGGGGCTCACCACGCCCCAAGCACAGGGCCATTTGCCCTTCAAGCCGGGTCCCTCGCTGCTGCCCTGGCTGCCGGGCTCAGCTGTGCCCCGGTTCCAGGAAGGGGGGGCGAAGGGCAACCGGCCCCCCCGCCGCTGCCTTTGCTGTGCTTACCGGTCACCCAGCAACCCTGCCACGGAGAGCAGCACCAGCTCCGCTTTCATGGCCTGCCCAGCTGCTGAACCCCCAGGAACAGCAATGCAGGGGAGAAGGTGGGAGGCCAGCAAGCAGGCAGTATCAGGCTTTCCCTCACCAGCAGATGGGGACAGGGACCTGGCAGCTCCCCCGGGACTTCCCGAGGTGGGGGACACACCAGAGTCCTCTAGGAAAGAGCAGCAGGCAGCTGCCTGCATGATCTTGGCACTAGGACGCAGCTTGTGTTAGAGCAACTGCTTCCTCCCCCTGCTCCCCGCCCTGTGAACGGCCATAAATAGATTTAAACACACCCTGCACTGCACATCCCGTGGATGCCCAGGTGTCCCTTGTCACCCATGTTCAACTCCTTCCTTGGAAAAGCCAGCCCAGGAAGAGCTGCCCAGCCACAACTGAGCCAGTCTGTCCAATGCCACGATTCCACCTCTCCTGCCCACGCAGCTACCCCTGCCTGCAGCTGGGGTTTTGGGAGACACAGGACAGGAGCAGCGGGCTAACAAACCCCAACAAGTCTTTCACTAGGAAAGGCTGAGCGCAGCACAGATCGGACCTTGTGAGCTGTTTGCATGTCGGGAAGCAAAAACAAGCCACTTCCAATCAGCATCAAGTTCCCAAGCCCGTGCTTTGCCTCCTGGGAACGCGCTGCCAGACTCTGGCAGAGCATACTGGTTGCTGGCACACAAGCCAGCCCTGGCCTGCAGCGGGCAGAGCGCAGCTCCATGCCCAGCTCACATCCCACCTGCGCTGCCCTGCGGCTGGGAGCCCCCCGCCAGCAGGTGTGGGGAAAGTCAAGAGGTGCAATGTAAAAAGCTGTCAGTGAGAGGGAGAAAGGTCACTGAGCAGTGACTGACGCCCATAATCAGTTTATGGGATTTGTTAACAGCTTCAGGCTAGCCGGCTGGGAACTCACTACAACCACATCAGCTCAGCTTTAGCACAGCAGCACCTTCCCACGCCAGGGGTGCGAAGCAAACAGGGTCATCGATGCTCCTCGGTTACCCAGACGCAAGCAGTGCAGCAGGGCCACTGTGGCATGAGCCCATCTAATAAAAGCCATCAATTCATACTTCCTGGGCAGCCCAAGGGAAGAATGGCCACAGCTGGGTCCCTCACCTTTCCTCCCCCAGAAGAAAGGGGTCTTGGGAAGGAAAGCGAGCACTTCCAGGATGTGAGTCAGGAGGAATTTCTGGCCATACCTGCTGTTCAAACAGTGCCATGCAGCAGGAGTTACCTGAGGTCTGACTCACATAATGCGAGTGACAGCCCCGAAGGAACATGAACACACGCTCCACTGTGCAAACGCTCCTGATGCTGTTCGCAGGCTTCACCCCACCAGGTAACCCTGACGCAGACACGCCTGCTGCAAGCAGTCCTGGCCCAACACCAGCTGCTGCTGGTGTGGCAGCCACCGAGGAGGAGGAACAAGCTCAGCACAAGTCAGAGCCGTGCCGGGGGGACGCCTTCGGCACCTGAGAACAAATCTATTTGCTGCCTAAGTGATTTTTGTCAGCTCAAAGGACTCGCACCAGTTTCTAGCTTTACCACTCTGCTCTCCTCCCCTGCTGCCTGACTCTACCTGCCTGCACGCCAAGGCAGGCAAATGCTTCCTTACTCCTCTCTGCCTGGCCTGGGCAAAGCCCTACCTACAGCTGCCACCAGATGAAGATCTGGGAAATCCAGAGGCCAGCCAGCTTGGTCCAGCTGCAGGCCAGCAATAAGAAACTGCCTTTGAACGCTGGAGCCAGCTGCAAGCCCCAAGCTGCTCCTAGGGTCAGCTCACTGTACCTACTTGGGGACAGTAGGATTTGTGAAACATCAGTCCTTGTAGCACAGAGATAGGTGCACGGATCTTTAAAATTACCCACGCTGCTGGGAAGCAGAATTACCAGCTGGTGGACAAAAACCACAAGAGAAGCGCGTGCAGCAGTGAGGGCGAGCCAGACATCAGGGTAAGCTATGCCAAGGAGACCAGCCTTAAACCCCAGGGGTTCTCACTCAGTTAAACACATCTGATGGTCTCATTTGGAAAAGTCCCATTGCACTTCTTTGGCATCAGTATGTGCCACAGCAACACACAAGGGACTCATCCAAGGTACAAGGAAGGGAAAGGGAAGATTTGTTCATCGTGCTGCTCGTCTGGTGGACCATGAGGTCCCACAAAGCACAGCTGAGTCACGCAAGTACCACTGCCTCACCTCTGCCAGGTACCTGAATTGTGCTGAGTCAAGCACCCGCCCTGTGTATTTACAGGGCTGTAAAGGATAAAGCCCAGATTTATCATTACACGCAGGGACTTTGACTGCAACAAGGAAAGCTCAAAAGCCCAGTGTACCCTGTACGACAGTATGTACAGTCTTTCAAGGTCTTCCAATGATCTCAAATTGCTTTCATGAAAAAGAAGTTCCAAGTCTGTCACCTGCACAGTAGTTCAAGGCTCACTATTATTTCAAGGGTTGTGGAGAACAGGGAGCAGCACAGGGAGCCAGGAGCCTGCTCTTGGGACAAGCAGTGCACACAGCAGCTCTGGAAGAGCTTCTCTGCCAGCTACACATATTGATGCTATCCTTCAAACTTGGAGAGGGAGAGAAATTAAGTTAAGACCAGCTGTGTTTACAAAAAACAATCCACATTATCAACAGGAACAAAAGGCTCCTGGGGAGGGGAGGAAAAACAGAACAGTTAGGACTGAGTGTGCTCAGGTAACTTCCAGAAGCAACCCCTGGTATCAAAATACCAAGCTGTTCTCTGAAGGAGGTACATCACCTTTGCAGTTATTTTATGGACAAAAATACTTGGAAACCTAATTACTTGAGCCTGGTGTGAGAATACTCCCTAGCTCCTCCAGATTTCCAGTTACCTGAATTCAGCATTAGCAATTGTCACATCTAAGAGCATCTCACATGATGCAAAAAGTCACGTTAGCACCTTAATTTAAAAGATTTCACACATTTAGTACTGAGCTTTGCAAAGCAGACTAGCCTACTGTGGTTCCTTTAAAAACAAGGACACAGTCCCGTATTTTGGACATGGCCTTCCCTTAACACACCACCTTTCCTTCATGGCTAAGGATAACACAGTGCTGGGTCTATTTTGAAAAGCTTTGTTAATGCAGCTGAGAAGGATGAGCATCCTCATGTCCTAGCACAACGGTCAATCTCAATTCTTTGCATACAGACCTGGTACCACCCTCCCCCCCTTCCTGTTTAGCCCTGGATAACAAGGATTACATTAAAGAGCCATTTCCACATTAGAACACACCATGAATGCAGTCCTTCCACTCAGGCCCTATTAGAAGGGTGGGCACTTCCTCTGTGTTGTCCCTCGCCTCATGTTTCCAGAGGCATTAGTGCTCAGAGCAGACAGCTCTTCCTCCCAGCCCACTTTTCCTGTCTGGAGCCTGCCATGCTCATAAACTTTTATTATGACATCAAGCTGATATGAAATCATGATGATTTCACTGCGATTAAGTAAGGAGCAGATGGGGCTGACTGAGCTGGCTAAGCAACAAATCTTCTAAATTGGAGAATGCTGTCAAGAGAAATTAAATCCTTACACAAAACACCAACTTGGGATCACAGAAAAATTCCAGCTGGAAGGGACTGCAGGGAGGCACCTAGCCCAACCTCCTGCTAGAAGCAGCACAGCTACGACTTGGGCGCCTTCACCTCTGCTGCAGTCCGTTTTAGGAAAAGCACAGCACACAGAGCACGTACAAGTTCCTGCAAGTTGTAAGCAATGCACCTGAAAAAGCCAACTGAGAGAACAGGCAGAACTATGCAATAGCAGAGCAAGTCAACATGTAAACCCAAAAAATAGAATAGATAGATAGAATTCAATAAATCAGAAAAAAAAAAAATAGGATGGCACACACTGGACAGGCTTGACACACCTACCAGAAACATACCTAGCTTTCAGAGACTGACAGTGTTCTGAACACAGCCTGGGCTTGAATTAATCGCTTATTACCAATACCCAACACCATGCAGAACAGTAGGCAAGGCAGTGAGCACCACGTTATTAATGTTACTAATAACTGAGACCTAGAGCAGTCTGTCCTTCTTTGAGCCTTTTATGGGAGGAGAGAAAAAGGCTCTGAATTGCTTGTAACAAGGAATGGCTTAAATAGGTTAAAAATAATGAACCAGTATGCTACACATGAGCACTCCACACTCCAAATTAAGCAATCCTTTAGAAGGTGGCCTTAGGACGCCTCTCAGAGTTGTTATAAGCAGGTTAATAAATTGCTCTGAAACCCTGTACACAGCTTAGTAAGATGACTAAGAACCTGTTGTCACAGCATAATGTCATTACCTGAATTCTAGCACTTTCCAGGGAGCATGATGTTGTAGTTCTTGAGCTTTATAGCCTCTGTTATAATGACAATTACTTGTAAAGGACCTGGGATTGCTTGCAGAAGTTTTTGACTTTGCATCAGGACAGTAAATAAGAGTAAACCTCCCAACACAAAACCTTTGCAGAGCTGCAACCAGAAGTCAAGATCCACATAGTTTTTAATGCTTTCAGTTTTAAGTCTTTGTTACAAACCAAATAGATTATACAGCAAATGAGTGTTCAGTATCACAGCATCTCTTTAAGGAAGGTTGCCATCTTGTTCATTGTTCAGCATGTCTGGTGCAGGCTGGTTTTCTGCAAAGCAGCACAACACAGCTGCCAGTTTAAGCTCACACTTCTGTGCAGAAGTAAACTCTATTACCACACCATGTCTGAAAGACTAACTGGACTCCATGTTCCTCCATAGGACAAGGCTTGCAGTTGTAAGAACTACAAGCCAATGCATTTTGACACTCCAAGCATATGAACTGTTCTTGCTTACAGTGCTTATTCAAGGGCAGTTTTGTTTCTAAAATTTGACAACCCTCCTCAAAGTCATGAGTAAATTTAATGGACATAGGAAATAATTTCTTCTCCTGAAACCAAATGATTTCCTCTGACTTTTGAATATCTCATGTCAAAGCAAGAAAAGTGGTGCTAAAACAACTCCAAGCAGCCACTCTGAAAACAGCTGCCAAGAAGACATTTCATTGATGCTTCTTTCCCTTCTGCCAATGCACGTTGTCAGATGCATTACCTAGAAGTAGAAATCATATATAAAGGACATAACATAGTATTCTAGACACCAGTTCTTAGAAACATACCAGTTTTCATATGAGGCATTGCTTGTGAAGCATCCTTATTTGGATGGGGCAATGCTCAGAGTCTAGAAAAACATCCTAGCCAGAAGAATGAGCTACATTTCTTCTTCCACCTTCCAGGTAACAGAGAGAGACCGCTCTGACTTGGAAGAGAAGTTTCCAAATGTGCACCGATATCTCTGAAGCCCGGCACACTTTTTGCCTCCCTGTACTCCCAGATTATCTATACAAATGTTTATTAGCACATAATGTTCTCCAGCTAAAGTTTAACATCTTCTCAGGGCAGATCCTTCTTGTAAAGAGAGTATGCATAGTGACCGCACGAGAGTGCGGTCTTGATCCAGATTACCACTCCGTGATGACAGAGAGTGCACAGTGTATTATGATCTCGAAGAAACGGTTTTCAAAATGAAAGACCTCTTCAAACAGTAAAAATATAAACTGTGAGCAGGAACTCTGCTACATGCATGGGAACTGTCTAAAAAGCTAACATACAAACAACATGTACACAATAGGCATCTGGCAGCATTTTCAGACATTTTTTTAATTTATTCTGACATGCTATAAAGGAATAAATTACACTGTTAAAGAATTACCAGCAATAAAAGTATTTCTTTCTTTCAGCTGGGCTAGAATAGGAGAAGGAAGACAGCCTGGGGCAGTAACCAATGTGAACTCTGCATGGTGTGAGGCTGTCCCCAAGGACAAGAGTAAATCTGGTCATATCCACTTCACAAGAACTTGAAAGAAAATGCCTTGGTTTAAAGCCATCCAAATACTCCATTCAAATTTTTCTCAAAACTAGCAATCACAAGTCAGTCCAGCCAATGCATGACATGGCAACGCTTGGAGGCTGCCAATACCGGGTCTGCAAAAGATGCCATTTCATTAAAAAAAAAAAATCCAATCTTAGTATAGAGGGCTGGTCTCAAACAACAAGTTATAAAAATGCAAGACTGCCCCTTCCCCCTCAAGGAAAAAATACAAAATTTATTTAAAAACAAAATGAGGAAGAGTTACAACACTAAATCTAAAATGATTTAGAAAGAAATATGACTTCTTTTGCGTAACAAATGGCCTCGAAACCTGGTTTAAAAACAGGGTAATGTAGATTTCTTAAACTGAATTAACAAGGCAAATTAAAAAAAAAAATCTCATTTCCTTACAGAAACAGTTTTTAGTTTTTAATGAACTTGTAAACGAAAAAGCTCCCGCTTCAAAATAAAAACAAAATCCCAGATCATATAGATGTTTACAGTGATTACATTTATCTAAGCAACTTACATACAGGTTCAGTTGTAAGATGTTAACTAAATTTTGTGACAAATATGCTGTTTTTCCTTTTATACCAAGAACATTATAGAGTTAATGCAGAGTCCTAAAGATTATCTAGTAGTCGCTAAGTTTCTCTTAAGTCTTCACTTTAGATGCTGTTATTTCTAGCACAGGTAAGCAGGCAGAGTCTTTCATACGCTTAAAAACTGGAATCTTTGGTTACTACCATGTCAGCTGGCTTGGTATGTTGCACATAGAAGCCAACAACTTTAAGAATGTTTTAAGTGTACAACTTTCAAAACCCAGGGAGGAATAACCAGAAAAAGAGTGCACAATTGTGAGCATTTACAATTATCACAACTGTTGCCGAAGACTGTTCATGCCATTCTTCCAAAACAATGAGATCTCATAAGCAGTGTAGTTCAAAGTAAAAAGGTAACAAAAATTGGCATATGCACAATTTTCTCCACTTGTGTGTCAACCATTAGTTAACTTTTCCACTTGAAAAAATGCAATAGAAAACTGGACACCATGTTTCACTATCTCAGTAATATTCACAATTACAGCTGCTACAACTCAAAGTGCAGCATCACTGACACTGCCCAGAGCCAGTTTATACTGATATTAAGTTCTTTACACCAAGTAAATGGTTGCCCACAGCCACTGGCAAGTGTACGTATGAACTAAAATTTCTAGGATTTGGGGAGTGACAAGTCCTGCTCCGATCTGCTCTGCTTTGTCCCATCCTCGCCATGCTCAGAAACCTGCAAGATAAACACAAGGGCAACTTACTGATACGGGATGAAAATGAGAAACAGCCTTCACAGTAGGAGAATTAAACATCAGTTATGGTCATTCAAAGGGGAAAATGCTGCTCCGTCTCAGAATCGCAGAGTTCCTGGTGTCCGTTTTCAAAGCTAACCAGCATTTGCCACCACCCTTTAGCTCAAACACACACCCCTCACTCACACCTACTGCTGCACTGGAAAACAGGCTTATGCACCAGCTGGATGCCACATTCCTCAAACAGGAATTCAGACCAACAGTTTGAAAACAAGATGTGTTATTGCCACTAGGAAGCAGGATGTAATTTCATAGGATTGTTTTCTACTTGTCCACAGTGTCTTGTGTTTATATCCTTGAATGTCAAACTGTCATCTGATTGCAGTGGTGTTCTTCAGAGACACAGTACGGCAGTGTCACACAGACAGAAAGAAAGGAACAGGAATAACTTACCTTACGGTAACTCGTGTTCACTACACGCTCACATGTACAACACTGGGCAATAAGAACAGAACCAAGAACCTTTGACAGTGACTAGGAACCCAGCATACTTTCTGTCCTTGGAAGAACAAGTGAAACAACTCATGTGACAGGGGAGGTGGGCTGTCAAGAACAATTCTTTAAAGTTCAGTACTCCAAACGACAAGTTCAAGACATTGTCGAAAAGGGAGAGTAAAGGAATACATACACAGATCTCAAAGAACCTGCTACTGCAAGCTAAGCCAGTCTTCCCTTCATGTGACTTTGTACATATACTCATTTCTGGTGACTCAGGTAGTAGCACTGTGCTTTAAAGAGGTAACAGGAGTCTCAACCAAAGACTACTTTGCCAAGCAAGTTTCCGTTCTGGATGCCCTCCAAACAGCATGGTATTCTCTCGATGTATGAATTAATCTGAGCAACAGCTCTGAGTTTTTGCAACAGAAATCTCTTCACAGTGAAATACAGACAAAGCTGACCTCAGCTATAGCTTGTGCTGTCATCCAGAGAGAAGCAAGTGCAAACAAGTCTTAAACATAGCCTGACATTCAATCAAAAATGTATCTGGATAGTACCCAGAAGACAGCTTTAACTCTTCCAGAATAGGCTACAGGTAATTTAGAAGAGATTCAATAGCTTTGTTTCAACCCAATCTTAATGCACTGAAGGACAATTCTATTTACCCAGCACCAGCAATGCTAAAAAAAAAATCCTGCACCAGAATTAAGACAGTCATTCCCACTTGAGTGCAAATTCTCACAGAAACCCCAGTGATTCCTTATGCCAGTGGAACTACACTTGTCCATAACCCTTACTTGATGCATACAACCAGAAGTTACACTGATTTTTCATTTAGTGTGTTCAGCAGTGAACACTGATTCATCATTTGAACCACTTTCTCCAAAGCAGCCAAAACTAAGTCAACAAAGGAGGAGTGTGCTCTCAGTGTGGAAAGAAAACAGATCAACTCATTGCTTTAAAAGCCTGGACACTTCAAATGAAAATGGGATCCTGAACCTGAGGACAAAGGACATGCTAACAAATGATATACTGCTATTTGTCAGAATACCTCAAATCCAAGGTATTACGGGCAAGAGAATGCTCAGCTCTACAGAGAGCAGTAGGGAACTGGATTCAACCCACAACATCCCTTGCAAGTCAAGTCTTAAGACGACTACATAGAAGTGTTCCCAAACACAGCTGTCAAATGAGATGTTGAGACATTCATGTAACACACAAGACTTTGCCAGTATGAAGAACATGCTGAAGAGTTTATGCCGGCATCTCTCTAAGAAATCTTCACTATATACAGGGCCAGCTCAAATCTGCACATTCATCACTCCTTGTCCCTGCGGGGTGTTATCCAAAACTTTGATAATCTCTGTGCTACATGAGGGATATTCAAATGGCTTTATTACTACCATAGCTGCAGATCTGATCAATGGGGGAACAGTAACTGTACTGTCATACTCTAAGAAGCTCCCCTACTTGAGAAGTGTTCAAACTTTTTCTCTATTACGTAGCTGCAGAGACAAGCAGTGAAAAGTATTTAGTTGTCAATTGGCTAAATTTCAAGTAGTGAACCAATAGTCTGTTCTGAGAAATACTGCCATGACCATAGGTGTCCAGTGAATGCTAATAGGACTGCTGACAGGCTTACAGAACTCTACACTGAACTGAACATCTCTCGCAAATGGAACCGATAGACTTTATCCTGGAGACTGACTGCTTGAGTCAGCTTTATGACTGAGGGAAGCTGACTGTAAGCATTGTTACAAATCACACCTGAACAACTGCTGCGCCGTCAAACAGATCAATAGCTAAACTTCCCAGAGTCAGCAGAGAAGCTCTGTCTGTTGAAACAGTTCACCTCTCCCAAGTCCAAAACCAGCTGATCTTGCTGTTACAAAAGACACTGCACAGGGTTCCAGAGAGGGACGGGGGGCGGGGGGGGAACGCCATTGACAGAACTGGCTACCCTGGAACCAAACAGAATATTCAGCCTGAATAACCTATAGGACTCAGTGAGATGGTTTAATATGGATCTGAGTTAAGGCAGCCAGGAATATCTACAAATGAGTACACTGTCCAAACGATCTAAGTCATGTAAGTCTCTGGACATTATTTGAAAGAACTAAGATTTCACCACCCTCCCCAGATGCACATCTTCAATAGTGCTTGCACTTTATACAGTATACTGTAAGATTTTAACCAATACATGCACCTGTAAATTGCTACTTCCGGTACTCTTGTTAAAATGGATATGGTTACCAGAGGGGTGTAATTTGATACCATGAAGACTTTTAAGCCACTTCAGCATAGGCTTTGCTACAGCAACTACATTATAATTTAACTGAACTCTGGAAAAAATAATCAGGTATTTCATTAATCTTCAGTGTGACAGCAACATATAAGCCATACAGCCTCCTGCCCAAGCTTCGCTGGTTTCAGAAATCTGGGATCTTTACTTTCATGAAGAGACTAAGCTAACTATTTTAGGAAGCTGGGGAAGTCTTCAGATGTTTGACAAGCACTACTTTAATGCTTTGCTAACATTACAGCTCGATTGATCCAAAAGTCACAAGCCTCTTCGTGACGGGGAGGGGAGAGGAGGGAGCCATTCCCCCAAAAGACTGTTACTCCGTGCAAGAGCCAATGAAATTCTACTAGAAAAACAGCCACTTCTCCACAGCTATAGCAATGGGTCTCATTACCAAAGGACAGTGTGATGACGAATGTCCATCAAGAAACAGGAATTGTCTATAAGGTTCAACTGCAAGACAGCTTCCCTGTTATTCATGCTTGTCAGTCAGCTGCAGCTCTGCACTTTGTCACTAAATCATCACTACAAGGTAGAGGCAGATAATCATTATAATGACCTTTTCTTCACTTACAGTATAGCCCTTGGTCAGAGACAGCTTGAGCCAGGAGAGTACCACATTAAACCGCAGAATAGTTCACCAGCAAAACAGTATTTCAAGTACATACAACTTGATTTGCAGGGCAGCGTCTGTTTACAGATCATCACCTCCTTTAAGACCTTCACTTTAAGCACGAGCTGTTGTGAAGAATCCATATTTTTGCTCAGATTATTTCCTCTTGCTCTAACAGCCAACCTCTCCACATCCTGGCATCGGGCTGGGTTCAGTAGTAGGTTCTGAATTCCAGTCAGAGCTTCTGTATTTCAGGAAGCAATCTAAGCCTGGGTGCTTAATCACTGAGTCTGCTACGTATCGGTGTTTCACTGAAGGAACTGGTTTACAGCCTTCAGTGTTGTAACACCTGTCAGCTCCAGCAAAACAAGTTGGACTCTTTATGCCACAAAGAATCTGATGTTTAATGGTACCCTGTGGAATTTTTTTTTCTTCAAGAAACCATTTCAGATTGGGCCTTGGGAAGACCAGCAGGTATTTTACTACTTCATTTTTCTGGATGAAGTGTTATATTTTTGGATAGCTATTTTGACTAAAGCCGCCTGGTAATGTTTGAATGCTACCACAATACATGAAAAACAATGTTTTGATAAGTTTATTGTAAACACTTCTGCATTTCTTTGACTTCCAAGCCCACCATGTTAGCTTAATACAGAATTTTATACATCTAAAAATTATAGTCAAGACAAGAATGTACTTAAGAGTAGCAAGTACTAGCAATACCTCAGTACATAACTTAAACCTAGCTTCTCTATTCTCACTCAAGCAACCTCATTAGCTTCAATTTTATCCACAGCTCATCTTGAGGAACCAGTTTCATTACAAGACTGGCTGTGATAGTCACTAGCTGTAGCGGTTTCATTCTAGTGACTTACTAGACTAACACTGGCAGATTTACGTAACAAAAAAATTTTAAAAGCTTCTAGAATGTGTAAAAAAAATTGTACCTGTCTGTGCCTTTTCAGAACTCAGTTTTTGGTTTTTACACAATTACATCTTGAACATTTCACAACATTTCCCTTTGAAACCATAACCTAGAAATATTAAAAATAGTCACAAAACCTGAAGGCCCCCCCCGCCGAGCATCCAGACACTTCAGAAAATTGTGACTTGGCAGTCCACAGCAGTTCGGGGTTACTCCTTGATTTAGACAAGACATTTTGAGCTCAGTGGTCCTCTCCTTTAACTCCGGACCAAATGTCTCAATGTAAACCCACTGGAGGAAGCCAGATCATTCACAATTTTCTGTTTCCAGTGTTTGAGGCATACAGAACAGAAGCAAACCCACAGCACTATACCAGCTGGAACAGAGTAGAACCCAAAGTCTCTAGATCCTTGCCTAGTTCATGAGAATTATCCCTTAAGAAGTGTTAGGTCTAGGATTTTGGATTGTATTGTATATTTATATATATATAAACATATATATATGTATATATATAAATAAAAAATAAAAATGTCACATTCCCAACACCACGTCAAGTTTCTTGTTTTTGGAAAGTGGTTAATGCGGGAGCAAAAAGATGCAGTGGTTAAAATGACCCAACATCCCCAGAAGAAATGATATGAAGAACAAGGACATTTTGGTATAAAGTTAGTAGTCAAATTCTCCAAGGACGTCTTTTGGTTTTGCTTTTTAAATTAACAGCCAAATATATTTTTTTAACCACCTCCTTGATCTAACACTTAAATTGCCGACATTGTCCAAATTAGTGTAATTTTTTTTTTCCTGTAACGTCACTTGGTTCTTGGCTACTAACCTTTCATGTTACTCTTGGATTTGTCAGTTTGCTTGCCTGTGGGGGTTTGGGCCTGCTGCCCCTGCCCACTGGAAGAGGCTGCCTGCTGTGCTGCTTTCTGCTTTAACATTGTCCAGTCGAATGTGTAGTCATATTGGTGGTTCAAGGTCCTAGAAAAGAGTGAAATACTTTACTGTAACACATCATAACTTCCTTATTGCCAATACCAAACCCTTGCTGAAAACCCAGAACTAGAGGTTAACTCTTTCTGTAAGCTGCTTTGGAGATTATGAATGGTATATAAATGCTAAGTTTTACTAACTTAAAGGAATTCTTGAAGCAAGCCCAAATACCATAAAGCAGTTGTTTTCTTCAGTGTTTATGCAAAAGTCTGCATTTGTAGAAGCAGCACTTCCTCGCAACCCAGCTTACCCATTTGTCTGCACTGAGGTTCTCAGGTTTGTTTTTTTGGTTGGTTTTTTTTTTTTTTTTTTTTTTTAAATACATATAGTTTTAAGGAGAGACTGCAGTATTGTAGATCATCAAATAAAAATTGCTTCGGATTCCAGAAACCTGGAGGGAGATTCTTGAGAGGTCAGTATCAGCTCTTCTTTCGACAGATGCTGTTCACTCCACAAGGTTGAGTTTATGTTCTGGTTTCTCTAACAAGCTCAATGAAACAGCACTATTCCCCTCTATTGAAATCCACCTCCTGGGCACCACTGCTAGTCCCATCACCAATCTCCAAACATAAAAAGCTTCAAACACCTCTACCAAGGGGTCAATTTCTTAAGCTACTTGCAACAGAACTTGAAGCATGGTCTCAACCCTCTAGTATTAGTGGTCATATCACGCAATGCAAAAACAAGAGAATCTTTTCCTTCATGTTTAGCATTGAACAATATTTTTCAGGTCCTTTACACAGCTTTTCAAACTCTGAAATGAAAGAAACTCCCAGAACAACTCCCTACACCACACACATACGGAGCAGCTTTCTGCAGTGCAAGTCCCACAGAGCAGTTACCAACTGGTAGAGCACTGACAAATTTCCATACTTTTCCACTTTGAGACTGACCTGAAAAGAATACGGAATAATTGCCTCAGATACATGTAATCTGGTGCCTCTTCAAAGCGCAGGCCACGACAGTAGTTCAGATACATGGCAAATTCTGCAGGGAATCCCTGTAAATCAACAGTGTTAATCAAGCCATGGCTTGCAGTAAAAAACCTTCTAACAACCCTATAAGAAGGCAAAAAGCTCTATTTCTGTCTATAATGGCAGAGAAAAACTGGTTGACAATTCATAGGTGTAAATTCCACTTCGCCTCTAGTTATTCATTTATTCTGTATTTCAGAAAGTGGATTTGATCAGCAAGTTACCAGGTACACAGTCCTTCCCCCAGAATTGTTACCTGATGCATGTTTTGCAATCACAGGTAGTCTTCTACCAAAACCTTCGACATACAACATATTTAAAGCACTTCATTCATCCTAATTAAACCTAGTTCTTATAACTTGGGTCTTATTTCAAGTAGTAATTGTCTCCTAAAAGATTCCACTCATGTTTCCTTGATAATCTACTTGAGCATACTAGAGGCAAGGTCAGTTACCACTATTGTGAAGACTTAAACCATGAAAACCTCTTTCAAAGATTCCCTGCTTTTTGTATTTATACATGTAATGCTATATTAAAGCCTACATATAAATAGCTAACAGCATAGAGCATAGTGCTGTACTACAAGAAAGAAAACACAGGGTCTAACAGTTCAGCAGTTTGGAAGATGCTGTCAGACTGTAAGGGTATACAAATGTGCATGACTAGAAAGTGCAATCCTTTGTGCTCCTGTTTGATGTGCAAAAACTACCATGTGTTGTCAAGGACCTTTGTTAACAAGCATGTGGCTGCCACAGTTCAAGAGAAATCTTATGACCCAAAGGATAGCACTGGAAAACCATCATTCTGTGACATGGCTTTAAAGATCACTTGACATCAATTCCACTACAGCCTCTATTTGAGATACAGAAGACAACATGAACAATCTTGAAGAGGTAGAAACAAGTATATACAGGTAAGCTATACAATTCTACCTTGGTTTTACTTATCCAAGAGGACCCATGCAGAACTTTCACCGCAGAAGTTGAAGACATGAACAAGCCTCACCCAAGAGCTGGAGAGCTTGCACAGCTGACAGTCACCAAGAACTGGAATGATGGTGGCATGAACTATGCCAAGAAAACAGCAGCGAATGCCTGCCCTGTTACACACATTCAGTCTTGCTGGGTGGCCAAACACAAGGCACCCATGACTGCCAGAGAAGTATTATCCAGCAGCAAATGCCATGTGAGACTATCTAATAAACTGGCTCTAGGTTTAAAAAAAAAAAAAAAAAAGAAAAGAACTTCCATTTCACAGTATGACATCATTTGGAAACTCTTACCTTACACAAAACCTCAACAGGAGTGGACATTTTCTTTTCACTAATCTTTTCATACTTTTGCTTCTTTGTTGCAGCCTGTGGAACATGTAGGTCATAATATAAGAGATATTGTGCAACACTGGATTAACAAGGACAGTAGCAAAAAAAATTACAAAAATCCTTTGGTCAACCATAAGTATTTTATGTGAAATCTCCAAGTCCCACACACTTACTGCAAAGAGAATGAAGGTCAATCTGGTATTAAGATTTGGACACAGTTTAATACCATTTGTCGCAGTCTAATGCTTCCATCACATGGCACAGCTCGTGTAGTTCTAGCTGCTGCTTTTGTCCATTAAACAGACCAGACTTGCATTTACATTTGCCAAAGTTCTATTAATTCCCACTCAGTACTCCATTCAAGGGCTGCCTGCATGTTTCAGTAAGCAGCCATTACATTCATTTGCAGCTGAAGACTTCTAGTGTTTCACAAGCTGCTTGCCTTTTTAGAAAAAAACTTGCAGCTGCATCACCATTTGAGTTACACAACTCTCACATGGAAGAAAAGCAATTAAAACATGAAAACAAATCACTGAAGTCTATATAACAGAAATAAGGAATATTTGCAATGCTTGTACTTGGCTACCATACATGAAGATCCTTGAAACAAGTCTGTTGCAGCTAATAATTATTCAGTCATGCCATAAACTGGACTGAAGATATCACTAAAGCTGAACTTGCTAGGAGAGATGTGATTTCCATACTCTCTACAGCAATTCAAAAAGCCACTAACAATGTTATTTTCTACTTCCCAAAAAGGGCCTCAGCCTACAACAGGACAATAATAATTTGTAAAGATGACGTAAACTATTGTTTAGCATAAAATTTAAGACAGTCAAACAATACACATTTTTCCTGCTGCATGAGAAGCAGAAAGAACCTTTCTTCTACATTCTATGAATACCATGCCTTAGGAAAAGCCGCTTTATATAGCTGAAGCTAAACATTATATACAACCATCTATCCAGACAGGCAGAAGCACAATACCCAAACATGAAAAAAAAAAAAGGAAGGATGGGGGAGGGGGAGAAAGGCAACATAACCTACCTTTAATCCCTGCCAAGGCAGACTGGTTCTGTTAAAGTACATCAATACATAGCCTAGAGACTCCATGTCATCCCGACGACTACAGAAAGAGGAAGAACACAATGAATTACAAGTTTTGGCATTTCAAACTTTATTCCAAATAGCGCAAGCATTTCAAAATTAAAAACAAAACAAACAAAAAAAGAGTAATTAAGGAATAAAACCTAAGCTTTGGTGCAAAGGAATGTCTCCTTCTAATATAGCTAAGACATCTAGGTGTTCAGGATTCCACTGGCAGGCATGTGACAAGTCCTCACAAGCAGGAAGGAGATCCTATTCATTTTTCAAGCAAGGAACAGTCAGTAGGTATTGTGTGTGGTAAGTTTCCATCTGCAGTTACATTAGAATAATTTGGGAAACAAAAGCTTTGGAAAATAAAAAAATGAAACATTAAATATCTTTCCCATTTAATTAAGTAGCTTGGATAGAAACTAAAGTTTTACCTGTAGGAACCACGGAATGCATTGTAAGAGATACACATGATGTTAGCCTTAATTTCCTTAAGGAAGATTTTGCCCTGACCCTTGCCTCAGTCTGGAACCAATACAGAACATCTAGCCCCAAAAGAGCATAACACCTTCCTTTCTTCACTTCTGTTAAAAAACCCTGAATTGCCTCCATGATTTTTAAAAAGACAAGCAATATTTAGAAAGGTGCATACATCAATCTGAGAGGTGCCTCTGCTTTCTTCCCACAAGAAGTCTGTTTCAAGGCAGCTAGAGAACTCCGAAGTTATCCATCTATAGATTTCACTGAGAACTTGCATGCAAACTCTCATCTAAAAGGCTTCAAACATTTTCTGTACTGCACATGCTCCAGATCCACACTTCAGCCACATCAACACCATCATAGTTTGCTACACATCTTTCATGATTACTAAGGTTAGTACAGTTCACTGAAGTGGAAAAAATGCTCCATGATTTTTTTCCTCTTGGCAAAGTTGCCTCTTCCCAGCTGTGGCAGAATCAGATTTTTCCTCTGACTGCCCCTCTGCAGCTGACATCTATTTAACATGAGACAGAAAAATAACTTATTTTTCTCCTCCCAGCTCCCTGAGAACCTGACAGGTATTGCTGCTGCTTTGCCACCCAGGCGGATCTGCAAGAAAAGCATTTAAATGGTGGCAGGAAAGACTATGCACCTACTACCTCCACAAGAGAGCAAAAGGCTGAGAGCAGTATTGCAAACAGGATTATACATACGGATGAGGGTAGAACAGCTCCCTTTAAGCTGTAAGAACCTGGACAGATGTACCTCCAGATCTTGGTATGAGAGGAAATAAGTTGTAGGTGATGCTTTATGTTATAGCCAACCCAATATAACCACTAATGATCACCAGAATGGCCTGCTTGTCACCCCCTCAACTCCTGTTCCAGCTCTGTGACCCTTTGGGGAACCAGTTCAGGGAGTGATCCCAGAAGAAAGTCAGCTTGACTCCCTAAAACATTGCACCACAAGGCCAAAAGCACTAGCTGTGCCCAGGGGTCAGGGAAGAGAACACTGGTTCACTCCTCTTGACAACAGCTAGCTCTGAGGTCATCTCAGCTGGAATATGAAACCACAGCCAAAGACAGAGGGATGAAAAATGATACTAAGACCACAAACTCCAGCCTGCAAAACTTGCTAATTCTATTAGAATTGCAGATTTTAATCACCAACAGGATTCAGTGTACCAGTATGGGGCCATGACATAAAATTACATTTTCTGAGAAGGCAGTGCTAAATTCAGAAGCAGTAGAGGGATTAACAGTTTCCATCCCCCCATCCAGTTCATTTTTTTAATGTTTAATTTCATTATTTTGTAGTAGAAAACATTTAGTTCTGTACATCTGTAATGGATATATTACATTTGAGCATATACTGATAAAAGTGATTTTCAGGATTTGGAAAACAGGGCAATACTCTCCACTACTAAAACAAGAAATGGATAACATTGCAAACAGCTCCTCGAGAATAGCTGTCATTAAATATAGGAAAACATGTTCTGTAACAGTTAAAGTACAGCATTAACAGTTGAAATATTCTGCCATAAGCTTCAGGACTGGTTTCTCTTGATTACAGGAATATATTATTTGTTTGCCTCACTGTTGGCTTGATCTAGACATTTAATAGCTTTTAGCATGCACCAAGCTACATTTATATTAGAATTCCCAGTACCAGCAGAGATGGTAGACAACCTCCAACTGAATTCAAAAGCAATAGTCCTTTGCAGTTCCCTCCCTTCACTGTAAGGTGCTAACACTGTAAGGAGCTATTCCCTCACAAGAACGGCTTGGGTTCTATGAAATGTACTTCAGAAGTGACACCTGTCATTTATCCTACTTGACCCATACGTCAAGTAGGCTTAAATAATGACACTGACACAAATAATAGGCAAAATAATGACACAATAAAATACGCTTAAGGAACCTGAAGGAATTTGAAGCAAAGAGGAAAGATGGAGCATTTTACAACACCAAATATTTGGAAGTTACATGTTCTGTTGAAGTTGATCACTAGAAATTCTGTCATTCCCATCTTGATTAAATTGAAGGTCAGAGGCACAGACATTCATGGAAGTCTTAACTATGTCTAAGCAACCTCTGCATCATGTGGTAAAGCCACACTATTACACTTATACATTAAAACATCTAGGCATATAGGTAAGGAAGAGAAGAGCGGCATCACTTCATATCTCATGAGTACCTAACACACGCTTCCAAACAACCTGAAGTGCTATCTCCACTGGACCACTGCTAGGATACTGTAGGAGCAATATGCTTTCGATCCAGATGATAAAAATGTGTTTGTTGATTAAGCAAAGCTCAAATGTACAAATACACACACACACACGTGTACATATATACATACAGAGCCACAACTATGGTTGTGTATACCAGGAACCAAAATACAGTGTGAGTGAAGCAGAAGATCTTTTAAGTCTTGCTTGCAGGCAAGAAATGGATAAGCGATAGTTTACTAACTTGAAGGGACAGTGAGGAAACAGGACACAGACACCAGCTTTAGAATACCCTTTCTGGCTACAGAATTGCATCTCAAGCCAGTCAGCAGTGGCCTCAACAGGTATCAACACAATCAGGAAAGTGCACCATTTTATTTGTGAAGGTCCTCTGAGAGATCCACATAAAAGTAGAGCTTATCCTTTAAAAAAAACAAAACAGTATGCAGAGCATCCACCTCATGCCTGAAAGACTTAGACTCTCTTCAAAAAGCAGATTAGGTACTTGGATTCTCCCCCCCCCCCCCCCCCTTGCACAGGCAACCAAAGAGAAACGCACTTGCAAAGGGATACACTTATTCATATAAAACTAGTTCAGACATTTCAGAAGCTTACAAATAAGATCATCTTGCATCCTCCAAAAGCACAGCAGTAATCTCCTTGAACTCACCTCTGCTCAATGCCAAGATGTGCATTGATACTGGCATATCGAGCTGTGCCAGTGAGATTTTTGTCTTCTCTGTATGGTATGTGTTGCCTTGTCCTGTTGTCCCGGTACTTTTTGGCCAAACCAAAGTCAATAAGGAATAACTTAAAGAAAAATGAAAATAGATTATATTCCTATACAATGCAAGGAATCCCAAACCTCTTTCACTAGGCATTAGCTACATTTTAAGACATCAGCCTACAGTTAAGAGGAAGCAAAGTAACAGTGCAGAGTCACAACTAGCTTTAACTAGCCAGTTCAAAAACTTAATAGTGAATTAGTTCAAGCCTTTTCTCAATCCAGTGGAATAGATTAGACTGTGCTACTCAGCATCTGTAGCTTAGTTCTACAACTATTTTATGTTACTATTGTAATTTATGTATCGCATTAGCTCAATAACTACAGTGCACAATTTAGGAAGGAAACAAGTATGTGCGAAAGCACACTTCACAAAAACCCATTCACACTACAGCAGTTTACACATACAGATAGTTAATGGCAGCTCAGCAGCTTAATGCAAATGATGCACATCCTGTATTCTTCTCTATGTCTCAAAGAACACTGGCCATTCTGCAGAGCATAAGGCCAAAACCTTCAACAGCAAACAAGACATCTTGCTTTCAATCATATGCTCATTTTAAGACTACCAGAACACTATCACAGCAGCATGACACACTTGCTGATGATATTAATACAGCCAGGAAGCTAGAGCCTAGTACATAGAATCTAATTTAAGTTTCTAATAACCAAGCTTGCCCAATGATTTGATATTTAGCAACAACTGAGTGCGTGCTAATTAGTGTGCTAACAGCCAGACTATCTACAAAGGTTAATACAGACTGTACCTTCTTGTGAAAAGATTTCAGGAATAGGAAAAAAAAAAACCTGAGGCAGAAGTATGTAAGGAGCCTTTCAAATTCTAGCAGTAAGTCTTCAAGCTACAAATCATCAGGCTGAGCTCCTGATTCCAATACTGGATTAGTGCTATAGGATCAGGGACTACAACCCCTACAGATTAATGAATACTGCAGAAGTAACTTGGGTGGGGGAAGGAGATGATGGAAAGACGACATAAGGTTCAAGAAATTCTCAGTAAAAACCTATTCGGTATCACCTTAAAGGTGATTCCAGAACAGAAGATGCAACTTTAAATGCAAACAAGTACTGGAGACTGATATGCAGGTATACCTGCATCCAAGACTGAAACAAAGGGTCACACTGAATTATAAAGTGACACTCAACACTGAAGTATCAAAAATACTGAAAGACTGCAAGTTTCTGAATTGCACGGTATGTTTTAGAATTCTGGTTGAAGAAGATTTTCTAACTACAGTAGTCTAGACAGGAAAAAACAAAGCTAAAAACCTCTTAAACTACTGATGCTGGAACAGAAAACCTTGAGTTGAAGTCCTTCCATGATTTATATGCAACCACAAAGCACAGCAGTTCTACATTTGCTGTTCTAGTGAAAGTCACCCTGAAAGCACAGAATGCTTTGAGCAAGAGGATGTAAAACCATGTTTTTAAATCAACTACACTGGTCAGTTCAGGAAAGTGGGGGTCTTGTCTTTGTTGCACCCTCCACAGCTACCACTAGAGGTAGTTATTCACCTAGTGAGCATGGACTCCAGCTACCAGGAAATTAGTGATTTTGATACTAAACTCCTAAAGCAGGTAGTATAAAGCTTCTATGTGGTTAATATACTGCAAATGCAACTTTCCTAGAAGCAAAGCCAGAGCTCAAATTCAATCCCTTATTTTCTGATTAAAGCTTTCTGATCTGATGAGAGCCTCTGATGTATAGTTTGCAATAGCTACTTTTGCAGGGCCTTTGCCCGTTAGTTTAAGCAAAATACTATGCCTCGAGAAGGAGCAAAACCCAAACACTACACACATCAATCAGAATATTTTCACTGCACATTTAGTTACAAACACTTCAAACAATTCAAAGTCTTCACATGCTTTCTGTAATCCTGGGGATCTTGCTGTTAATTAACGGTATAAAGCGACAAAGTCACAGTTCATGAACCAAAATAGTTAACACTGGAAGTGTGCCTCCAATACATAAATAGCTGGTGTCTAGCCCTGTTTAGGACAGACATGGTAAGACCACTTTCTTCAAGAGTTGCAGAAGTAAATGATGCTCTGCCTCTTCAACAGCTGCTACAAGCTCTCGATATTAGACCTGAACAAGGTAATTCTGCATTCTCTCAAGAAGTATAGGTAGAACCTCTTAAAAAAAAAAAAAAAAGGAATCAATTCAGCAACACAGACCTGTTTTACACTAGTCAAGTAACTGGATATTATTTTACAGCACTGGTTTCTCTAGGGAATTTTACCCTTTTCCCTATCTTAGGCTCACTGTGTATTTCCCATTCTAGATGGGTGGAAGGCAAAGGAGTAAGTTCATCTTGCAAAGAGTTAAGTTGGAACATACAGCCTGATTTTGATGAGCACAGAATGTACCAATGCCAGCCAGCAGGAACACAGACATATTCCCACAGATAACCTCATACCACCTTAATTCTGTTTGTTGCACGATCAGCAGGAAACTGGAGAAGTAGGGCAAGATCTTTGCAAAGAGCAACTAGAAAAGTAGATCAAAGTCTCTGCCTCAACTGATAAGAAAGTTTCAGAAGCAGACAACAGAAGCCCGTCAAGCTTGCATACAGCAGCTAGCTGCCTGGGATTTAATACGTGAAGACTATCATTGTGGAAAGCTACGGACTGATTCTGTGGCCAAACTCCTGAGCTATATGATTCATATTCAGCAATTTCCAGCTGTCCTGCTATGAACTGGCATATGTCTTCACTTCTCTCCATTCATCTTCTCTTAAAGAG
The DNA here is from genome assembly GCF_035582795.1 of Mycteria americana. Classification (NCBI taxonomy): domain Eukaryota; kingdom Metazoa; phylum Chordata; class Aves; order Ciconiiformes; family Ciconiidae; genus Mycteria; species Mycteria americana. The sequence goes on from NC_134372.1 coordinate 13,308,227, forward strand.
TCAGAAGTACTACATTTAAAACTACAAGATAAGCTCATGCTTCTCCAAGACGCAGCTTGTTGGAGTAATTTCATTTTATAAGCACAATGGATGAAAATATGAGCATCCCCATTACACATTTGAAAAGATTTTGAACAAAAACTGCAAGTGAAGGAGTCTGGCTGAAGCAATAACTGAACTTCTCCATGTGCATACAAAGACACTGCAGGAACCTTACAGGAAGGCAAGCAGACAGCTCTATACAGAAGCCCTGCTATTTCACTAGGGTAGCATGTCTATCCTTCAACACATTCAATAGATTGCGTTTGAGTTTTAAAGGACAAAAATGAAACCTGCTTCTGCATCTGAAATCAAGCACGTACATTTAGCCCTTTTAATATCAAGTTTAGAAATAATTCCGTAATTTAAACAAGCGCCACAGGGAAACATCTTAGTAATGTTACATGTTTGCCAAGTATGTCTGAATAATGCCAACATAAGAGGTGCTTTTGCAAGGTCTACATTCTCCAGAAAAAAAACAAAAACAAAAACAAAAACAAAACAAAAATAAAGCACATGAATTTGGGGTTGAGGTTGGAATAGGAGACAGTTCAGACCTGGTTTAATCCTGAGAAAGATGGGTCCTGAGAAGTACTAACAGTCATGCTTCTTTTCCTCTTCCCCACTGGAGATTCTAAACACTGAACAAACAATAGAGGGTGGCAGTGCATCAAACAGTATTGCTTACATTGCAACAATGGCCGGCGCAGACAGGCAACACCGAGGCGTTCAAGAAAGAACAGGGTAGCCAAATGCCATCCTTCTTCCACCAAGCACTGTAGTTTTCAAAAAACTATGTATGTTTGTATTTTTATTTTTAATTTTTTTTTTCCAAGGAGAAAATTTGAAACATGTGACAAGGTAAATTTCAACTGTGAGCCGCTCCAAAATGGCACTGCCTTGACCAGGGATAGCAATGGTGACATTTGGCTCTATTAAAAAAGGAAATTGAAGTTTTGCTTACAAAAGCATCCTTTGGTTCCACAAACTGCCCTTCCCCCAAAAGACATTTAGAAAAAGTAAATCTTCAGTAAGGAAGAGGTAGAAGGCATTTAGTCACCTTAAAGTTTACTTTCATAAGCATGCAGGGCTTATTTCTAGCAGAGCTGAAAATTCATCTTTTAAGGTGGGAGCAAAATTTCTCCCAATCACCAAATTAAAATTTGAAAAAAATCAATTTAATTTTTTTAAAAATATAACTGACAGGAAGCTACTGGAACAAGATTACCATGCTATTCTAGTCTTTGTGGCTGATTTTCTTTAAACTGTGTATAGTAATCTCTAAAAAACCCAAAACTACACTTAGTTACAAAAAGAAATAAAGTAAATACTGTACAGTGACAAGTGTTCCCTAGATAAAGCACTTGGTTCCAAACTGAAGCAACCCATTCCTCATTTGTCTCATGTAAACTTATCAATTTGCACTTCCATCAAGAACTACCTCCCTAATCTTTAAAACCCTGCAACAGTAACAAAGCCCATGCCCACAGACAGCATTTACCACCATATCATTGCGTGGCTCCTTAACTAGTCTACTAATGGGAAAAAAATACAATGATTTACAGGCAATTTTGTTTTTCATTTCAGCTGATGCAAATCTAACATGTTCCTCCACTAAAGTAAGCACAGCAGCAATTTCTAGGCCATTAATCCACATCAAGATGAAACAGAGTGCAGCAATGCCAACCTAGCATGACTGTGCAAAAGTATAGAAAAATGGCCCAAAAAGAACAATTGCAAATCAGAAACTAAAACTAGGAAAAAAAAATTAGACATTTTCAAGCTGTACTCTAAGTCATGCCAGAAAATTAAGGAGCCTAACTGCTTGACACAGCAGAGAAAAATAGAGCTCTACAGAGTTAAAGTATGAAACTTGGGAACAAGCAAAGTTTAACAGCAAGAGGATTACATAAAGACTGCCTTTCAGCTGGACTTACAAGCTTTTCCAACAATGGTTGTATCTAAACATTCAGTGCACTGCACCTCTTCAGACAAAAGCTGTTATCTCATGTTAATCAAGCTTTCCCCTTCTAATGTTCATGGCCCTGAAGTTGGCATTCATACAGGCAAACAAAGGTAAACATTTTAAATACTAGTAGTGCCTAAAGAGATCAGACATTCTCAGATGGCATATAGAGAAGATAAGTGGGAATCTTGCTTCCAATAAACAGCTTGATCACATACATTTGTCCTGAAGTTAAGTAGCATGCTTAATGCATTGCCAATGCTGCCTGTCTGCCCGAGCTCGACATACAAATTGCAAGATTAAGCATATTTCACTCATGAGAACTAAAAATAAAATAAAAACGTTTTCTTCTATATATGGTTTTCAACAGGAAACATGCACTTCTGACTACATTTACCGATCCAAACAAGTGCAGCAACCTCAGCCCGCCCCCCGCCCTGCTTTTTTCCCCCCACAAAGTAAATTTAAAGCAGTTTTCTGTTGTACAACATATTCAGGTACTCTACAACTTAACAGTTTTCCATCAACATATTTGCATAATTTCATTTATTTATAAAGGCAATTGATCTACATGTTGGCTATTAGTCATATCCATAATTCTGATGGCTGAAGAGTTCTCTTTACCAGTCTGTCACTGCAAGATTTAATGCCCTGATGACTGGTAGGTCAGGAGCTCCCACGTTGGCATGAATTCTTTTCATCCCAGGAAGTCAGCCCCAAAGCCAAAGACAAGATTTTACTTTATTGTTGAGGAAAAAAATGCCATTACAACAGTCATCTCTATAAGTAAACTCCATTATTGAGAAAAGTTGCTAAGTATCCTCTAGGGTTAGTTTATAATGTTGTTGCAAGCCTAGAAATCATCTTGCAATCAAGTGCATCTCACAGGGTGGGTCAGAGACCCACATGTGTATGCCACTGCATTCAGAAGCGGACACCGAGAAATCCAAGTTCTCACATCAAAGAACCATGGTTTAGCATCCAAAACATCAGTTTTAGCAATGAGTTTTAAAAAGGTTGTGCAGCTTGAATCAAGTAACGTAGCCATTCCCTTTGGATCTTTTAAACAAAGATGATTAGACTAACCTTATTACAGTGACGCCCAATACCCATTAGGAAGTTATCTGGTTTAATGTCTCTGTGTATAAAATTCTTTGTGTGCACATATTCAATTCTACTGATCATCTGTAAAAAAAAAACAGTAACAACAAAACAGGTAAGATTTCAATGAGAGCAATACAATTTACTTAAACCTTCAATGAAAGCATGCATTTTTAGTGTTACCTTTCTCTGGCAACTTAAGTTTATGTATTTGCTTAATGAAAACCAAGTCTTTTTTTTTATGCTGTTCAAATAAATTTATCTTTCTTATATGTTAAAATTCCATAATCTTGGTGAGGAAATGGCAGATTAAATACCTGAAACCATTTCCCAGACATTCAAGTTCATGTTCTAACTATAGTGCCCCATTAAAGAGTAATTTCTTTTTCTTACTTCAAACAAAGGTTTTCTATACCTACCACAAGACAATTTTAAAGCTCATTCCCTTCCCCTGTCCCAGTTATTCATTCATCTGGCTACTCATTCATCATCAAGCATCACTTTACCAGGTAACAGTTTTCATGGAGCAAGTAACAACCTGATTATGGCCCATACTGTCATATCTAGGCTACCGTGATCCCAGTCAGCAATGAGGACGCAGAGAAACTCTGGCACATCTGTATCATCATATACAGTCATGCGACTTCCTCTGCGTGAGATCACGGCACATGCATTTATGTGGTACAGCTTTCCAGCTACTAAGACACTCTTCACACAGTCTTTAGCGAGATGAATTGGTTATAACATCATACCCTTGACAGCTGTTCTACTGGACTATGCCCTAAAAGCCAGTTCCATGCACTGATATCATACATCCTGTCTATGTTTCCCAGATGACAACTAATTAGTGTTTATCATCCAAATGAATACTGCACAAAAACTATACAGATTCCCTGGAGATGCTGCAACACCCAGACTCCAGCTAACTGAGCAGGCAAATGGCTCTCTAAAGCAAGCGTACCATTCAAGGCAGGTGAGAATAGGGACAGCTGACCTTGTCTCCATACAAATGCTGTGAGCTTCCTTGGCCGAGAGCCTGGGATTCTACAAGCATCTGGCTTAGTGACAACTTGGTACTAACATCTATTACATAATATTAGATGAAATTTAAACTACCATTGAAAATTCAACTCAAGAAACTCTTACTGCCTTTCAAGTAGCTGAAGACAGCACAATCAAGCTATTTGTTCAACAGCAAGAAATAAATATGGCCAGGCATTTCAAATGCTGTATTGTCACGACCAAATTGAAAAAATATCAATTGCTAGAAAAAGACTTAACAGACCTCAGTTTTAGAGGCCTTGATTAAGTTTGAGGTAGGAGTGGCATCTCCGCTAACAGCTTTAAGAACTGTCTTTAAGCACCACAACAACCAAAACTATTTATTAGCTCATGGTCTGGAACTAGAAGTTACATGAGGTTGTGAGTGCATAGTGACATTCAGTAAGAACCGACCTATAGACTTGCATGTTGCCCACCTGTCACCGCAGCTGGCCAACACGTAACAGGTTTCCACTGAATCAGATCAACCATAACTAGAGACTGCTTCAGACCTTCTAACACCACCCCCATGGCTGACACTGGGAGCTAATCCACCCATATTAGTCTTGATACTTTATTAAAGTTGCACTTGTTAGATCTGCAGCATCAAGGAGTAGTGTGCTACCCTCCCACTATAGGCCTATGTTCATTTTGTATGTGAGAGCACACAGAAGCCACTGTTACTTTGCTCCTATATAGGTCAAGTGTTCACTTAGCTATATACAGCACTGCATAACACATTGTTTAACCCACTTAAAGAACCACATTGCACAAAATACTTTAAGGGGTTTTAACTTCCTCACAGTAAGATTTGTACGTACCTGGTCTGCTAACATAAGTACTGTTTTCATCGTAAACCTGCGAGAACAGAAGTTGAATAGGTCTTCAAGGCTGGGACCAAGAAGATCCATAACTAGAACGTTGTAGTCCTTTTCTTGACCATACCACCTGCAACAAAGAAAATTATTTGACATTAGCAGGAATCCTAATGCAGTCTAGGATACCATTAGCCCTCTTGGCTGCAGGGGCACATTGCTGACTAATGTTCAATCTTGAAAGCTATCTAAAAACTAAGGCTAGTAGTGTCTTATTTTTCCTGGAACAAAGTCTGAGGACAAAACAGAATACACAAGTTGGCAAGTGTGTGTGCACACGTTTAATTTTTCCTTAAGAGGAAACACTACTACACTTTAGCAGTAACTGAAATACTAAACATCAAAATCAAAATGCAATCAAAGCAGAAGCCATTACATGTCAATATACTGAGGTGTATGTACAAAGTCTGAACTGAAACTCATCTGCAGGACATCTTACACTCCCATCGTTGTTTTCTCCATTATTTAACTTCACAGAAACATCTTTAATTGCTTTAGGCTTTGTTTTTAGGTATGACTTCTCTGCAACAGACCAAAGCAGCTCATGCAGTTAACCCATATACTACCTCTTCATTCATTCATTCATCCAATTAGCAAATGGCAATCAAACTGTCCTATTAAATAAAAGATAAAGGCTCTTTACCAGGTTTTTGACATCATAAAGGGAAAAATACTTAAGTGTCATAAAAGCAGAAGTACAAATGCAGCAAAACATCAATTTCGGCCAAACAGACTGTGATATCCACCCTTAAGTGTCTGATATATCAATTCAGGGCAAAAAAAGTTAAATGTTACTAATGCTGTGAGGACAAGCAGAAGGCCTCCCATGCATATTTTTCCTTCCAATCCATGCCCAGAATTTCCATCATCGTATTGCTTTATGTTATCTGCAATTGGGGGATAGTATTTCACCACCTAACCTGCCTGAGAAGACCTGGAGTCACACCCTTCACTTCTGCAAATCTCAGCTGTGAATTTCCATACTTTAAATGGGCACTGAAAGACAGAACCTGAATATTCTCCTCTACAGTCCTTCTGCACATTCCAGATACCTACAGTTAAGTGAGGTGTGTGTAAAAAACTATTTATGAAGCTGTGCTGAGTACTAGTACATCACCATAAAGATTCGACACCTTATCAGAAGATCAGAAGGCTGCATTCTGCCTTTGCTAGGCACCTAGTCCTTATGACAAGGACCTAGTAGCAGCAGTCAATGGATAAGGCACTGACCAGTTCTCTCCTGGAGGAGTCTTGAAGTTTCCAGCAACAGTGGTGCAGACAAGATACAGTAGTAGCTGGGCCTTAAAGATCTGTATAGAGATTTTATTTCCACTTTAGGCAACAACTCCAGGAGACTAATGAACAGTTGTCTGGAAAATAGTTACCACTGATAAAACCGACAAATTCCGTGATACTTGCAGGATTCCAAGCTTAGCCAGGGTAGTAAACTAAAATGTTTACAAAACCGCAGAGAAAAGATCCTATATTTGGATTTGTTTCATGAACTACTGGCCTGTACCTTCCCACTGTTGGGATTCCAGTAGAAACCATGCACTTTGTAATGCATTGTTATAATCTGATAAAAAAGTTAGACATGAGCTGTGGATCATACTCATGTACTACGATGTACAAAAAAACCCTGCTTACAAGTTACTCAACTAGGAAAGCATGCTGATGGTATTTGAAAAAGTCTGTAATTTATGAAAAGGTTAATATTCTCACTGCAACCTGATACCGAGCCATGAAACATACACATTTTGAAAAGACCTGCCTAGCTAGGCCCTTTTAAGGAGTGATCAGAAGGTAGTTTCAACCACAAGAGCAACCAAGAAGAGTATTTTAAAAAAATGCAATGCGGAGATGGAGAAAGAGTCAAAGTGAGATGCTGTTGAGAAAAGTTCTTAATCAACTACAAACCAGCTTCAGTTCAAGAATTACTGACTATGCCTGTAAATCTACTTCTTGGTTCCTATCAGTGTCACCTATGCAAATGGCTGAGTAGTTTTGGCAAGGCTCTGTAAACAACTCCATAGGCTACAGTTGAAAATGAAACATTATGGTCATCTAGAGTAACAAAACCTGGACCAAATGACCCGCCTAGTTATTCTGTCATGTGAAATTTAGGTTTGTTGTGAAGAATTCTGAATAACGAGCTGAATTGAAGCATTCTAAGGAGTAAATCAAGATCTAGATAAAATATGATTTTCTTCAAGAAATGGAAGTCCAATTCAGATGCTGAGTGTAATTGTTCAGTACAGTAATGGTTCAGTGCCCAAGAGACTGCAGTATAAAGGAAAAGGATCAAAGATCAGTCTACAAATGAGCTAAGAAAATTTAGTTACAGCACCACAGAAAAAGTGAAGCTGATGAAAAGGAAGCCTATCCTGGGAGCTACATTTTAAAAAGCATTTGGTTCCTCTATAGGGATCTCTCTGCTTAGTAAGTGCAGTAATTCAGGTTGATTGCACAACCTCCATTTGGCCTACTTCTACATATGCACAAGAAAATTTTAATCTCCTGACCATTTTGCACTGGTGGAAAGCAGAACCAACTCTGCAAGACAAAGAAATAAGACAGGACCTCTTAACATTTCATTTCCATGTTTACCTGTCTGTAATTCCTCCCAGAAGACTGCTGCATCTGTTCATTTCACTACTGGCAACTGAAACTTCTGCTAGGGCATTGGAGTAACTTGTGCTTTATTTACTTTGCTAACAACTGCAACTAAGTTTTAATTTCCCTTGGAACATTTCCAGGGAAAATGGGATTAAGAAGTAAGGCTACATCACATCCATTCAAAGTCTACTACCTGCTACTACTGGCAGCTCTGAGCAAAAATGTTAGAAGTCTTGGCTCTTCTTAGGAAACCTTGGATATTATGATGCATAAGAGCTTGGCAAGTACTCCTTACTCCCATATTCACATAATCAATGTAAGATGGCATATAAGCATGCATTTTGGATGAACACAAATTCAGAGCACTTTGTCATGCAAGTTTTAACACTACTGGGCTAAAGCGCAGAACAATATGGCAACAAACTGAGCACAATTCTAAAAAATAAAAAAGCTAGCGTCTCAGAGAAATCTTCAGAAGTTCTACTACCGCATTAGCAATGAAACTTGGAGTGAACTACTAATATGAAGGAAAAATCCATACAAAGCCTTGGGCAACTATTAGATGACACTAGCATCTCAGAACACAAGTGTCCCACATGTCTGTTAAAGCACCATGGACTTTTTTTTTTTAAGCACACTTGGAAGTACTCTCTCATACTAAAGCCGAGGAAGCAACAGCAGCAATACATTTTAAGCAGGGAGAGTTTTGGAGGGCAGTGGAAAGTGGGAGCAAGAGGTTTAACTACTTGACAATTCACTTCGGGTGGGTAATGACTCTGCATATAGTTACATACAATGTACTATTTCAAAAAGAAAAGCTAAATTACTAGACTAGGAAAACTCATTATTTCCCTTAATTCATTCCCACAGTGCTGTAAGTCCTCTATTTGCTAAATAGAGAGTTTTGATTCTGTAGCACAGGTCCATTTATACCTACTTATGCCAAAAAAACCACACAAAGTATGGATTATCAGCTTTCCTGAAGAACAGCTGTAGATGATCTTATTGAAGACTACACAAAACATTAATAGGGCAATGTTATTATGAAGAGCTAAGATTTATCCTTGAACTGGCAGCGTAACACTAACACCCGAGACAGCTGTTAAGAATCCCAGTCCATATTCAAGCCGTAAGGCGTGCCCAAGCTCACACATGCATGATCACTCTCCCTTGCCTCATCTGTTTAAAGCTACAGATCAAATTACTATAGATCAGTATGAATACAGTAAATATCCTTTATGAAGCTTTCCATCAAAGCATGGCTAAAGATTGAACAGTGACCTTAATTTCACTTCAGTGACTTGTCTAATTTGAAAGACCAAGACCCACCACGTCAACAAGTTTCCAAATCATGTGGTTTAGCAGTCTGATATATTGCCCCAGTATACACACACAGCTGAAATTTTGTAACATCTTGAATTTCAATATTTGTAGCTCTATGCTGAGCAACTAAGTCACATGACACAGTGGTTTGAAAGTATTTGGTTTCCAAATCCCATACAGTAAAGCGGGTATGATGCCAGATCACATGACAAGTGAATGTTTACTTGAACTCATGTGGGGTGTTCTTTTTAATTCCCTCGACTAACCTTGAGAAAAGCAAGTGAAGTACTGATGCACGTCTAGCACTTAGTAGCAAATACTGTAGTCAGGTCTACTCAAACTTAAAATCCTTTTCTGTTTTCAGAGCTGCATCTTTCAAAAATTGTATGATGTCTATTTCAGCAACTGTGTATTTCATAAATAATGTCAATGACCAAAGAAATGTTTGAGAAAATGTTAATTGCTTGGTTTGTTCGGGGGTTTTTTGTTTTGGTTTGGTTTTTTTAACTGAAAACATTTCATTTGGTTATTACAATATTCTCTTCACATCTAGTGTATCTTCCTTTGAAAGGGTCAAATTGAGGTAGGTCAACTAGCAAAGAGAGGTGGGTGAAGGGCTAAGAATTCAGAGACAGGCCATGAAATTATAGGCCCAGTTTCAGACTACTGTAACACTTACACAGTTTTAGTAGATAACCAGCAGGTTCATCTATGACATTGGTACTTGTAATTATGACAACAGGGTAACAAAACCAGCACAATTATCAAAGCTGTGTGGGCTGGTCACATGATGAATAAAAGGATTCAGAAGATTCCCATTAAAAAAATCTCAAATTTACACCATGATGAACTAAATTACTGAATAACGTACAGCTGTTAATCACTGGTAAAGAAACCCCAAATCCCATGCATTCTGAAACCATGAAGGCAGTAAAGGCATTGTCACCATTAGCATAATGGCACGTCATTTTGTCTATAGCTTATTATATACAAAACCAGAACATCGGCTCAATGTCACAAGAAAGCCTTCCCACCAGCAGAACAACTATAACAAGAGTATTTTGTTCCAGCTTAATAAAAGCTCTCCTCAACCAATGCCTGCTTTGCCAGGTAACCTATCCTCCACTGAAGGCTTCTGTCAATTCGATCACTGACTATTCCAGTGGAGGCTGTGGCAACCTGTAATTACAAACAGAACTGCAGAAGGCCATGCTTTTGAGAGACAAAAAAGTATCTCCTGATGCCTCACTGCAAGGAAGTACAATGCTTCTATAACAAGACTTGAATAGTTAAACTCAAGCCTTTAGACTTCCAGAAACCTTTATAGTCACATAAAAAAAGGCCAATTTGGACTACTTTGACATTACATAAACTTTTGCCACTTTCATAATTCGTAGTACATGACCCTATGATTACTCTGTGTAGTCCTATGCAATTAGTTTCCCAGCACTTGGGCTTTCAAACACCAAGCGGAGATTGTCAGAAGAACTAAGGTGGATTAAAAAAAGCTATTAAAACAAAAAGTGTACAGTGAACAAGCAAGCTGGAAAAAACTTACTACTAGAATTACCTGAAGAGATCACCTTATTAGTAAGCTTGACAAGTCAGCAGGCACATGAGAGTGAATATGCAAGTCTGGAAGGCCTCATCAACATAAAGGATTCAGACATCCTACAGAGAACCAAATGACACTGAACTGATGAACACTCTGGAACTGTAGTCCATTTCTGCAAGCACCAAGTCATTTATACAAAAGTCTCTGAACTAGGCATTAGTCAGATGACGTGACTAAAGAGAAAACACAGACCTCCCTATAATCATATAGCTCTAATATCAGGCATCACTGAAAAATAATAAGTAATCCTAACCAGTAAAAGTACAGGTATTCTACACAGAAATTGTGAAGCAATTGGTATCAATGCTTAAGGCACTGACATGCAAGCCCTGTCACCAACATTCAGGAAAGGAAATCTGAATCAGAACAGGGACAGAAAAGAGACTTCAAGAAAGATGGGAAGGTAGTGACCTCTGTAATCAAGCATTCAAACAGCTCAGCAAGGCAGCTACAGAGGTATGCAACTATTTTTTATAGATACAGGAGGACTGCAATAGGAAGAAGGTTATTAACAAAAAAAAAAATCAGGGAAGAAGTACATAGGAACTGACTGCCTACGGGTACAAGCATTTATCTTTATGCAGAGAAGCTCTCTCTGTCTGACAACAGAATCATGAGCACTGCCGTGCTAGCCTAGAAAGTTTTAACATTGCACCTGACTGATTCACAGAAAGAATAGCACGTTGTCCAAAACAGGTGCTGGATTTGGACCAAAGTGGTCCCTTCTGGTTCCATGTTCTAGACTTGTCAGGATAGACATCTCCTGACAAATACTGTTTCAGACAAATTGGGAAGTATATTCTGCCTGTAAAAATATACTAATTTGAGTCTTAACAGATACTGAAGCAACACATGTAAGAGAGGTAATCTATCATCGTAAGATTCATGTCTAAATTGATACATATTTTATATTTCTAGTTTATCTCCCCTGAAGCTGGAAAAGCACTTCTTAACTGTTAGCCAGCTAGGAGTAATGTAAGTGAACTTAATATGGCATGACTGAAATACTGAAGTGGAATATTTAGCAGATGTCACCTAACATTAGTTGCCATGGTGAGTATGAATTAGGCCACCCAAGAACTAAATAAAGAAACAGCAATGAACACCCTACGCTATGAAGTTAGATAGACTCTATAAATAAAATTCTGTATCTTTTTTGTACAGTTATGAGAGAAATATGAATATGTGAAGCATGCCAGTGCAACTCATCTCCTAAGCAATAAGATAATTTAATCTGCCTAGTGTTATGTTGCATACATACTTCCATGTAGTTGACTGGCTGTTTCGCTAGCTGTTTCATGAGGTACATTAACACCTAGTAGGAAGTGAGGAGAACCTAAGTCAAGTTTCTTCCATAAAAGTCAGAAGGTTCAGTTGAGAAGGTAAGCCATTAATACACAGCAGGTACAGGAAACATTGCTGAGGAAAAGTTTCATTACTACCTCTGCTGATCACCTGTTCCAAACAAGAGTAACACTGAACTGCAACAGCATAATTTTACAGCCATTTCTGCAAAGGCTGAGCCAAGGCAAGGGGAAAAAAAAAAAAAAAAAGAAAAACAAACCAACCCAAAAAAGGACACATTCATTTGTTTTCAAACTGTGGTCTCTCTTGGATGCTTCCAAGAAATCCACAAAGACCAATTATGACAGAAGTTTAGATTGTTATAAAACATGAAATAGATTTTTAGACATTCACTCTTTCAGTAGAAAAATTTTAGGTATTAATTTAAAAGACTAGCTTTCAATTTTACTTTGAACTACCATAACAAGAGGCTTCATCTTATCTACTAGAGTCATTCTGCCCTTCAGTATGCAGCCTTAAGTAGTAACAGAAGGCTCATTAATAGGAGGCTCTGTTGCTAGAACCTTCCCCCTCATTACTTGCAGACCTAGATGAAAGTATCAGTCTTACCAATGAAAAGAAGATAGAAAACTTTTCAGACTTTATCTGACTACTAGTTTTGGGTGGGTTTTTTCTTTTTTTTGTTGGGGAGAAGCATTGGGGGGGGGGGGGTGTCTGTTTGTTGGTTTAGTGGGTATTTTTCTGGTGGTGTTTTTTTGGTGTGTTTTTTTTTTATGCTGCAGGAAGTTATTGGGAAAACAGTTTAAAATGGAGGTGTTTGAGAGGTATATTTACAGATTTTTAAGTGCTGCTTAAAGAGATCAAAATTTGAAGTGCTCAAGGAAAAATCCATTGTGAAAACAACCCTAAAACTACCAAACTTGACCACATTTTTCCATTATGTGTATTCCTTAGTGAAGATGAATATGGGCAGAGTCTCTTATTAATAATTATCTAACAACATGGCAGTAAGCAACCAGAACAAAAATTGTAGACGCTTTTATAGTTTTGGGGTTTTTTTGCTAGAAACTTTACAATATGCTTCAGTATTTAGATTGCGTAGTGATACATGGGTGGCAATACTGAATTTCTCAACATCAAAATATTTTGCAAGAACTTACTGCGTTGAAAAAGTCCAGAAATGTAAGGATTTACTTGTTCAGTTTGCAAGAGAATGTTGCAAAAAAAAAAAAAAAAAATTGCTAAGTCAGTAGCTTTTGGTTTTCAAACTTACAAATGACTAAACTTAAATATCACCTTGATTAGCCTCACATGCTGTACAGTATCTCTCCGGCCTTGCCCACACAAGAATACATGCAGTATCTACTTCACGTTTACTAGGCCCTCTTCCTGCTCTTAAGAGCAACACTTCCAATACATCACCACTTCTAATACATCACCAACAGCCAAGCTGGTTCCAGCATAGCTGTTTTCCATTTGAAACTGATAACAAAAACAAGTTATCCCATGATATTGTCAAGAGAAAAATCTGAAGCCCACTTTTCTTTCAAAAGTACGTCTGAAAGAGTACCTAATCTTCATAAAGGATACGAACAATAGCTGATAAACACCATAAATGGCAAAAATCAAGAGTGGCTGTCACAGATAATTCAAACAATTGCTTTTGTCAAGAGTGCTTTAACAGAGTTACACTATGAACAAAACAGCATACAAAAATCACCAAACACACCCTGCTGCATTCCTCCAAGCTAGAACCAAGAATTTGGGAATAAAGGTAGATAGTCCAAACTAATAGGATCAGTGCCCAGTTAACAAGATTACAGCTAAAAATGCTTTGCCACTAAAAAAGAGAGGAAAAACGAAAGAGACAGCTGATGGCTGAGAACAATGAGAATAAGCCCAGCAGAATACTGCAGACTTTGCATTGTGTCCTAAAGGCAGAACAGATTGTTAGAATGTTAAGCTTGGTTCAAGAGCCTTTTGTGAAAAATGAAGGTAATAATTAACCAAAATTTATACATCAAGAACAAACCACAGCTTAAAAATCTGTAGAACATTTAACATTTTGTGAAACTCTGAAGGCAAGTTCAGAAATTTTGCTACTCCTCTAGCAAACAACAATAAGCAGAGAAGTCAAAGACTTGCAAGACTAAAAGGGTTCAGAATATCACAGAATCGTAGAATGGTTTGGGTATAGAAGGGACCTAGAAGATCATCGAGTTCCAACCCTCCTGCCATGGGCAGGGACACCTTCCACTAGACCAGGTTGCTCAAAGCCCCATCCAACCTAGCCTTGAACACTTCCAGGGAGGGGGCATCCACAACTTCTCTGGGCAACCTGTTCCAGTGCCTCACCACCCTCATAGTGAAGAATTTCTTCCTCAGATCCAATCTAAATCTACTCTCTTTCAGTTTAAAGCCATTACCCCTTGTCCTATCACTACATGCCCTTGTAAAAAGTCCCTCTCCAGCTTTCTTGTAGGCCCCCTTCAGGTACTGGAAGGCTGCTATAAGGTCTCCCCGGAGCCTTCTCTTCTCCAGGCTGAAGAACCCCAACTCTCTCAGCCTGTCTTCACAGGAGAGGTGCTCCAGCCCTCTGATCATCTTCGTGGCCCTCCTCTGGACTCACTCCAACAGGTCCATGTCCTTCTTATGCTGGGGGCCCCAGAGCTGAATATTCAGAGAATAAAGACATTCCAATCTCAATTTTTGCTATTTTATGTGCAAACAACATGTTCTGTTACAGCAGGGAGTACCAAGGCCCCTTGTTCACCCCCCATGACAAGTGAAGGCTCATAGTTGATCCCACAGAAACAACATTAAAAACTTTTAACTCCAAAACTGAGATCTTGCTCATTAGCTTTCTTGCGATCAGCCAGAAAGTCCACCAAATCAACCTTAAAGGCTATAAAAAAAAATTTGCTTGGTTCTAGATAATTTAAGTGCTCCAGATATGCTATCTCATCATTACTAAGTTTGCAATCACATCTAAAGGGCAGAATTCAGTTTTAAGAACAGGTGCCCCAAATGAACGAGCAATCCATACCTCACCTATTATTTCAGCTTTGTGAGTCAAAGAACCAGAGCAGACCACTTTAGTAAGGCAAAGCCACATAATGCAACTTCTAGTAAGTTGATCTTGGCCACTGCATTACTTAATTAGATGAAAGACAGAGAACAAGTCCCTCATTCTTAAATGAGGAATGCAAGGTTATGTGCCTGTGTTTTCCAGATGTGTAGCACTGAGATAAAAATGCTGCTGAGCCCAGCTTATACAGCATGGCAATGGCAAAAGCTTAGAATGATTCTTTATTTCCTATCAAATGCTCTGTTTGTGCTGTTCTTGTTTAAAGGTGTAACATTACAGAAATTTTAACAAATGTATTGAAAGATCTTCATTCAACTTGATTCATCCTTCTAAATATACTGAGCCAAGAACAGCTTATTCCAACTTGACAGCATACCATTATAAAACAATGGTGGAACGTGTATTATCAATTACACATGCAAAGTGACCTAAGTACAAAGTCATACACTCTCCCAGCTTAGCTGCTACCAAAAACACATGTCAGAAAAGCTTGAATTGTCTGAAACAACATGCACCGTAATTTTACTTTGGTCTTACTCTCTGTAATCACCTATTCAAAGACATATCCTTGTTAAGCACCTCAGTGATACATCTCATTTGGTAGGCCAAGTTCTCCCCCTTAGATTCAGAGCACCATGGATTCTACTTTTACTAACCATATCACGTTTCAACATTTGTTGCAAGAACTGTGCTGGGTACCTTGTTCAGCTTCCTCTTAAAGACGGTAAACATAAAAATACTATTTCAGATTTCTTCAAGCATCACCAGATGTCATACAGCAAGACGACAACTAGTAACAGAAGCCTAATCAAAGAGCCTGTCAAGCAGCATCTGGTACATACAACTAGATTTAAAATTAATGCTACTTCTGAAGACAAAAAAAGGTATTTCCAAAAATTTTCTGAAAGACACTTTTCTAGAAAAATACTACAAAGATTAACACTGCGAGAACCTGAAAGTGAAAAACTTTAAGACTCACTGACATTATCAAATAGATCACAAACCTTTAGCACAATGAGTCTATGAATCAATTTGAGTTGTTTTGAGTATTGCCTCAGTTGTCCATTCTTATTCAGATTTTTGTAATCTTGCATGGGGGGGGGGGGGGCGGGGGAGGAGAAGGAAGGAAGGAAGGAAGTGTGTGAAAGAAAGGTTGTAGCTCCCCTGTGGTGGTGAGACTTACCAACAGTCACTGGTTACACAGAAAACAAATTCAGATACAAGAACATCAAATACAGAGGAAAGAAAAGTTAAAGATTACTGCTGTAACTGAAGCTAGAAGCAAGTTTCTCAACATGCAAGATTACTTCCAGTATCTCAGCTTTAAATAAAACACTCTCACAGGACATTTTAACCAAATCCAAGAACTTAAACAGTAGTTCACTTCTGTTGCATGGAAAAGTTGAAAAATTTGCAACTTAGGCCTCATTATAGCACTAAACCTTCATTTACTTTTTCAAAAAAATAGTAAGAATGCCTGCTTTTCCAGTTTTGCGATGAAACACCTGATATCCACTTGCTTTGGCTGTTTTCCCAGTTATCCCTGGTTTAGCACGTAAGTATACTGTGATAGCTTTCCAAAATGCAATTTCTATTCTTTCAGTTGTGAAATAAAGGCACCCATTTGAAGAAAAGAAGGAAACTGTAGTCTAAAATAAAGACTAAATCTGTTTTCACATAAGCAACTCTATTTAAGCTGCAAGTATTCTGCTTAATTCAGGTATGATTATTCCATTCCTGCAAAAGGCTGTAGTGAATGAGGACAGATGGCCAAGACAACACTGTCTCCTCCACTACATAGCTCCAGCTTACATTCAGGACTACAGCCAGTTGGGGGGGGGGGGGGGCGCGGGGGAAGAGGAGGGGAGCTATTAACTTTGGAAATGCAGACTTGTTTTAGGTTTTGTTAAAATTAATACACGATCTAGAATATGCCATCATTATGACCTTACAATAGACCCTACAGGCCACTATTGATATAGGTGCACATACGATGAAGTCAGGGAAGGGTTAACAGATTGAATGGAATCCACAGTTTCACCCAATATCTAAACTGAAATCGTTTTTGCAGCTCAAGGAACAAAATTCCTTTATGCCATAGTGCAAACATGAGAAATACTAACTTTGAAAACAATTATTAACAAAGTTTAAAAAAAGAACAACTTCTTGTACAAGGCCTTTCTGGAGAAAACTGAAGTTTCATTTAATCTATTCTGATGCATAGATTCAGTAGTTGGGAACTAACCCAATATAACACCTCAATAATCTCAAGTGAAATAACTCCTCCTAGAGTCTGCTGCACCACTGATATTCTTCCAGATCAGGAAATTATTAAACACTTTCGAAAGTTTCAGACAGAGTATGAAACAAGGAAGCTGCATAACGAGCAATTGGGAGGGATTAATCTTGGCACTTTAACTGTACGGAAATCCTAGTGACGCATCTGTTGCGGGTAACAGAAAGGGGCTGCCATTTCATTCCTGGTTGAGGTTCTCTGCAGTCTCAAGCCTTGCAGCACATAACTATGAAAGGAAAAGATACATGCCTGAGCACGTCCCTTGTCCCAACACGAGAAGGGGGAGGGTTAATCACGTCCATCCGCCATTTTCTGAGCGGAGGAGGAAGACATGTTGGAACAAAAAAAAAAAAAAAAAGAAAGAAAGAAAGCAACAAAAGAAAGCAGCCATTTCCAGTACCGGCTCCAAACTCCCAACCTCATCAAGAACACTGGCTCTCACCAAAACAGTCTCACACTTTGTTCTAATCACGACAAGAATTTCTCACAGCTCAGGAACTGCTGAAGATCTCGCTTTCAAAGCACAGTATGTACGGATAAGAAAAGACAGCAGGCCGGTGGGGAGGATACCCAACTAGTTGTAGAGCTTGGAATGGAGCATTTTTCCCCCAACAGCCCAATCCCTCCCAGATAAATCTCTTTTTAATGGTGGTGTCCTGCCTCACGCTAATATTACAGAAAAATCACTGTACTGGCATACATGAGTGATTCCTACCGTATATGTGGGATGCCAACTCCTCCCTGCAGAATCTTGTATAGTTTGCTTTCATACAGCAGCTGGGGATGTCTAGCCTTCTGAGACTCCAACTTTACAGCAACTTCCTACAGAGAGGGAACAAGGAGTCAGAGCAGAGCGTCCACCAAGCACAGCCTTGTCACTGAGGTTTAAGGGGCACAGCACTTCAATATCCCCCACACAACCCTGCTGCAAATGCTCAGAGGTATAATTTTATTTCAAGCTCTCGCTGCTCAACGTCCTGCATTTTGTTGCGTCTTCAAATAAAATCCATATCGTGATGATTTGTACATAAATATCCATCCCAGATCATGAAATTGAGCTGGAGATGTAAAGTCTTCAGATCCACATAAGTGAGGAAGAACATACGTGGGTGTTTCTTCTTTACAGCTCAGAGCCATGAGGGGGAGGAAGAAAAAAAAAACCCCAAGAAAAAAAGAGCTGAAGAAACAGGGGATCTTCTTTGTTTCTATTACTGTTGATGAAAATGAGATAAAGTGTTCCCCAGCTGAGAGAGAGGGGGACAGATGATCGGCAGGAGAGGGACAACTTTGGCCGCTCATAAAAGACAAAGTATGTTTTCCCACAATGGTGGTCTCCTCTCCCTACCACTCGCAAGCAAGCTATGCAACTGCTGGGTGGGGGAGACCACGACCGCACGGCTCCGCTGTCGGAAGGGGCCGTGCCACCCCCCCGGTGGTAAGGGCCCTCAGGCGGGGGAAGCCCCTCAACCTCGGGGTACGCACCTTCACTCCCCCACCCCGCGGAGGGCGACTTGGCCAGCCTGGCGAGACGTGGCCGCCCGGTGCCTCGCAGCCAGCGACAGAGGAGGCAAGGGGGGGCAAAACCAAGCTTCAAGCCGGCCTCGGGAAGGTTATCGCTGGTCTCCGGTTCCCCCCGAGGTGCGGAAGGGACCGCGCCGACAAGCCCAAGGAGGTGAGGGAGTGCGAGCCACCCTTACCTCCCCGTTGGTGATGTTGATCGCCAAATAGATGTCCCCGAAGGAGCCCGACCCGATCTTCCGCACCAGCTTGTATTTGCCTCCGACAATGAACTCGGCCTTGGAGCCGCTGCTACTCGCCATGGCGAGGGGCGGCTGACGGGCCCTCCCGGCGCTGAGAGGCTCGGGGGGAGAAAGAGGGCTCTACCGCCGCCCCAGAGGGGAAAGGGGCAGGGGAGGGAAAGGAGGGGAGGGGGGGGGGGGGGCAGAACAAGGCAGGCTAGTCCCCGCTGCTCAGCTCCAGCCGGGCCCCTCCGGCGGGTGCCCCCCTCCGCGGCTCTGTCCCGCTCCCCGGTCGGGCGGCGCTCGGCTCTCGGCACCCTCCAGAAAGACAAGAGGTGCCCACCGATGTGCTGTGAGGGTAGGGAAAGGAAGAGGGGGGAGGGGAAGGGAAACGCGAAGCCCGCTGGCTCCGCCGGGTCCCGGCCACCGCCGGTCCCTCACTCGGTCGCCGCCGCCATCTTGTCTCTCAACCGCTGCTATCGCGGACACAAAATGCCCCCAGCCTGCAGCCGCCGCTTCTTCACCGCGCGGGGCACGCTGGGAGCGGGGCGGGGCAGCCCGCGCGCATGCGCCAGGCAAAGGCCGCCTCCTTCCAGCAACGCGCCTGCGCGCGGGGCTGCGGGGGCGGGGAAGCGGGAGAGGAGCAGGCGGCAATACGCGATCTGCGCATGCGCACGTACCGCCCGCCCTCAAAGCCAATGACCGGCGTCGCTCTTCACCTGCCCCGGCCCAGCGACTCGTCGCGTGCTAGCTGCGCGCATGCGCACCCCTCGAACCCGAGCCCGGGCGGAAGAGGAAGGAGAGAAGCATACGTGCCCTCACCCGCTTCTTAAAGGGGCAGGCGTCCCAGCCCCCCGCCTCGCGGGCCTCAACTGGGCCTGCCACGGGCGCTGCCCCACTTGGGGCTGGGAGCGCGGGGGGGGGGCGTCAAATCCGCGAGGCTCCTGCTGGGTCTGCCGGGTGTCTGCTCTGCCCACCTGCCCCTGCGTCCGGCAGGCAGTGGGGAGGTGCTCACTCGCCTGGGCAGGCGGGCGTCCGCCCTTGCCCTCGCTGGCTGCGAGGTGGCCGTTGAGGCTAGGGAACAGGAGATAAGGCCGGGTCAGAGTCACCGCTGTGACGCACGCTTCACGCGTCTTTTATGTGGGGTTGCGGCTGGGCTGCTGGCACTGTTTCAAGGTTCTTATCAAATCCCAAACCCTGATATGTGTGCACGGTAATGGTCTGGTTTTGTATATAAATGAATCCCCAATAACCTGTCTCCTGTCCTCCTCCGGCGCCAAGGCCCTGCGGTATCTGTAGCCCGGCAGGTTGTAGGGCTGAGCTGAGGGACCGGTGGTGCCTTCCCCGCTCCTGTGCGCACATGACATCTGCTTCATTGCCTTGCCCTGCTCGGCCTGACATGTCTATTTATCCCTCCGACCTTCGGCCTCGGCCTGCTCGGATTGCAGTGCACAGCACTGCAGATCCCGGATGGGCTGCACGCTTTTCTGCTGGGAGTTTCTCAATCCAGGTGAGGATTCAGGAGGAGCCAGAGGAGGCTGTGGCCTCCTCACAAGGACCACACCGCAAGCAGAGCCACCCATCATGGCCACATCTCTTGGCCCTTCATGTGGCTGTTATACTCAGCTCCTCTCCTTCCCCAGATTGCTTTGACCCAGCACCTCGTGCTTCAGGAGCTGTTTCTTGCTGTCTGTCAAAACCCAGATCTCCTCCGTTGCCCCCTTGCTCAGCGCTGTGAGTTTTTCCTTTGCAGGAACACAAAACTGTGAATTCCCGGTGACTCATCATCACTCCCTGTCAGAGTGGCGTCTTCTGCTGTGCAAGCCTACATTTGGGAAATGATTCAGTCTGCAGGAGAAAGAAAGCTCCTGCAGTAATGTAGCTCATGTATGTAGAAGGAAAGCCTACTCAGGGCGTCTGCTTTTAAGGGGGGCAGTCAGAGAAACTGCTTTCCAGCTTGGCTGGTGCACCCAAAGCCATGAGAATAATAAAAAGTTTGATTTTAAGACTGGTCTATGCACAGATTTTTTTGAATAGCTAACTATTTTGGAGAAAAGTGAGATTGAGAGGTCCAGGTTAGGACACTGCTATATCGGTAGGAAGTTGTTCATTTAAACGTAAGGGAGTCCTCTTAACAGAACAGCATCCACACAGTGATAGAGGCTTTTATTGCACTCACCATGTTGCTTTCTAGCTTGGTAAAGGCACTGTGGTACAAACACTTTCTGTCTGCACAAGTGCAAAAAACTCCTGGCTTGTGTCCATCTGGCTGTTAGGCAGCAAGGGAAGTCTGTGATTTGCCCGTGTTTCTTCCTGTGGTGGACTCAGTCAGCTACAGGATGACTCCATAGTGAGAGGCCAGGAGAAGTGGAGAGGGAAGATTGGCAGCCAGCAATGCCCTGAACTGCAAATATCAGTTCCAAGTTCCCCTTGTGTTTCAGGGAGCTTAGATCCAAGGTTTTAGTACAGGTCTCTCCACATCTCTAATAAAAATAAAATGTGAAGGATTCAAAATCAGTCCAGACTGTGCCAGATGTACCAGAATGAAAACGATGCTCCGAGAGCAAGCTAGCCTCCAACTCATTCCCACCTCGGTTCTGTCAAGGAGCATTTGCGCAAGCAAGAATATCTGTACTCTTGTCACTCAAAGGGAATGTGGATCCTGTGCGGAGGAGCTTAGATACATCTCACACTAGTTAAGGGGGCTGGAATTTCAAGGGCAAATGAGGTATCTTTAAACATCACACTCACTTCTAAATGCAGAGCCCCTGTGTCCTCAGTTGCCCTCACATTGCTGTTAATGGTGATTTGCAGCCAGCTTAGGACTGATGTGCATTTAGCGGCCTTTGGGGTTTAGTTGTTTTTAATGGTTGCTCTGGATGAGATTTGAGCAGTTTGGAGGCGTTTGGCTTGAGTCACGTATCCTTGGAGGAGCTGGAAAAACAGGTCTGCAGCTCCTGGCCAGTAAATAGACCATGCATGGCTATGCAAGAGAGCAGGATCTCCTGGGCTATGCAATGCTGCCACCTCCTGCCTGCCGGGGGACATCTCTGTGTCCAGGGGACACTGCCGGTGCCCTGGGCCAGGGAGCATCACACAGGACAGGGACTGGCCCGGTGGAGCCGAGCCCGGTGCAAGCACACCCAGGCACATGTCTCTCCCAAAATGTCTGCAGTCTAGTTGGGTGTTGTGCAAAAAAAGATGGCCAGCAATCAGCATTTGGTATTTTTTGTCTTGGTTATTTTTAACATGCATTCACTAATGGGTCCTGCAGGAGGGATGGGAATGGGGGGATTCAAAGGAGGATCAGTCTAGGCAATACAGGAAGGGCTGCAGGACAGGCTGGAGGATAGCAGAGAGATGGCAGAAGTCAGCCAGCGTAAACCAGGCTAAAACCAGGACACAGAAGAGAAGAAAGACCTACCAGCACAGCTGCAGGTCCATCAGCCCTGGCCAGGAGCAGTGAGGATACCATCCTGCACTGGGACAAGGAGCGTGGGGAAAACCTCCACCCCATCTCCAGCTCTGGCTGCTCCGTGAAGGAAGAGCTGGAGAGCCCCATGTGCCAGTGTCCCACCGTGTGCCACGCCGAGATGACCTCAACCTGTTTCCCGTTTCCTCACTCCCGTGGTTGCGGACCACATCTGTTTGTGGGCTGGGGACACCATGTTGGATCCTACCTTTCAGATTTACATCTCAGCCACTCTGGGGCTCTGTTTACATCTCCACAGTAGCAGGAGAGCTTTGTTCAGTTTCAGAGAAGAGGGAAGGTGCATGTGTATTTCTGGGTAGGCAGAATTTAACCCAGTGAATGAACAGCACTATTCAGAGCATGAGGTTGGAGGAGACTCATAGCCTAATGCATCCTAGATGTCCAGAAGCTGATCAGATCTGGAGGTGGGTCTCACCTGGTGTGTTGTCCCCTCCTGTGTCAGGATGAAGTCCACCTATGCAAGAGCTTTTGCTGGTTTTTATTTTGGCCAATGGATCTGTTCTGTCTTCATGCCACGACACAGGAAAATTCCCCTCCTAGCCCCTTGCGGGAAACCACATACTATGGCACTGTGTTTGTGGTCTGCCTTGCTGAGAAGTGAAGATACTGACAGTCTGAAAGCAGTCCTGGCCTTGTAAAAATCCTACCATGGCCTCTGCCTTGGGGTTTGTGTCCTGAGTCTTTAGGAGAGCACAGAAGTTGGTGAAGACAAACACAAAGAATACCAAGATCTGCACACATAAAACCCGTGGAGATACTGATTGGATTTAAAATTATAGCAATTAAAAGCACTGAAAATGTAAGTTGGGAGGGGAATTTTAGGCTGTGGTTTCACAGCAGCTGGCCTGATCTAAGGACTCACTGCTTCTCATGCAGGGTGGTCTCACTTCTGTGTCCTTCTCCCCTCCTACTCACCCCACTCCCAATGCCCAGCTCCGGCGGCTCGCCAGACCCTCTGTGGTCGGTTCAGCTCTCCAAGCCTACAGAAAATTGTGTGAACAGTTTCTCTTGGTGTTTTCTCTGGGTTAATGTTCTGCCAGACTAGCGACTTGAATGGCTCAAGTTGTTCCAGGGGACAGTGCAAGGGTTGTCCCCTATTGGCAATGACATGCTGTCAGCCAAAACACCAGACAGGAGTGGTCAGATGGGAAAACTGAAGAAACATCCCCTGCTGCCTGGAAAGGCACTCTGCAGACACCCAGGAGCGAACACAAGAAACGTTGAATTCACTGCTAGCAGGGAGAACACCAGCCTCAGCACCACCGCCAAAGAGGATGGGGTGAGCTGGACAGCGAGAGCATCCGCAAGCTATTCTTTAGCTCCTGTTCATTATTATTTTTCACATCTTTCAGGGACACTGAGACAATGAAAACAAGTTTATGAGCTGCATCACTTGATAAAGTGAAAGGAATAAATCCCCTCTCTTCTCTCCAGAAGAAAGGCCAGAAATCTTGCTGCATGACCAAGCCTCCAGTGTCAGCAGCCCTCCTTGATCCCAGCATTGCTCATCCTTTATTTGTGCTGCTTTGCAACTGAGCATCCCCAAATCTCTTAATTTGATCCCAGCAAAGGAGAGGAGTGTTTTCGGTGTAATAAACCAGCTGTTTGATGCAGCACTGATGGAGCAGCATCCTCTTTGCATGCTTGTAACCGTGTCAGCAAATATATGCTGCTGTGAAGTTGGAGCAGGAGGGAACCGCTCATCCTCCTGGGCAGCAGGGATATCCTGGGCTCCTGTCTGAAGGCTCCTGGGGAGGGAGGAACAGTGAAATGACAAGCTAAGCAAAGTCATGATTGAAAAAGTCAAAGGGCATGCAGCGTCTCTGCTCCGGAGCAGTCAGCTCATGTTCAGGTCAAGTTATAATTTCAGAGCCTCTCCAGAGTGGAGCTGCCACCTTCCAGGGCTTTCCTCCTGCTGCTGTGGGTAGGACCTAGGAGCACCAGGGATGCACATCCTGAGCGCTTCTGCAATATGGACCACAAAGGGCAAAGTTGTGGACCACAAAGGGCAAAGTTATGGACCGCAAAGGGCAAAGTTATATGCCACAGCTGAGCTGAGCTGACAGCTCCCATCCCCTGCCCAGCGGCAGAGTCCTGCTCACTTCTGGCCAGCTGCTCCAGCAGTCCGGCCCCTCACTGAGCCCATGCACCTCCTAACCTGGCAGGAGATGATTCCCTTGTTTTGCCAGGCTAGTTTTCTGATGGTTTAGGGAATCAAATTGTCTCATGACAAGGTCCAACAAAGCTGGAGCTGATGGAAAGGGAAAACAAGAGTGGGATCAGGAGAAGCCCAAGATCTTCAGAAATAAAACTGCTATCTTCTGTCTTTTGACTTGTCCCTCCAGCCACCTAGCATCAGCCCCTCTCCAGAGGGGCACGTTCACCCTGTGTAGCCAAGAAAAAGCAAGGTCCATATCTTCAACCCGAGGTCTGATCTGCTCTCTGAAGTGTTTATTGTCTCAGAGAGATGGAGAACCCAAGGCAGTTTTGCCTCCGATTTTCCCTGTAAGTGGGCAAAACCCAGGTGCAGATGAACAAACCAAGACACCACCAATGGGTTTCACTGAGTCCTGGGCAGCCAAAGTCATCTCAGTATTTCTTCGCTCTTTGGCAGGAGGGGGAAGTGAGCTTCTGGCACGGCTGAGGGATTTGTGTTTTAAATTAGATCTGGGTTGCAGATTTGTAGACACAGCAGGTTGCTTGTCTGGGGACACCCGTTCTGCTCTAGCATCTCCTCGCGCTCCCCCTGCCCACGCTGTTACACCAGCAGTGTGCCCTTCACACAGGGGCCTTTGCCCTGCCTCCAGAGCCCCTGGGCTTCAGCTCTGCGCTGACCTTAGCTGATTCTCCTTCCACCTTTTTTTAGCAGAGCTTACGGCACTTGGGAAAATGGCTGGAGAGGCGCAGTTTGTGCCAGTAGGGACCAAACAAGGCTTGTGCTGGGACGCCACATGAGGTAGCTCACCTTCAGACGGTCCTGTCTGCATGCCTGAGGACACCTCATGGTGTGGCTTTGTCACCCACCTGGCCAAACCCTGCTCCCCCGCAGGTGCCTCTGGCAGAGCAGGGTGATGTAGGGCTCACCAGGGCATTGCAGTGGGGCGGGAGGGATCCGGTCCCTCCGCATTCCTTGGGCAATGTCCTGCCTGACAGCCACCCATGCCAAGGGCATCCACAGGCACCGAAGAGGTGCTACTGGCCACCCCTGCCAGGGCCGCTTGTCCCTGCCCTCCCGCTGCTCCCTCCCCTGCGCTGGCAGGGCCAGGCACGGGGCTGCGGGGAGCCAGCCCAGGGAACTGGGCCAGGTTGAAAATAACTCTGTATTTCTGAAGCAGTCTGACACCGGCTGCATTTGCCAGGCTGGCTCTCAGCGCAAAGCTTCAGTGCCAGTGCTGGCACAAGGCAAGAGGCACCATTATTTTTGGCAAGGGTGCCTGCTTTAAGTGTTGGCACATAATCGTCAGAAAGTTGTCATCCCTTGTAGTCCGGGGTTACAGCCAGCACAGGCGATGCCTTATTGCATCAGAAAATATATGAGCAGCCATGCTATGTCTGACCCGGAGCCTGGGATTTTGTCTCCGTCACTGCCACAGGAGAAGGGCAGCAAAGACAGGCCAGGCTGGGGCGAGCCTTCCCTACTTATGACAAACCCTTGCGTTTGACCACATCATGTCTCCAGACGGACCCCATCATCTGCAGCCACGACAGCGTGGATGTAGCATCGTGCCTTGCTCGTCCTTGCAGGGAAGGGACACGGGGTGCCCCAGAACTGGGGCACGGCTCTGGCCGGCTGGGCAGAGCTTGGAGCAGGGCTGGGACAGTGGGACAGATCTCATTCTTGCAGCACTTGAATTGAACCAAAGGTATCCAGGTCTGGGGAGAAGGTGTCCATGAGCTAACAGCTCCATTTCCAAGCCTTGCAAGAAGTTAGAGGGGAATTCTGCAGTCTGGGACATTCTTGGCTGTTTGGAGAGAGTTTTTTTTAAGTACTGCAGGAAAAGGGGGATTTTCAAGTAATTTTGATGATTCACAGGAAATGCCATTAGTGCACAGCTGAAGCTCTTCCAATGAACTTGTTCCCTGGAAGACTCTTTCCGGCAGAGTTTCTTTAGCGAACATATTAGTGCCAAGCAGCAGCAGCACCTGCAGGCTGCCTGGATTGCCCCGGCTCTGCTGCAGAGCTCGGACTATCCACCCAGGCAAAAAGGTTCAGAGACATGAGATCCCTAAAAGTTTCTTTCTTGATGGAGCTCGTCTGATTTCCTTTGGGATACCTTGTTTTACCTTGCCGTAACTCTCTGAAAGGCCATGAGATTTGCAAAAGCAGGTTCCTTCCCTAATCCAGTGCCAAGAGGCTGCGCAGCTCCAGAAGTGTTTGTGGGTAGATGGAGGAACTGCATCTCCTTTCCTTTGGCACAATCGCTAGGGACAATTTGCTGAACGGGGGTGAAGCTGAGGTCCAAACTCTCCAGTGATGCCAGACTTGAAATTGCTTTGGGTACTTGAGTGGATGCACTGGGAGGTGAGGAGAGAGACTCTGCAGAAGTCATGGGACAAAAAAGATGTAAATGGCAGCACAGCTGATTCACTGCATGTCAAGTGCTATGGATAAGTTTTCAGCAGCAGTTTCTCCGGTGCTTTTGAATTAATTAGCCTGCTAGTGCAAAGTACTGGTATTTGGCATCCAAGGCACATTTCCTCTGTGAGACTGCTTAAATCAGTAAGGTTCAAATCACTGAGGTGAGTCTCCTCTAACGCAAAATAATTCAGCTTGTGGATGATGGCTGATACACCTGGGAGTAAACCTTCCCCCTAAGTGTAATTTCTTGAACCATTTTGGGGCACATGGGTTTTATACATGCCATGTGCTGTGGTTTAGGATGCCAGGGAGGATAAAAGGAATGAAAGCAGGTGGTGGCAGAGTGTCCGCTGCAGCAGCAGAGCAAGAGCCCAGAGTGCAGGATGTGGCCAGCTTGGTCCCTCTGCCCAGTGCAGGCTTTAGCTGTGCTGGGTGGACACTGCTGCTCTCCAGTGGCAGGAGCCAGCCTAGCACAGGCCATCTCAGCGGGCTCCCCGTCACCCTCTTCTTGGGGTGCTCTGGATCTCTTTACACATTGGAGGAGAAATGAGCAGTGAGCAGAGGCTGTGTCCCCCTGCCCCCCAGGCCCCTCCCCAGCAGGCATGCTCCCTCTGCCTCCCGCCTCCTGAATCTTAAAACACTTAGAGGCTGCCTCTGGATGAGGATCAGCACTGCCGATTGCAGATGAGGGACCCAATCAAGGGCTGCTGAGTCCGGTGATTTTATCACTAACAGCACATCATGTGGTGGCTTTTATCAGCACCTCCTCAGGGGTCATGGAGTTAGTCCTGTGGAGTCAGGGCATTACAGTTCCTTCCACCTTTTTTAAAGCAAGTTGCTTCCTCCCAGGATTGGAAAGAAAAACATGTTTGAGAGCACCTCAGAGAGCCTGGAGAGCACCGCACAGCAGAAAGGAGCCCATTCCTCCAGGGGCTTGTTTGTAAATGTCTCTGTGATTTTTAAACATGGTATTTCCTAGGCCACCCTCCTGATTTCTAAATCCTGGGGGAGATTCGCAGCAGACTACCGCTGACAGGTGCTGAGTGCTGGCCTATCTCCTAGAAGCCATGCACAAGGGCATGGCACTGGGACGCTACTGGGCAAAGTATCCCAGGATTTGGCCTGATTCCAGACAAGTCGTGGCTGGAAAAAACATGGGCTGAGAGATGCTGTTTGATTATGCCTGAATTTTTTTCTCTCCCCTCCTCCAAAGATCATCACGAGCTCCGGTTCATTAGCGTTTGTGAAAAGCACAGGGTGGAAAGTGCCAGATAAGGGGAAAGACTCATCACATGTTATTGTCGCCACAGCACTGGAAATATCACTAACAAATCAATCAGCCCCTTGATGCACAAGGCCCTGCTCCACATCTCTGGAGCAGCAGTCACGCCATGTGGGTCCCACTTTATCATCTGAGGAGCAGAGTGAGCAGATGAAAAGGGTGCAGGCTGTCCCGCTCTGATGCTCTTGAGAGCGAGCTCTTTCAAGGGCTCCTTTATTGATGGACCTTCAGCTAATTTTAGCACCAATGAACAGCAGCTCAGCACAGCTCAGAGGAGCAGGGGCCGTAGTTTGCAAAAGCACATGTCTGTGTTAGACGCTCCAGCCAACACGTGGGCAGCCACGGAAATGGCTCCGTGGGATCTTGCGGGCAGCCCTGAGCTTGCTGTGCCCATACTCCAAACCAGCCAGGGACGCGCCAGCTTCAGTCCCAGAGCTGGGTGGCAGCGAGACCCTGTGTGGACAGCTTAACTCGGGCTCTGTGACACAGCAAGGCAGCTTTTGGCCACTGTGTTTTCTTGCAGTAGACTGAATTGCTGCCTGCTGCTCAGAGGCACAGGGCCAGTCATCTGAGTGCCCTGGGAAGTAGCTGGGTGCCTTGAAGAGCAGGGTGCTTCGCTGACACCCATGATACAAATCTGGGAGCAGCACCAGCTAGGGGCGAGCCTCCCTTCTGCTCTGCACTGACTGCAGCTCCGGCATGAGCAGCACAAGCTCCCTCTGCATCACCCTGCACCGAGGGGGAGTGGGTGCTGGCTGGGACTGGTCCCTGCTACAGAGCAGGAGGGCACCTCCAACAGCCCGCCACCAGATTCAGCTGCAGAGCGGCTTCATGATGGGAACACAGCTCTGCTAGTCACTGCTCTGCGCCTGGTCTTGTTGGCACTGAGACTGAGTGAAAATACAGGCATTTTTATTATCACTGTATGAGGCTCCGGGTGCGGAGCTCTTGTACCCGCGCTCCTTTCTGCAGCCATCTCCTTTGGGTCTGCGAGGCCACATCTGTGCAGTGGCAACTGACACCTGGCACAGGAATGTCACACAGCAAGGATGGCTCGCCCTGATTACAGGTGCTGCTGGCCTGGTCCAAAGCCCACTGGTACCTGGGGAGCAGATCGAAATTTCATGTGACTCAGGCACAAGACTTGTCACCTTTCTCCTAAGTGAGGTGGTTCCCCTGTTGTCACAAGGTCTCTTGTGATCCTGCCTCCAGCAGGATGCAGAGTCCCCCCTGGGTCCTCAGAGGAGGGGAAGGCATGCGGTGGCTGAGCCGTGGCTCCCCACAGCAAGCCTGTGCTACCTGTGCTGATGCAGCCAGGCTCCTAGGACTGGCACCCAACCTGCTGCTGTCTGAGACAGGTGATTTACATCACTCTGAAGCTTCCCAGTAAAGTTCAGACATGGGGGACCTGCCTCCCCTCTGCAGGGAGACAAAGAAAGGTCTGAGACCAGAGGGGAAGAAATGAGTGTTTGACATTCACCAAGGGTGGACCTGCCGCAGCCGTGGGATGCAGCAGGTGACAGCGTTCCTCTGTCCTGTGTCACCACTGGCCAAAACGTGGGCAATGCATCCAGAGCATCCCTTGGATGCTGCAGCACAAACTGCAGCAGCAATGCACTAAGTCAAAATAGGCGCCAGGTCCTGGCTGGGAGCAATCTGCAGCCATGGCACTGGCTATCCCCAGCATCTCTGTGCTGCTCTGCCAGGATGGTTTCTCATGGCAGGTTGGGACAGGAGCTACAAAAAGGATCATTCCCCCCGAAGTGTGCTGTTCACTTCCCGCAGGTCAGGTCGCTGCCAGTCTGAACCACACTGCAACTGGTGTGTTCAGTCTCTGGAGCACATGAAGCCCTGTCAGTCACCTCTTTGAAAAATTATCCTGAAAACAAATGTTTCTAAAAATAGAAATTTATCCTTGTTTCACCTCTGCTGGACCCTCTCCCAAACAACAGAGGAGACAGACCAGAGTCAGATCTTCCCATTAAAGCCAGTGGAGTCACACCTCCATACCCAGCAGCTGGCACCCGGCTGCTGAGAACTGGTGCATTGCAGGGAACTCCAGGCACATGACAGCACCTCTCTGCGTGGCCTTGCTGCGAGGTTTGCTTTATCATCCCGGGGAACTGGAGACGGTGTTCTGAAATCTCCAAACTCGGACTGAATTCAGTAGGGCTGCCTGGCTATCACAATGAGCAGATCATATCATCAGACTGTGTGGCAGCAGGCAAACAGAAGACACCGGAGTCAGCCGCCGTGTCCGAATAGCCAGTTCCTGCCACCTCTGAGCTGATTAAAACTCTTGCAAGCATTAAGCAGTGGAGGGGAGACGTGCACGCAGAGGTGTGGGCTGGTGAAAGAGGCAGGACTGAGTTCTAGCAAAAGAAGTTTTTTAAAATGATTTTTTGTGACCAGAACATGTATTGTGGTTTCCATGAATTCCCAGACTCTTTTCCCCTCCTCTGTCTCAAGGACATCACCAGACGGCTGTTAGCAGCAGAAGTATTTGCTTTCGTTAGGTTGTATGCTGCCTGAAAATCCACAGGAGACCGGGCAGAGGGATGTTCCCCATGGTGAAGGGTTCCAAAAAGCGCTTCAAGAAAAATAATGAACTTCAGTTGATTGTTATCAACTATTCTCTTTAAACCAAAGGGAATGGGACCATCTTGTGGTGGCACGGCTGGTCCGGCATGCGGCACAGGTAGGGCTGAGCCCCCCGTGTGGGGCAGCCTGCCTGCAGAGCCTGCGACTGGAGCAGCCCGGGCTCCCCGCGGGTGAGGACGTGGTGTGCAATGTTCCTGTGGAGCTGCCCAGTCTATGGCTTCATCTCAGGGCAGTGGTTTGACAAAACTTAAGAGCCCTGGGACAGCTCATCTAGGCCAATATCCTGGCTCCAGCTGTGGCCCACGGCAGATGTTTACAGAGGAACAGAGTAAGGGCGCAGCAAGACTTCCCAAGAATAGTCCCCCAGCTCCCATCAGTTCTCCAGCCTTAAGGAAGAGATGGAGGTTCTTTGTATTTAATAACCCAAAGGATTTTTCTTCCATGAATTCATCCAGTTCCTGTTTAAATGCTTTGCATCTGTCACATCCTGTGGTGAGGAGCTCCACAGTTTAACTATACGTTGCACTGAGAACCACTTCCTTTTCCTTGTTTTAAACTTCCCTCCAGGTAGTTTGGAGCTTGTACTCTTATACTGGAAGAGATGGTGAGTAATCACCCCTCCATACCCTCATGTGCCTCCCAAGACAGTGCAGATCTGTATCACACCCCTCCCTGTCATCCCTTTTCCTGGCCATGGAGCCATTCCTCACACAGAGCCTGCTCCAGAGCTTGGGTCATTCCTGCTTCCCTTCTCTGAGCCTCTTCCATATCCCTCTTGAGACAGAGGCAACGGGGAGAGCCAGACCCGCACGCAACCTCCTGAGCGTGGGCACATTGCCGGCTTATGCAGCGGCAGTGTTTTCCTTTCTCGTCCTGTTTCTTTCCTACTCACTTCCAACATTCAAGTTTCTGCTTTCTCTGCTCTAGACATTTTGCAAACATCATTTAGCACTGTCCCAAGATCTCCTTCCTGGGAGGAGACACACCGGTCAGAGCCCGTCACTGGGCTACTAACGTTAGGACTGGTTTCTGTGTGTTTGCTCTGCCTTTGCCTGTGTGGAGTTTCCTTGGCTGCCTTACCACCCCACTGCTCAGTGAGAGGGACCCAGCAGCTCCTCGCAGCCTGCCCTTGTCTGCTCTGCTCTGAAAAGCTAGTGCTTGTGGCAAACGTGGTCACTTTGCTATCCCTGCACTTTTTCAGGTCATTTCTGGACACACTCAGTGGTTCTCCATGGGCAACATCCCACTGCTGTGAAAACAGACCCTTTACTTCAGTCCTTCCCTTCCTGCGTGCAACGACTGATCTGCCTAGCAGGTCTTTCCTCTCTCCCTCCCGTACAGCAGCGTGTCCCTGAGGGCCTGTGGTGGGAGGCCTGGATGGACATCTCGCTGGACACCCCAGCAGACCATGTGAATCTGGTCTCCTTCCCCGCATCCTTGCTGGATGGCCCTGTGATCCCCCTCGGCCAAGAGCAGGACCCAAGGTTTGGCAGAGAGGTCTCTAACTGGAAGGTGTCAAGGCTCCATCATGGCCTGGGGAGGAGACCTGCAGCTGGGGCGTAGGCCAGTGAGTCAAGATGGGTGGAAGAGCTGGAGCTGGCGTCTCATCTACACACATTAATAATGGAGACATCCTTGTGACGCTGCAGTCGTCTTGTGGCTGGAGGGAAGGAGATGAAGTAATGGCTGCTGACGCACAGGGGAGCTCTACTTTCAGCCGAAGCGATCGACGGGCAGAGCACACCCGGCCAGGCGCTGCCGCTTTGGCAGGAAGCCCCACGTTGCCGGAGCCAGGATAGCCCGACAGGTTCGGGGGCAGCTGAGCTGTACAGGGACCCGGGGCCTGGGCAGGTGGTGCCCAGTCTGACCAGGACGCTCCTCTCAGCTGCCAGACCTCAGTGCCACCAGCACATGGGACTGCTGGCCATTGTTTTATATGCCATGATATTAGCTGCTGGGTTTTTTCTGCAGCAAAGTCCTTCCCAGTAAAACATCCTTGTGCTAAGATGTGAGGAGGTGGGTAGAGGAGGACACGTGGGCAACACCTTGCAGCTGCTGGGGCTCCAGGGACCCCTGGACCTCTCCGTCCACCTCAGCCTCTTTTCACCCATTCTGGGTTTCTCGGCCACGTCTCTCTGTCCTCTCAGCCCCACCAGTACTGTCCTGCCAGGGATCTGCAGTCAGACCTCCCTTAATGCCAGGCAGCTGCCCACGCCCAGCTCTCCGCAGCCTCCAGTGAAGATGCCCGGTTCTCCCTGCTTGGTTGTTTATCTGCTACGAAATGAAGGGGGAGCCCAGGCATTAGGCTGCTCCCCTGAAAAGGCTCTTGGCCGTGGGCTTCCCCAGCCCATTGCACAAAGATCAGGGGCTGTCCACCCCTGCCCTCCTTCCTGGCAGTGCACAGAACTGGTGGCCTACTGCAAGGTCTTTGCTTCAGACGTCCTTACTGTGCTGTGAGACACAGCACATCGGCTGAGATTCCTGGGCTGGGTTTCTGCCTTCAGTAGTGAAACAAGCACATGATGATCCCTCTCAAGAGGGCAGCTGTTACGCTTGCCTGGGGCGGAGACACAAGTCCAGTCAAGGCAGAGGCACTCCCAGTTGCGTCAGTGGAACAAGGGATGGAGAGCTTGCACACGGACTGGCTTGGCAGCTTCAAAGGGTTGCTCTTGCCTTCCTCCCACCCTTCGTTTCTCTCTCGAGTGAGAGAAGTCAGCTCCTGCAATGTCTCCCATGCAGGCAGCAGCTACTGCAGTGACTCCGGAATAACCACTCTTGCAGGAATTTGCCTGGAGGAGCAGGTGCTGGTGGAACTCCAGAGGTATCTGATCCCAAAGGAGAAGGTGAATCTCGAGGGGACGCGCCTCTGCTTATCTTCTCGTGCCCTCACTTTGCACAGGAGAGTGACTGTGCCCTGGGTTGGGGTGCTGGCAGCGGGGTGTCTGGGTGCCCGGGCGCGTGGGTGGCCCAGGGCAAGAGCGTGGTGTGCTGCTGGGAGGAGGTGGCAGCACGTGGAGCTCCGGCTCTGTGGGTGGGTGGTTGTAATGACTCGGCAGGAGCAGAAACTGTACAAAGTCAGGCAGGGAGAAGATGTTGGTTTGATCAGTGGAAATGACTAAACGGTATAAACCACCAGAATTTTCTAAACTCTTCTTACCTTTCTCATGTCTCATTACCCCCTCACTCCAGGCAGAAGGTACTCGGTGGGATGGCGCGCCCACCCTCCGGGATGCTTTGGGCAAGGAGTGTTGTCGCTGGCACTGCCCTGTGATGGGGTGTCAATGGCCTCAGCTGGGGCTGGACCGGCCTGGAGACATTTGTCCTTCCTCCCAGAGCTGCAAGGTGCTGCAGACACCTCCATCCCTCCCTGACGCCCCTGCCCAGGTGCCCATGGACCGTGCACACCTCTGCGTGCTCCTTGGCCATGGCTTTCCAGGCCGGGTCAGGGCAGAGGCAGGGACTAAGTGCCTGTCCTGCTCATAGGTTTGGAGACACCAGCCCCCACGAAGGGCCTGGTGCGTGCGTCCTTGATGGGTGGGGATGGGAGGCCTTGCAGACCACAGCCCTACAAAATAACCTGTTTGCTAACTGGGTAATTGTGCTCTCCAGCAAACTGTTATCCTTCACCAGTAGAGACACCAGCAAGAAAAGCAGTCACCAGCATCCCTGCATTAATGGGAGGAAGCAAAAAATAAATATCAGTACTGCTTGGTTTGTTGAGCAAGAGATGGCAGAGGGCTCCCAGCAGAGCACTGCTCCGCACTGGTCCCGAGAGAGCAGGCACTGCTGTCTGGGCAGAAAGGCAGATACCTCGGCATTCAGTGTGGTCAAACCAGTGTCTGGCTTTCTCCTCAAACTGTCCTCACCATCAGCTGGCTCAGCTGATAACAGGGACATGGGACAGATGGGTGAAAGGCCCAGAGTAACCAGCCCTGGGAGAGAAATTGAGATCTTGGGGTAGGAAAAGCAATGCAAGGCAGCAGGGACTCAGTAGGGAGAGGGAAGAACCACAGAGACTGGTGGACATGAAGCTTCAAGCACTAAAATGGGGATACAGGAGACTTGAGCTGCTGTAGCCTCAGAGAGGCCGAGAGGGGCTGAAGCCTCCTCCACAAAGGAGGTGTGCCTAAGGCCCATAAATAACCCCCTTAGAAATAAAGAGCTGACTCTTAATTTATTCTGCTTGCATCAAATTCTATCTGTTTATTTTTAGGCTGTGCTCTGCCTCGTGGTGCAGGCAGTGCCTCCCAGCCATGAGGCTGGAGCCTGCAACTTCCAGACCGCTGGAGCTAACACAATTTCTACCTGCTTAGGAGCAGGCCCTCGGCACAGCCCTGGCCAAGTACGTGGATGGGATTATCCCAAGCAGGTACACACAGCCCTCCTTCCCTCCCATGGAGGATTTAAGCACAGGTTATGTTAGCTGGGAAGGGAAGAAGGAAGAGAAAGGAATGACATCTATGTGATTTTTCAGGAGTTGCTCATGCTCATGGCCAGCTCAGCAGAATGAAGACCTTTCATTTCTCGGGCTTTTTCCTCCTTTCCCTAGCACCTTAGCTCGAATTCCCCTGATTTGCACAGCACACACAAGCAATGGTGTTGGACACAAAGTCCACTTCCTAGACCTGCAGTGTGGGAGGAAGTTTTGTGATTAGGACGCACCTGCAAGCACATTCTTGAGCTGCTATTTTTTTCCCCATGTTTTCATTTCCACCATGAATGGCTGATAGCAGCGTGTGGTCACAAAGTCCTTTCAAGACGGGAAAGAAATCCAAAGAACACTAATAATGGAAAAGATTAAACAGAGGAAATGTAACTTTCCTGTGCAAACCTGCTGCTTGGAGAGGAACTCTCGCCTGCTGTTATTAGGCATAGCCTGAACTGTCGTGCTTTGCGTGGCTGGAAGTTGTGTTTGTTTTCTGAGCAAGCCCTGTCTAACTCAAAGCTTATCTGGTGTGTTCCCAGAGAGCCCCCTGATGGCTGTAGCTTTCATCTGAATAGTCTGAGCTTTAACGTTTTGAGTAGCTGGGAAAATCCCTGTCGGCAGCAAAAGGCTTTCCAGGAGCCAGCATAAGTTTGGGGTGAGATGTAAGGGGGCAAAACCCACCTTCTTGGCTGAGATGGTACCTTCTCCCCGGATGGCTGCATACACACTGAGCAGCCACATGTTCCTGCCTGAGCTTGGCTCAGGCAGCCGGCAGCCTCCCACCCTACAAACCTGCCTCCTTCTTGCCGATGCTTTTACCGCGATGCCTATTTTGAGCCGGAGCCCAGCACCATCAAGTAGGTGTTTCTCCAGCCTCTGGACTGGGCCTTTGGTTGTCACACAAGGAGTGTCACAGAGAGACCTTGTCCCACCAGCAGCTTGGGTTTGGTTTTTTTCCTAAATGGTGCCAGAAAAGAGCAGGTGGAGCGCTCCTGCTGTGGCAGCAGGTATGAAGGGGGCCGGGTGGTACCATGGACGTGGCTCACCCTTGCTCTGCGAGAAGCATCCTGTAAAAACAGTTTTGCAATGAGGTTACACAAACCTGGCTCTGTTGCAGGAGAAGGCAGTCCTGCCTCCCTCCGCAGCGGCTGCAGGGTCCCACACACAGTCCCGTGCGCAGTCCCACGCCCTGCCACCGCTTGCCAGGTTTTGTGTTGGCAGGGTGGGAGTGCTGGCTGCCCGCAAGGGTGCCGAGGCCAAGAGTGTCAGGGGACAGCCCACCCCTCTGGGACCCTTTAGCTTGGCTTAACCTGAGCACAACACCTCGCCCTGGGACACAAACAATTGTGCTCAACCAGCCAGCGCCTGTTTGCTTTTCCCTTGTAAGGAGAGCCAGGCCAGGGCAGCTGGCCTGCTCTCACGCCTCCCTGGGGAGCCCTGGCGTGGTGACAGCTCTGTGACACTGCTCCTGGTCCCCAAGCTACCCAGGCGACCTGAGTGGGAGCTGCTGCAGCCCCAGCCCCAGGGCTGAACAGGAGGAATATGGGGCCAGCGGCATGGCAGGAAGGAAATGGCTTGCACCGGGGGAGGGAGGCGTCAGCCACTCCCCGCAGGGCTCGATGGCGAGGCCATCCTGCAAGGAACTCGCTGGAGCCAGGTTACCCAGAGTCTGAAAAACCGGACTGGAATGGGAAATATGCCCGAGGCAACGCCCTTGGCGTGAGCCGGCCAGGGTGGAGTGGGTGGCCAGGGATGCTGCCCTGCTGTGCCGGCCCCAGCGGGGTGAGGACGCCGTCCGAGAGGGGAGCACTGCCCTGCCAGGACTCCCTCAGCAGCCATAGGAGCGTGGTTCCTGCCCTGGCGTGATCAGCCACAAGATGTGGATGGGAGCAAAGCGGCGGTGACATGCTTCGAGGGATGATGGGTTTGTTGAACGCAGCACTAAGAGCGCCTGCCCAAGGGTGGAGCTGGGGAACTCCTGACATCGCTGCGACGCCAGCCCAAAGGCTGCCCAGCCAGGCATTTCGCTGCTTCAGAAAGCACCTGAGCGAGGACTGAATCCCTGTTGCCACCTGCAAGGGAGGAAGGATAACATCTGTCTCCCCAAGGCCACAGCCAGGTAAAGCCCTCACTGCCCAGCCATGTGCAGGTCTCTCCTGTGGCCACATGTCTCTCCCTAAGCCCATATGGCGTGGGCCAGCCTGGGAACCATTCTCGTGGGGTGGCTTTACCCCGGCCACCCACCCAGCCAGGGGACATTGCTGTGCGTTGGCTTCTCCCCCAAAGACCTGCCTAGGCATTAATACTTCTGCCTCTTCCCATCCCTGGCTCCTCCTGCTGCGTTGCTGCCCAGCTTATCCAGCCGCAACTGGTCCTGTGTGCTGCAGCATCCCTCCAGCGCAGGGATGAGGAAGGGCGGTTTCATGTTCTTGGCTCAGGGCCCCCGGCACAGCCCCATGAGCTGCACCCAGCCTCTCCGTGGGCAGGATGGGATGCAGGCAGGGAAGGCAGCAGGGCAGGCTGATGTTCCTGGCACCAGCACTGGGTGGGAGCCAGTGGGGCAGATGCATGCGGGCCCCCATGCTGCCCTGCCCAGCCCACATCAGGCTCCAAACCTCGGCTGGGGGGGCTGGCTCGCACCCCTAGAAAGGGACCCAGAGGGAAGGGCTGCACTGGAGAGCTCATCCTGGCCTGTGGGGAGGTTTGGCTCTAGACACAGACACTGCCTGTGACCCACATGAGTCACTGAAAGACTCAGAGTCATTTTTACTGTGACACTTTTTGGACACTGAAGGTCAGCCTGGAAAAACCCAGGTGCTGCCGTCCCCTCTCTGCGGCTCCCAGCTGCAGGAGCTGGCTGCAGATCAGCCTCTCTCTTCTCAATAGCTTGTTTATAAGGATGCAAACACCTCACGAGCAAAAAAACCAACTTCACGCCAAATAGCCACTAGCTCCCAATTGTCCAGTCTGTGCAACCACTTCCTCGGTCATGTATTTTCATTTCTGTTTGCTCCGAATCCTTTTCCGTGGCTGAGCAGCCGGGAAGCAATGGCAGAGCAGAGGGGCATGTGGCCAGGGGCATGCCCGCCGGCGCGATAACGCGGGGGAAGCCTGTGCTTTCACGGATGGGCTGTGGAAGCACCAGGGCACCAACGGGGCTCCCGTAGCTAGTGCTGGGGCGGCAACACACCGGAGCGGTAGCAAGGCCATAAAAAGCCACAGAGGACTCGTCCCTGTTTATTTACGGCAGGAGCGAGCCGGTGCCTCCCCTGGTCTCCAGCCGGAGCCGCTGCCCTGCGCAGGTGGCCAGGATGCCGGAGGCCGCCGTGCGCTGGCTGCGCAGCACCGCGGTTTGAGGATGGACCGGGAAAAAGCGGGGGCTGCGGCCGCCATGCCGGGGGCTAACGCAGGCCCAGGTACGGCGCTTGGGGGCCAGCTGCTTTGGCAGATGAGAGCCCCCCGCGGCTCCCCGCCACCGCCGCCGCAGCGACTCCCCCCGGCTCGCTTTCCCCGGCTGCTCTCCCCGCCGCGTTTGGCTGCCGGCGGAGGCGGCGAAAACCTGCTGCCAGCCCGGCTGCCTGCCTGGCCGGCTGCCAGCCTCCCCGCCGCGGCCGGGCGTGCGCAGGGAGCGCGTCGTTCTCAGCGACCCGGCGCTGCCGGCCTGCGCCCCGCGTCCGGGCCCCGCGGGCTGGGGTGGCGGGGCCCGAGCTCGGCGGCGGCGGGCGCGTGGGTGCCGTCGCGCCGTGCCGCGGGCTCGCCCCGTGCCGTGGGCTGGCCCGTCCTGCCCACGCCGGCCGTGCCACGGCTGCGGTGCGGCGGGTTTATCATTAAGTCCCCGCAGGCAGCAGGAGAGCGGCCGCAGCCGGGCACAGCTCCCCGGCGCCAGCCCCTGCCTCCTCCGCAGGTAAGAGCCGGGGCCGGGGCGGCTGGTTTCGGGGCGCGGAGGTGACGC
This sequence comes from Mycteria americana, assembly GCF_035582795.1. Lineage (NCBI taxonomy): Eukaryota > Metazoa > Chordata > Aves > Ciconiiformes > Ciconiidae > Mycteria > Mycteria americana. Next base: position 13,347,564 of record NC_134372.1, read on the forward strand.
CGGGGCGGCTGGTTTCGGGGCGCGGAGGTGGGGCCGGGGCCGGGGCGGCGTGGGGAGCAGGGGGTGGCACGGCCGTGCCGGAGCCCGTCCCTCGGGGCGCGGGGGGGAGCTGCGGGCCTGCAGCCGGCACCGCCTCCCCGCGGCCGCGGCACCCCCTGCGTGCGGGTCCCTGGGTGCTGGCTGGGCCCGCTGCCTGGTCCCCGCTTTACGGACAGGGGTGCTCGGAGCCAGCGAGGCGGCAGTGACATGTCGAAGGCAGACGGCTGCTTGGGAGGAGAGCTGGGGAATGAAACCGGCTCCTGCTCTCTCCGCCTGGTCCAATGCCGCCCAGAAATGCTTCTTTTTAGTTTTGCACGATTCCCTTGTTCCTCTGATGTTTCAGGCCGGGGGGTGAGCGGAGGGAAAGAGGTTTTCCCAGCCTGGGGACAACCGCCCAAAGCAGCTGCGTGCTCTGGGGGATGCTAGCTCAGGGACCAGTGACACCCCAGCACCTGCATGCCCCCGAGCTGCACGGCATCTCTCCAGAGCTCAGGGGGTGTCTCAGATCACGGCTTTCCACCTGCATCCCCTGCAGCCCTTCCTCCGAGCAAGGGTTTTGCTGTCACCCCCAGGCAGAGGGCGCTGGGCTTGTCCAGCAGTCCCTGATGGGCGTCCTTCTGCCTGGACACCTCGGAAGCATCCAAAGGGGCTCAGGAAAGTGTCTTCTACTGCCGTGTCCTGTAGCAGCCAAAGCCATGCCGCAGGCAGGGGTGGCAGCCAAATCTGCAGAGGGCAGGGATGACAGCTGGCAGGGTGACATGCCCCTGTAAGGCAGGCGGAGGTCCTATACCTTCTCGCTGGCGTTTGCTTGCTGTGCCAAGCCCAGCTCTCCTCCAGCTCAGCTGTGGGCATGTGCCAGGAGGGGACATTCACCCTGCCCAGTGCTCGCAACTGCATCACCCACTTATTAGCTGGACCTTTCCCCAGTGGAGGCTCAGGCTGTCCTGCCAGCCCCTCTCCCTGCTCCCACCGCAGGCACCTGGGGCTGCAGCCTCCAAAGTGGGCGCCTGGCCTGATGCAGTCTGGCTGATGGTCGGGTGTGGAGATTGGCACTGGCTGGGCAGGTGGCGGAGAGCAGATGCAGAGCCACCCTCCCTGTGCTTCTGCTTGTGCCGTCTCACTTTTTTCCTGCCAAGCCACCTCCACCCTGCCTTCGCTCTTCATCTCCTCCGCAGCCTCTGCAGGCAGGCTGCCTGGCAGCATCCCTCCCCCCGGCTGGGGTGTGGATCCGGCCGAGCTGTGTGCTGGGCTGGCGTGGGCTGTGCCGTGTCTCTCTCTCTCAAGGCCTCCTGCCTGGGACCGAGCACTATCTGCGATGCTTTGGGAGCTGCTCCATCCTCCTCAGCATCAGGGAGCAGAGGATGGTCCCTGAGAAGGAAATGGCATGAATCAGCTCCAATTTTTCATGCTCTCCACAGGCAGAGAGGAGAGGGGAGCGGGCTGTGCTGGGTAGGGCATAGGCATTGCGCACCAGGGGCTGCGAGTGCCTCTGACAGAGGCGCCTGCAGCTTCGCCCACTTCTCTCCCCCATCCCTGTCGCTTTTAAACCAGCTCTCCCTGCCACAGAAACGTCTCTTGTTCAAGCACTGCAAAAACACTCTTTGTACTTTGAATAGGACTCTTGAACGCGAGGCAACGCGCCAGGCGCCGACAGCCAAGGCAGGGAAGGAACAGCTAGCCCTGGCAGCACGGAGCGGGAGCGGAGGCAGCAAACCCCGCTCTGCCCTCAGGGACCAGCCCCTGTGCTGTCCCAGTGCTGGGTGAGTGCTGCTGGGCCCCTGCCTGCAGCTGGGGCTCCCCTTGCCTGCACCCTGGCCTTGCACGTGGTTGCTGGAGTTTGGGCACGTGTGTGTGGCAAGCCCCTGCCTGCCACACGTGGGTGTCTGCCCTCCGCTGCCAGCCTGCTCCTGGCTTGCAGCGCTTTATGGTTTTATGGTTTTGGAGTGTCATCCACGCCTTGCTTGTAAGTGCAGATGGCTTGAGTGTCCCCAGGAATGTGCTGTGGGGTGCCCCCAGCACAGGGGAGGGAGCACGGGCACTGGGCTGGGTTGGGCACCGGAGCACCGGTCCCGGGGCTGCCCTTGCCACAGCCTGTCCCTAACCCTCTGCCACCCCCTGCAGAGTGTCACACCAAGATGGCGAGCACCGGCGGGGCAGAGCCCGATGCAGAGGATGCAGCTGAGATCAAAGAGGCCATCTACGGGGAGGTGATGCCCTGTGACAGGATGGAGCTGAGCCAGCGGCTGGCTGTGGAGGAGCTCATCACCACTGAGGCCAGCTATGTCCACAACATCCAGCTCTGCGTGTCGGACATCCGGGCACACCTCCAGAAGAAGCAGGTGAGAGGGGGTACATCCCCCCATCCAGGGGCTGGGAACTGTAGGGTGAATCTGTTGAGAGCTGCAAGATGCCCAGATCACTGCAGGGAGGTCACCATGTGCTCACCTTCCACCTTCCTGGGCTCCTCTCAATCAGCCAAGGTAGACATTGGGTAGGGTTGGGTAGACATTGGGTCTGACCCAGTGCAGCTGTCCTATGGCTTTAACCATACATCTGTAGCATGAAAAGGCCTCATTGCCCCACTCAGGAGCACAGCCAGGTGTCAGCATCCCCAGTGCCTCCTGAAACAGCATCGCTCCAGCTCCTTGGGTGTTGCGTGGGGCAGCTGGAAGGACACGAGTGCTCAGGAGGGTGTGAGTGCCTCCAGAACAATGGTCCACCTCTGTCTGATGTATTTGGCTTACCCTAGGACATCTTTGTTCCCTTCAGCTGCCTGATCTTGACCTGGAAGGACTCTTCTCTAACACCGATGACATCCTCCACATCTCCAGACGGTTCCTGAAGGGTCTTGAGGCCACAACCACCCAGGAGCACGAGCAGCTGCTCTGCATCAGTAGGTGGTGCAGCACCGAGGGCTGACCCGCACCCACCCATGCCTTTGCTGGTGCTGGCAGTGCTGCTGCCTGGCGCTGTGCCCGGGCGTAGCACCCAGCCCGCCTGCCCTGACACCTCCTGCTCCCCCCTCGGCTCCAGGAAGCACTGCTGCCTGCACACTGCTGTCCACAGGCAGCCACCCGTGCTCACCCCACAGGGGCAAGGCAGACCTGCCCAGCCTGCAGAAAGTGACGGGGGGCCAGCATCAGGCCCAGCTTAGTGGGGGTGCCGGGGGTGCAGCGCACTGCCCCGGCACGTTTGACTGTCACTGCTCTGCTGGCTTCACCCTTCCAGCAGGCTGGGGAGAAACCTCCTCCTTTCTCTGAGGCCATAGGAAAGGACCATCCTTTCCAGCCTCGCTCTTGTTCCCCAGGTGCCCTGTTCCAGGAGTTCAAGGAGGAGATGGAGACCGTCTACAAGATCTACTGTGCCAGCTATGACCATGCCCTCCTGCTGGTAGAGAGCTACCGGAAGGACCCCAGGCTGCAGGAGGAGATCTTAGAGACCCTGAATGCAACAGTGTAGGTACCTGCTGCTGAGGCCACCACCTCCCTCTCCCTGTTTTACCTACCGGCCTTGCCTTTCTCCTCTCTGGACAAGCTGCCTGCATGGGTACATGCCACCAGGCTGAGTGTAATATCATGGCCATCACCTTTGTGGCATTGCCTGATGTAGTCCCTGAGAACCTGTCCTGTATCCTTGGGTCCACTTGCCAAAGGGGCACTACAGGTTGGTAGTCTTTTCTGGTGGACCCCAAAACAAGGGATGGGGTGGCACCCACAGCTCCTGCCTGCTCCACACCCACACATGGCTCACAAGCCAAAGAGGGCACATGTTCCCCAGCTTGACCAGAGGGACGGGCTGGCCCTGGGGGATCTGCTGAAGCCCTCCTGAACTATCAGGGGGGTCACAAACACTGTCGGAGCCAGAAACAGGAGTGGCAGCGGAGAAGCTGCTGCAATTTGCTGCTCTCTATTTCAGGGCACAGGCGATGTGACTCCCTAACAAGTGATGCCTTGCGTGCGGGTAGAAGGGAAATCCTGCCTGCAGCCTGCCTGCACTTTGCCCACACCCTCCCTCCCCATTGCCCCCGGAGCAAGAGCTGATCCCGTGCCTCCTAGCTAGACAAGTGCAGCACTGTTCAGGGAGGCAGGGCGCCCGCCCGGGGCTGGCACTGCCTTCGGGGCTGGCGGGGACAGCGTCCCCCTGCCAGTGCTCCGGGGGCGGCGGCCCTGCAGCTGGCAGGGAGCAGGGGTTCGGTTCACAGGCAGAAAGCCCTCACAGCTGCTGGGCACAGCTCCCCTGTGTGTCCAAGGCAGCAAACCTCCTCTGCAGCTGGAGAGGGGCTGCTTTCTCCCCAGAATGCTTGCAGAGAAGCTGGGGGGAGCGGCAGGGCAGGAGGGCATGCCGACCTTGAGTGATTCCCCTCTCTGTCAGGCCTCACACGGGCGCATCAGACCTCAGCTTCTTCCTGGTGATGCCGGTGCAGAGGGTCACCAAATACCCGCTGCTGCTGAGGAAGATCCTGGAGAACACCCCCACCAGCGCCAGCGCGTACCCGGCCCTGCAGGCAGCCGTCCGTGCCATGGCCCAGGTCAACGCCAACATCAACGAGTACAAACGGCGCAGAGAAGTAGGTGAGTGGGCAGGGGGCATGGCGTCTGGGAAGCCCCATCCCAACCCCAGTCGTTTTCCCTTGGTGTTGCACTAATTTCCACTGAAATCAGTTCAAAGCTCTCCTGCCCTCCATCCGTCCTGCCTGGTGGAGCCACAGTCTTGTGCAGGCAGCTCCTGGCACTACTCTGGTCCTGCAAATGCCACTCTGGGCAAGACCTGAAGGCTGCAGGAGCAGGGTGGCACAGTGGGGCTGAGCACAAAACCAGTCTGTCTGCATTTCTGGAGCTGGGGAATGGGGAGGAACAGTCCTGCCCTTGGGATAGGAGAAATCAGGCTCCCCACGAACAGGAGCTTGCTCTTCTTTTTGGTTTTCATAGTACTTTCCCCCTGGCTGCCCTTCTTTGATGTGGGTTGTGCTTATCCTGTTGATCATGACTTGTCAGCTCTGGGCCTTGGTGCTGCTCACCCGCGTTGCCCGCTCAGGCTGCTGAGGATGCTGCCCTGAAGTTTCCTCTCTGATCTTTTTTCCTCCCACCTTGTGTGCCCCCACCCGAGGCAGCAACCAAATACAACAAGGCCGAGCACCTGACACTGCGGGATCGCTTCGCGCGCCTCAACACGCACTCCATTGCCAAGAAGACCACGCGGCTGAGCCGGCTCTTCATGCACGAGGCCGGCATTGTGGCCAAGGTGGGCAGCCCGCACCCCACCACCTGCAGACCCACTGCCTCTCCTTGGGTTGTTTCTGGGGCTTTCTGCTGCCTCCTGAGATGCCTCGCCAGCAGAACTGGGAGAGCAGAGCCGAGGTGGGGTGGCCAATGCTGACACCCAGTGGCCCATGCTGTCACATGAGCCACAGTCCCATTTTCAAGCAGGCTAAGGGTGGCTCCTGATCCCCAATCCCAAGGACCAGTGGGGTAGGAGGGATGCAGGTACACACCTTGCTCCCTGCCTCAGAGTGCTGCAGGGGAGCGCTTTGGCTCCCAAAGGACCCCCAGGATCCTCAGGCACCCCAGCAAAAGGAAAGATGCCCTGGTGTTCCCCAGCACCACAACCACACCAAAAGCCCGTTTCTGCATGCATCCCAAGCACCCTAGATCTTGGCCCTTTTTGGATTCCTGGAGCCTCTCAGGGCCTCCCTCGCCTGTCCCCAGCACTGTGAGCTTCAGGCAGGTGCCTGGCTGCTTCTTATGTTAGCACCCAGTGAGGGGCATCAGCCCTGCCTGAGCACTGCCTGGCCTGCCCATGCTGGGGATAAGCTGCCCCTTGCCTTGCAGACAGAGGACAGGGAGTACGATGACCTGGAGGAGAAGTTCCAATGTGTGGTGTCCAGCGTGGCTGTGCTGAAGGAGAACGTGGCATCCTACCTGGGCCATTTAGAGGTAAAACCCTGGTAACTTGCAGGGGGTTGGCCCCATCCAGGCCTCAGGACTTGTTTCTTGGGGTTGCGGAATACTTTCAAGCCCTATGGAAACCAGTGTCGGTTGGGGATGTTCAGTGACTTGCATCTCTCAGCTAAAGATGTTGTGCCAGGGGCTTGCACATCCAAGGATCGCTCAGGTCCAGCAGAGCTTAAACAAAGTCAAGGTTTCATTGACACAGTCTGAGCTGGGTGTCACTTGAGAATAATCAGTCCTTAAACTGATCATTATTTCAAGGCATTAAATAGCTGAGAAGGCTAAGTGTTGTTCAGCCTGGGAATTCTTGCATAACAGGTATAAGGCAGAAGTGTTTCCACATCAGGGAAACAACAAACTTCCCTTCTGAGATGACCTAGCTGAGTAGCTGCTGTGATTTTCTCCTGGAAATCCCTTGGGGCTTCTGAGGGAAATGAAAGTATGAGCAATGGCAAAACTTGAAATCCCCAGACACTGTATTATCAGGAAAGTCTCAGGAAATGGCAGAGGGTTCTGAAAGCAGCAATTCAAGGACTGGAAAGACCTTGTCATGAAAATGTTGACAAGGGCTCCCTATATAGGATTGGGAAGGAGGAAAAGGGGACAGAAAGACTCCCCGTAGCCCAAAGAGTGGGTAAAATAGGATTAGAATAGAAAACATGAGGATGACAATCTGTATGACAGTGAGATGTGGCATCAGCTAGAGGGACAGCGTATGACCATTCCTTGGGACATCAAGTGCTCCTGGGGACCTGCCTGGCACTGCCCCTCAGTGATCTGCATCTCTGTAAGCCAGCTTCTTGGCTTCAGCCAAGTGCCTGCAAATAGGCTGGGCAGCCTAGATCATAAGCTGTGGTTAGGAGTCATGCTGGGGCTTGGATGCAGCTTCAGAGGAGCTGCTGGTGGGGGAAGGTGGGGCTGCATGCATGCCCTGTCTCTCTCCCTCTGAAAGCTTCTCAAAGACCTCCTGAGGAGCTGATGAAGACATGTTCTCATAGAGCAGAGACAGCCTGGCCTCTCTCTGTGCTGGCTGGCAGTTCCCTCTTGTGCATCTGTCTGTACCAGTGCCCCCACCACAAGGAGAGGCAAATCTTGGTGCATGCAAGATCATCACAGCCACCCCTGCTTGTGTAAGAGCCCCTGTAGGGTTGAGGAAAAGCACACAGATCTCAGAGCTTCTGCTTTCTGCTCAAAGGGTCAATCCCTTTCCCCTTTATCCTGCTGTGTCCAGTCCTTCCTGTGGCAAGGAGGACTACAAAGGAAGGGTCTCCTAAACATGACCACAGGCAAAAAGACAGGATTTAGGACAGGGACCAGGGCACTCAGAGAGGCCCATGGCAGCCATGGTTGATGAGAATCAAACAGAAACTGCTCCTGCTGCTCCAGGACTGACTGTAGGAGCAGTGCTCCAAGGGGCAGCGAAGCCAAGCCCAGGAGGAGCAGGAAGCCAGGCTTCCCTTGGCACCAGCAACAGGCTAGGGCTCTAGGAGCTCAGTGCTCCCTTTCCTGGGTCTAGAGGTTGTGGGTCAAAATCTGCCTCCAGGCAGGAAGGAGGCTGCTGCCCGCAGAGTTAACATTAGAGCAAAGCCTCTCAAAGCAGAGGAGGGTCTCCATCCAAACCATCCCTAGCTGCTTTCCTTTCCCAGCAGTCTCACTCTCCATGCAGAGGCAGGGGAATATTTTGTACACAAATACAAGAAACTCCATGGAGCTACTGGAGCACCAAACCCAAGTGTCAAAGCACCAGGCAACACCAAGCTGGGGCAGGCTGCCTGGGGCCACAGGGCAGCCTTGGCCACCTTGCTGGGGTAGAATTGCTTTTGCAAGCCAGTGCATGATCCCTGCTCAAGGGGAGAGGTTTGTTAACACTTAAGTCAGCTCCCTGGCTTGCAGACAGGAGTAGCCCAGAGCATCAGTCCCACTGGGCTGCTAGCACAGAGCACCCAGGTTGGCACATTGGCATGTCTTCGGGAACACAGGGATAGGTTACAGATGGGTTAGCTAGTGTTGGGAGGCTTCTGCACATCAGGTCTGATGGCTTTCTCCCTTTCAGGCATTCCTGTTGCCCACCCCACACAAGTGTGAGCTGCAGATCGACGAGGGACCTGCCCAGCAGTACTGCCACTTTGCAGAATACCTCCATTGCACTGTTTTCCCAGAGTTTGTGAGTGCTCCTTCCCTATATAGCTCCTTCAGGGTCACAGCCAAGTGTTGCTCTCACACCTTCTGCCAGGGTCCAAGGCAGGGCAGACAAGATCTGAGGGGGACCCCAGAGCAGGCAGTGTCCTCACCAACAGGCACAGCCCCCTGGGGCCTGAACGTGAAGGGGCAGATAACAGGATCCATCAGCAGTCCCAGACACATGAAGTGAAGAACCAGCTCCAGGGTCCATCCAGGAAACAAAAGGAGACAGGGCCAGAGACATGGCTACAACACAGCTCTAAAGTCCATCCAGGGCTGGAGACAAGCTGCAACATCCATCTGAGGGGTCTATCTAAGAGCTGAGCTACCTACAGCAGAGGTCCGAGGTCCAAGGTCCACCCAGCCAACAGAGGCAGAAACCAACTCACCCACAACAATGCTCAACTAGCAACTGAAGGGCTACTTAAATGGGCTTAAATAGGCTGTGGGCAGGGGTGCGGGTGGAGGCCCCAGGTGAGGCTGGTCTGGGCCATTAAAGACTATTTGTGCCTTCAGGGCCCTGACATGTTCATGGCTAGCCATGCAGGCAGGGCTGCAGTGGAGCACAGGATGGTGGGAAACCAGACGTACTGTTTATTTGACTCACACCAGGTGTTTGGTACCAAACCGCAGTCCAACCTACCTACCCCTTGTGGGCATCCGTACTCGCCTTTGGCAGCCCAAGAGCCCCCCATCTGTCTCCTTCCACTGCCTTTTCTTGTTCTCCAGGGCTCCCTCTTGAGTGGTGGCTGCCACCATGAATGCAGTCAGGGAGGTTTTCTGAGCAGTGAAGAGTGTGGCAGGGCAGCCCGAACCCCACACCTGGATGCTGGCATCCCCAGGGAGTGCCAGCATGGGGAGGGAGGGTAGCTACCTGGGATAACCACACAGACCCTGGGCTGAGGGCCTCCATCAAACGAGGACACTATGACCTGCATGGGACAGTCACTGCAGCAGCACCCCTCTTGGCCCATGGGACCTTGTACATGAGGGTCCTACCCAGTCATTTGCATGGAGCACAAGTTTTGAATCATGGCATGCATGACTGCTCTCTACCAAGGGTTTGCTTTGGTTGGCATCCTATGTGCCTTCAGGGAAGGATGCCTCAGATGCTCCCCACTCCACACAAGCCCTTCAACAGGTCCCTGAGCCTTTTCTCCTCTGTAAGACAGTGCCCCACGCAGACAGCTGGGCCTGTCTTGCAGGCTCACATGGAGATTTGGGTTCTCTCGCCCCACAGAAGCGACGGCTGGACAGGCTGGTCTGCCAGCCCCTCTGCAGCCTCTCAGACATGCTGGTGGGGCCACAACAGCTGGTCAAGAAGCGCCTGGACAAGCTGCTGGACTATGAGGAGATCCAGGAGCGGAAGAGCGAGATGGGCAGCGTGACATATGACGAGGAGGCAGCCATGAACACCTACCTTGCCATCAATGCCCTGCTTGTGGCCGAGCTCCCGCGGTTCAACCAGGCGGCTCTGCAGCTCCTGGGGCAGATACTGTGCTCCCTCAGTGCCCTGCAACAGGACTTGGCTGCCCAGGTCCTGCACCAGGCAGAAAAGGAGCTAGAGCAGGTGAGAGTGATCCCTTGGCGTGTGTGCCCAAACCGGCGCACATGCTGAGCCAGACCTGCCTTCTTCAGGCTTGGGACATCACTTGGATGTCAAGGCACTGAAGGTTTGCTGTAGCCCAAGCCTGCCCTTGCAGACACACAGCTCCCTGTCTAGCATTTGTAAGTGATCTCTCCTCCCCTTTGGCTGGGAAAAGCCAAATTGTCTCTTCTTCACTGCCAGGAACTGTCCTGCTTTCTCTTTGAGGACACCACTGGTAATTTATTGATGTGGTGCCTGAGAGATCAGTGTTAACTCTGAGCTCCTGAGAACTCTGTGCTGGGAAGGCAAGGAGAAGAAGGACAGCTCCTGGCCTGAGGAATGAGCATCCCTCGAACCTCCATCCCCTGAAATGTCTCCCAAGACTCCTCACTGTACAGCACTCCCTGAGCCTGACGTTTGCAAACGTGGTGGGTCAGGCCAGTCCAGAGCCCTGTGGTAGACCCATGACCAAGATGAGAACAAGATGCAGCTGCATGGAGGTATCTTCTCAGGCACTGCTTGTACGTACCTAGTCATGATGGTGGATTCCCCTTGCTCAGTCTGGGATGCTTACGCTGCAGACATCTACCCTGGAGCTACATCCACCTGTCTCCCTTTTTAGTCAGGTGGGACAGACTGTGGGCTTGGGGCAGGACAGCAGGACTCAGGACTGCTGTGGTGGGCTGAGTACAGCCCAAGAGCCCCACATGTGACTGCCCTGCCCAGGGCAGGTGGCTCAAAGCCACAGAGCAGCAGTTCTCCTTGCCAAAGGGAACCACATCCTAGATGCAAGGTGCGTCTTTAGTGACAAGGTCTGTTCTCTTGTTTTCTCACCTCTTTTCTTCCCGCTCCTTTTCTTTTGACCCTACCCACAGCTCTTCCCCTCCCCAGGGCCCTCTCTGATCTCAGGGTCTGTCTTCACAGATGCCCCATGGCTGCATGCCTCTGCCCAGTTTCTGGAAGATGGTGGAAGACACCTTGCAGCAGTCTGGCGCTCAGCTCCGTACCTTCTGCCAGACATTTGAGACGGTCACGCCGAGCCCTGTGACACAGGTAGGAGCTGGAAAGGGGGTGTCTCATGCCAGCTAGATGAAGAAGTAGGACTGTGGCTTCCCAGTGCAGAACATCTCCTTGGGGGGGAGGCTGGCTTAGAAAGTGGCATGGAGGGTTGCCACAGCCACAGTATCTCCCCCAAGCCCGTGACAGCAGCTGGCTGGGAATAACCAGGGATGAAACAGTCTCAGCTCTTCTGGTTCTGGACACTTGTCTCCAAACCATGAGGCAGAGCAGATAGTGTGATGAGTTTCTCCTCTAACCTCTCACTGGGATGTGATCCTGCAGAAAGGAGAGCACATGTACACGGAGGGCCTCAGTCTCCTGCCTGTCTCATCAAGTGATCCTGTGTCTCTTGCTCTCCACCAGCCTCTGAACCCTGCCGAGGAGCGGAAGGTCCTTTCCCTTGTGAGCAAGCATGGCCCAGACAAACTTTACCAAGTGACAAGCAACATCAGTGGCAGCAAAGACTTGGACCTGACCTTGCAAAGGGGACAGATTGTAGCTCTGCTGCAAAATGTGGACACTAAGGGGAACACAAGCAGATGGCTAGTGGATGCTGGAGGTACTGTGAGCGCTACGGGGAGCCTCTCCCTGCCTCGGCACCAGGGTCAGAAACCAAACCCGAACCACTTCCTCATCTTGGATGAAACAGCGGGCCATTGCCTCCTGGGTCCTCCCTTCCAGGGTTTGCTCAGTCCAAACCCACCTCTGCTTTGCCAGCTGCACCCGTAGCCGTTAGCTGTGAAGTTCAGGTTTCCCCATGAGGGAGCACTCATGGCTCATCATGGCTGGGAAAGGAGAATCCCATGCACACAGAAACGTCTTGAAACCCCTTCTTGGGGGGTTTTGCTGCTGGATATCCCCTAGTGATGGACCAGTTTGGACAGGGCTGCTGTGCCATGCCAGGCAACAGCCAAGTTGTCATTTCTCTCTCCTCCAACCAGTGCTATATGTGCCAGGCACATGGGCCCCATGACCTGTGTGTGTGTGCGTGTCCTCCAGGTCCCCGAGGGTTTGTGCCTGCTGGAAAACTCCAGCCCTATTGCCTGGTACAAAGCCAGCAGCCCGGGATGCAGATGCCGGCCCTGGAGAGCAGCACAGAGAGAAGGCGACATTCGTATGCATCACCTGAAGCTCCCAGACCCCAGGTGGCCACCTTCACCCCAGCTTTCCAGGTGAGAGTGGGGGACACCCTCCAGGGCCATTCTTAGCAACCCCACCAGCTCCATGCTAGTCCCTGTGTGTGCAGCATGTGGGTGGGAAGGTGGACCTGCTTTTCCAGCACACACATGGTCGTACGTGTGCAGCCATGTGCCTAGCAGGGGAGTCACAGCCCCTGGCTGAGTGCCCCGTGAGGCTGGTGTCTGCCTTGCTGGGAACTGGGGTGGACAGAGCAAGAGAACTGTGCTTGGTGAGGTCCCCAGTGTCCCTCCATCGATGGCAGTACTGCGCTGCCCTCTTGGAAATAGCCTCCATGTCCCCTCTTGGTCCTGCCCTGCCACGTAGGTCCTTTCCCCCTTTGAGTCTTGTGTCCAGCAAGGGCTTCCTCCCTCCTTTCCCTGCCTTTTGTAGGTGGTCGCCGGCTTCTCCTTCACAGCCAGGAGTCCGCAGGAGGTGAGCCTCCAGGCAGGGCAGCCCGTTGTGGTGCTGGAGCCACATGACAAGAAGGGGAGCAAGGAGTGGAGCCTGGTGGATGTGAATGGCCAGAGGGGCTACGTGCCCTCCAGCTACCTGGTGACTGTTCCTGTGCAGGAGCCCCTGGGCTGGAGCTTGCCTGTGTGAGCACAGCCAGCCTGGCATCCAAGGGCACAGGCTTCATCAGATGAGAGCCGTCCGCTTGGCACCCAAGGACTTGTCATGGGAGATGCTGGAGGGGGTTGGCTGTGGTGGCCCCAGGCTGGGGAGGCGGTGGGAAGCAGCTGGCAGAATACGGCCCGGGGGATGTGGGTGCGAGGGACGGCAGTCGGGAGGCACGTTTTGATGGGTAGTGTGAGGGTGCCGTGTCCCATACGTGTTTGCACAAAGGAAAGGAGCATGAGGAAGTGAGGGCAGGTGGCTGCAGTTTTCCAGGGATTTGCTGAAATCCATGTCAGTGACAAAAGTGTCCCTAGGGGTGACGAGACAGCATTGTCCCCAATTAGATCAAGACCAAGCTGCAAAGGGTGCAGTCCTGCAGAGGGGGTCTTCAGCCTGGCACAGAGCATCTGGGGCTCTTGGGAAGAGGCTCTCAGGAAAATCGCTGGTTTGAGTGCAGAGACCGAGGCGGAGCAGCCCTGGAGACACAGCTCTCTGCTCCTCACTGGGATGTCACATGGGCCTGGGTGCCCACCCTGATGTGCTATCGTGGTCCCTTCGGCAGCAAAGCCTTCACGTCCTGCTAAAGGGCACGGCAACACCAGCCTGTGCCTGGCCGCACCGTCAGCGATGGGAGGGTGCTGGGCTGAGTACCGTGGCCGGGGTCCTCCCCAGCCCTCCTGGCCACCAAGCACCGCTGTTGGCCTTAGTTTCCCCCTGCAGCACAGTGGGGCTGATGCTACTGACCCCTTTGAGAGGCATTTTGAGCTCTGGTGATGAGAAGTGCTCTGTACACCACCGATACTATTTTGTGTGACTGATACGCTGACATTATATTATACTGTCTCTCTGTCCCACCCGTGCTGATGGGCTCGCCCCTGCCATGCGCGGGGCCATGCTGTGGGGCTGCACAGTGCCCGTGGCAGCCCAGCATGGCGGCAGCGCAGCAGTGAGATGGCAGGGCCACCCCGCTTGCTGCGCCTGCCGTCCGCCTCCCAGCACGCCTGGGCGGGGGCACTGGGAGCACTGGTTTTGGGGTGCTGGCAGGCTGTGGAGGGGTTTCACTGCTGTGGGGGAGTGTGTGTGCCCTTGGCCGGCATGGGGACAGCCCGAGGCGGCAGGGCTGGTGGTGCCGGCATGAGCATGGCTGTGCTGGGGCAGCGGCTGAAGGCAAGCTGTGTGCTGCTTCCCTCCCAGCCAGTGCTGCTCAGGGCTGGGGACGGAGAGCACAGCTCCTGGGGCTCTCAGGACACCGTGTCCCCCTTGCTGACCCACACAAATCTCCAGTGGCTTGACACACACATGCTCTCTAGAAGCACAGGCCCTGTGGAAGAGTTTTTTGGGAGAACCAACCTGTGTCGGTTGGTCCCTGACCTAAGGCTCAGTCTGGGGGCGGAGATGGCACTCCCTCCCACCACTGCCTGGGGCATCACAGCTCTGTGCCTCAGTTTCCCCATGGCTTGCTCTGATGCTGTGCTGTTATGTGAAGCAGATGGGGCTCACGGCAGGGAGCCGTGCCCACAGCAGCGCTGACATGGTGTCAGAGGGGAATTCGGGAGCTCCCGGCTGCAGCCCTCAGGGACTGGCACTGTGCTCCCTCCACAGGAGAGCTCAGCCCGTGGTGCCACGCTGCCCACCCCTCGCCCGCTGTGGGCAGCGGAGCACGGAGGCACCCGCCGGTGCAGCAGCCTGGCGTCGTCCTGGCTGCCCTGGGCACCTGCCACTTCCCGCATCAAAGGTGCAATGGCCCAGCTGGCGAGCGCTGGCACGCTAGTTCCTGCACCCTGCCCGGCAGGGAGGCAGCACGCTCGGCTGCCCACGGGCTCCCCACGGGTTCCCCGCGGGACGTGCGTTGGCGGCACAGAGGCTGGGTGCGGGTTCCCACTGTGCTGCCCTGCGGCCATGGCTGCGGGCTGGGCAGGGGGTCAGAGGTGGCGTGTCCTCACCCAAGCTTGCACCATGTGGGGAGGGACGGGGTAGGTGCCAGGCAGGTGGGACAGGCCCCGGACACTGCTCTGCTTTTGCTGTGCACCCCACACGTGCGTCCAGGTGCCTGGTTTGGGGTAGAGCTGCCTGTGGGGCTCACCCTCCTTTGTACCTGCAGGGTCCTGGGGTGTTACCTGCGGGGAGGCTGGGGGCTTGCTACCTCCACCCAGGGGCCATTGAAAGCCCCAAGCAAATGCTCACCCACGTGAAGTCTGGGAGAGGACGGCAGTGCCAGAGCTGGGGACATTGCCTGGGGATGCTTCCAGCCTGGGGAAAGGCTGATGGGCTCCTTGGGGTGGGAAAGCGAGCAGGCTGGGGGGCCACGGGCCACTGGGCAGGGGCTGTGTTTCTGAGGCTCGCCCGCCTAGCCCCGGCCCCACAGTGGCAGGGCTCACACCTCCAGCTCGCTGCTGATGGCTCCTCCAGATTTTTCCGTTCCTAATCAAGTCACATCAGGTCGGATTTCCCTCCCGAGCCGCCTTCCTGCCAGCTCAGTGGGGTGCAGATGCAATCAGCCCCGTGCCAGGGCAGGCGATGGCAGGAGTCAGTGGCTCAGGCAGGTCCCGCTCCGCAGCCCGCAGGTGCCCGGGACCATTCGGAGGGTGAAAGGTGACAGTGGGACAAGGAGTGCTGAGAAACTGCTGCTGCCTGTGCCCTGATCTGCCCGCTGGAAGGAGACCTGGGGTGGGCAGGACTTGATAGGCAGCTTATAAAACCAGTTCGGCTTTCTCCATCCCACTCATCAGGACTCTGGATTTCATGTGCTGTGAAACAAGAGCTCCCCTTTCCCTCCAGCCACTGCCAGTGCTGCCTGTGTGCCAGTGCTGGCCCGAAGGAGCTCTTTGCCCGGCCTGCAGCTGGCATGGGGGGTGCAGGCTGTTGCGAGGTGTCCCCGCTGCCTCTCTGGGCCATCACTCTACCCGTCAAATGTCCATCTACCAGTGCTTGCCAGGGCCGACAGTCATGACGGGCAAGGTGGAAACAGCCCATGCACATCTCACCAGGAGACGTACATGAGCCACACACCAGTGCTCTGCAGGAGGCGGCAGCAGACTGAGGACACGCTGCTTGTGTCAGGCACCAGCTGCCTGCCGCCTGCCAGATACTGCGGTTGTGCTCCAAGCTGGGTGCAGCCAAGGCACCAAGAGGCTCCTTCGTACGGTGCTGAGCCAGCCGGTACCAGCACCCTGCCCAGCAGTGGTGGCACCGGTGCCCTGCCTACACCGAGGTCCTGGTGGCGGCTGGAGCACGCTGTGGACGTCCAGGCAAGGAAGAAGGGAATTAGCTTGTGCAGCTCCTTTGGTTTCTGGACCCGAAGGGGTGAGCTGGGCTCTGCAGTACCCACCAGTCCTGCTCCCAGCCTCGGTGGCCATGGGACCTTCCCCATGGGGTCTATCCCGAGGACATGCCCTCGTACTTGGCTGCAGGAGACGGGGCGCTGACATCCCTCACTTCTCCCATGATTTCACCCAAAGTCATTGCACCCGCTGCTGCCCCAAGCCTGGAAGTGCCCCCTTGAAGTAACTGGAGGGTACAGGGCTCTTCCAGCCTAAACATGGGGGGGAATAAAGGGCACTAGTGTGCCTTTAAATAGCCCGGCAAGGACAAGCTCTCCCGGGAGGAATGCTCTGGCTGGCCCGGTGGAACGTGCTCGTGGCCAGGGGTGGGGGGGGACGGACAGCCGGGCAGGGACAGCTCCTCGCCAGGAGGTCAGGTCAAGGTTAGGCATTGCCCTGGCCAGGCGCCACTGTGTCGTGGCTCAGCGCCCCGGGAGCAGGGCTGTGCAAGGGGGAGGGAAATACATGCCAGGTCGGGGTCTTGCCATGCCCGGGGCTGATCTGCAAGGTGGCAGTGGAGCGGGGCAGGCACTGCTGCCCGCAACCTGCCTGCTGACCTGCACGGGGTTTGGCACTGGCACAGCCTGGCTGCTGGAGCAGCCTACCGGGCAGCTTGGGTTGTCCAGGAGCGGCTGCTGCACTCCTGTCCAGGCTGATTCATATCCTGGACAAGCCGGCATTTGGACAGCGTCCACCCACGGGGTGTGAAAGCACACAGCCGTGTCCCCGGGGTGCAGGGTGCCAGCCCAGCCGCGTGCCGGAGAGCGGGTGGTGGCAGCTCAGGCTCTGCTCTCCCCTGCCTTGCGGGGCATGCCTATCCCTGGGGACACGGCAGTGGCCGTGGGCAGGGTGGGGAGCCGCAAAGCACGTCTCCAGATGAAGACACGTGGATTGCAGGGAGGATGGCTGCGTGCCCAGGTGTCGATGTGTCTGCTGGCTCTGCTGGGGCACCCAGGCGGCAGGGAAGCGCAAGAGTAAAGCAGCTTCCAGGGAAGTCCCAAGCCTGGGCTCCCAAACCTGAACCCGTCTGCTCACCTTGGGGTGCCAGGAGGGCAGAAGGGGTGCAGCAGGGCTGCAGTGGGCAGGGAAGGAGGGGAGCTGGGGGGACCCAGCCCCCAGGCAGCAGGAGCAGGGTGGCTGCCCCAGGCTGAAGGGCACAGCCAGCCTGAGTGGAGCTGCATTTGCAGGCATGGTGCTCGAGTTCACCACCACTGCCAGGCTGAGCTGTCTCTGAGCAGAGCCAGCCTGCAGCTGCGCTGTCCCCAGGTGCCCGCACATGTGTGGGAGCAGGGTGGCCCGTGTGAAGCAGCCTGCAGCCCCGGCACGCTGGCCACCGGCAGCCTGTGCTGGGCCTGCTTGCCGTGCTGCCAGCCCTGATCAGCATGGTGCTGTGTGGCCTGAGGGAGAGTTGAGCCCCACAGAGAGCGGCCCTGAGGTGTTGAGACAGGAGCGGAGGCGTGAGCAGCAGTGCTCGCTCCAGGCTTGCACAGCCGGCACCTGAATTGTCTAATAAAGTGTGAAATTGCTTCCATGCTCTGCTACCTTTGCTGAGACGGACCATCATTATGGCCCCCCCTTCCCAGCCGGCAGCCGGCTGCTGCCAATGTCCCTGCTGTCGTGGCGCTGCCAGATGAGCCCCTGGCTGGAGCTGTGCCTGGCGCGGCCCCACAGGATCACCGTGCTGGGGGCTGCCAGGTGGTACCTGCTGTCCCGGGCACGAGCACCCTTCCCCTTCTCCTCAGCCCCTCCATTGCGCCCACCCCACATGAAAGCACAAGCTGCTGTGGGTGTATCACCCTGGTGGGGGGGTGAATCCCTGCCACAGGGCTGGGCCACGCTGGGGGCCGCAGACCCTGTTTCTTCCCCCCCCCGCAGATGCCCTGGGGGTGCAGGGTCATCCGAGGACCGAGCCCTGCCCTGGGGCTGCGCGGCTGCCAAAGCCCTGCCCTTTCCCAGGAAGGGCTGGCGGGGAGCCTGCCCATCAGATACAGCCCGCAAGGAGATAGGGCTCCCTCCGTCCGGCTGCGCCAGGGGTGCCAGCAGCCGCCTCAGGCCCTCGCTCGGGCGGCGGAGGGCTCCCACCTTGGCAGGGACAGCGGGGCAGCCTGGCCCCCCCTCGTCAGAGGGTGACTAATTGCTCTTGAACCACCTGGATGTGCACAGAAACCGTTCTCCAGCCTTAATAACAATGATCAATCATCCTGCTCTGGGCAGGGGTTGCGGAAGGCTTTCCAGGGCTGGGGAGCCGGCGGGGGTGGGGGGGGACTGTGGTGCCAGCGGGGGGGCTCCACTCGAGGGGACACGGAAGTCTCTGCTCCGGCGGTGGCTTTCCTCCCGCGCTGCCCGCCGTGAGGGCAATCCGTGCCCAGGTACACCCTGCAAGGGGAAGTGCCAGCTCCTCGATCCTGGCACCATGCCGGCGTGTCTGGGTCTGCGTAAACCGTGATTTTGGAGGGAAGACAGGGCCAGCTATGAGCCAGGCTGTGCGTGGGGCACGGGGTGCTCCCTGCCCCAGAGGGTCCTACAGGTCCCCGTGCCAAAGGGCTGGACACGAGCACCGGAGAGCTGCCGAGTGGGGCCCAGGAAAAGGAGCTGCATTGGGGATTTCTGCAGGGATCAAGATACTTTGCCCCAGGGAAACAGTGCCATGTTTTTCCAGCCACTGATAAAGTTAAACCCTTGATCTGGTTAAAGATTTAGCCCACAAGCCAAGCCCGGGTAGGACAACAATGCTGTTAGCACCGCCGACTTGGTGACACTTGCCCAGGCAGAGGGGACTAACCCTGCTGTCCCCACGCCGGTGGCTCAGCCTGGCTGTCGGAGCACATCCCCGCGGCCGGACCCCGCTGTTGGAGCACATCCCTGCAGCCAGACCCTGCCATCCCTGGGCCGCGGCTGGACCCCGCACGGGGGATGGAGCTGGAGCATCCCCAGGTGCTGAGCTGAGGCCGGGCAGGCAGATGGCACACAGCTGGGGAGGGGAGCATCCCGCCGGGAGCTGCTATTTCTTCAGTGTAACCTTATAACCCGCACCCCCCGCCGCCTGCCCTGGCCGCAACTCGGCCCAGTGCCACCGGCCGGGGGGAGGCTTCATGCTGCTGGGAAGCCAGCCTGGCCCTGACGTGACATGAGTCAGCTGGAGCGGCCGGGCAGCGCTACCCACCGTGAATAGCTCAGACAGCACGCCGCCCCGGCACTGCGTGCCCCTGGCCCACCATGCCCCAGGGGGTCCCAAGGCAGGCAGCCCCCAAGCCGGCGGTCCTGGGGTGATGCACCCTTTCCCTGGGGGCTTCCTCGGCCCCGTGGCACAAGGGGTTTCACCTGCCTGGCAGCAAAAGGCAGATCCCTGTGGTCTTGTCCTGTCCCCAAGGTCACTCCACTGGCCGGAGAGCGCCCCGGGGCTTTCCAGAGGCCACAGGAGTTAAGGAGTGAGCGTGGCAGGGAGGGGGTGCAGAGCACCCTCCTGCCTTCCTGCCAGCTCCTGTGACAGCCGCCCTTTCCCGCTGCCCAGCCTGGCAAAGGGGACAGACACCCACGGCCACAGCTCTCCTCCTGCGGCACTGTGCCTGCATCCTCGGAGTGGCTGCACACAGTTGTCATGGCGGTACGTGGGACCACAATTGCATCCCAAATACATCCCTGCAAGTGCATTCCAAATAATACATCCTGCAAAGGCATCCCAAATAAAACCCTCAGTCCGACCTTGGGGCACTGGTGGCCCCCAGGCTGCAATGGCCTTGAGCCATTTCGGGCACGGGGACTCCCAAGCCTGACTCTGCTCCCCTCTCCACCTCCCCTGCCCGGCCAGGCTTGCTGCCCCAAGGAAAAGCTGTGTGTGATCCCTGTGTGCCACCAGGCACTGCCATCAGCCAGAGCTGGCACGGCTGGCCCTGGTCCTAGCCAAGGGTTTTGTCCCCAGCCAGAGCCCTGCGGCTGCAGCCCCCCCGCCCTGCAGCTCTGGGCCCGGCTTTCCCCCATTACACAGAGAGGGCTAAAGGGGCTGTTGAGTCCCAGGCAGCCTGGGCCTCTGGTCTGCAGGCACCGTGGCTCAGTCTTCTGGGCCAGTTCCCAGCTCAGCTGGCTGCTTGCCGGAGGCACGGCCCCGCTGGTGCACGTGCTGCAGCGCTGGGGAGACCTCAAAGGCAGCTTTTTGCTGGAGCAAAGGCAGACGGTGCAGGTGGGAGGCGGGGATGGAGAAGCTCAGGTGAGCACTGAAGGGAAGTGTCCCTGCCCGCAGGCAGGGGGAGGGCAGAGGGCTCATCCTGCCTTCTGCAGGCATGGGACTCTGGCAGGGGTGCCCGTCGGCATGCCGCAGGAGGGATAGCACCTACCTCTTCTGCCACAGGCCCTTTCAAATGGTGGCCACCAATTCAGCATCAAGAGCCATTTCAAAGCTTCTCCTCACGTCAGACACCAGAGGCAGAAAGGCTGCCTAATTCCCACCTCACCTCCCCACTGCCCGGAGCCATCCCATCTGCTAGAGAAAACCAGGCACTGAGAGCAGCCGGGCGAGCGGCACTCTAACCCAGCAGCATTCCCAAGCCCTCCTTCGTTAGCATTCCTCCTCTCCTAGCCTGCACAGCCTGTTCCCAACGCCCGGAGAGTTAATTGAATTCCTTCCCCCAGAACTGCCGCAGCTTCGGGGACTCGAACATCTGCATACACCACAGGCAGCCTGCGCCACACTGGCTAAGCCCTTCCCTGCGCTCCCCGCTTTGCCCCCAGGATAAGCCAGCTGCAGGGAAGAAAAACGGACCTGGCGATGGTAAATCCAGGTTGGTGTGAAGGTGCAAATGGGCCCATTGCAAAGACTCACAGAACGAAGGGAATGTAGTCAAAGTGTAAATCAGAAACCGCAAGGGCTTTGGGAGCCCCCCAGTAAGGTCTTGCAAGCATTCAGCAGGCTGTGCAGGGCTTGGAAACATCCTGCTGCTGCTAAAGCCATCGCTACGACCATTGCTGGGCCGCAGTCCATTGAGCCGTCAGTCCGAGGCTGTTGCTGCATGTCTACCTGACAAAGGTGATTTGTGGGTCTAAAATTTGCCACCTCCAGGCTGCACCTGACTATAGCTACAAGCTGCAGACACGAACCCCCTTTGTGTGCCCAGCCCACATCCTGGCTGGGATTTACCTAAAACAGCCCCAGGGCCGAACAGCTGGGTGGGGATGGGGGAAGAAGGCTGCCTGGTGTTTGTTTTTACTAATGAAGCCCCATAATCAAATCATTTCAGTTTTAATTGTAAAGCCAGCAGGCAGATTTCTGTCTCCAGATGGGATGTGATAGGAATAGTTGAAGGCTGGGCACATTCTGCCGCTCACCTTCATACTTGGAGCAAGGCCGACAGGAGCAGTCCCAGGGAGGCTCCCACCCTGCCTCGGAAGAGCCTGGTCCCCGTGGGGTGCAGGGACCGTACGACCGCCCTTGGCATCATTCCAAAAAAAGGACCAAGGAAAAAAAACCTCGGGAAAGAGGGGTTCCTGCACCTTGAGCCATTCCCGGGTGGAAGCGGAGGCGCATCCAGCTGCGGTGCTGGAAGAGCCTGGGGCTGTGAGGCTGAACCGCGGCAGTGAGATGTTCCTTGGAGCCAATGAGCCAGCATCCCGCCTGCACCAGTCTGGGACCGTGTCTGATCCAGAAACCCCCGCACCTGGGGGCAAAGAGCACCAGAGCCCTTGGGGTTGGACAGGAGAAGACAGCTTTCCTAGGCAGTTCATAGGCCACATGGGACTTGAGCTGGGGTCAGCCCCAAAGCCTCTCCTGCTTCTTTGACCTGGGAAAGCTAACTCCAGGGAGGATGTGCTGCTGCCATACCTGGGTCAGTGCAGGGGAGGCAGGAGCCTTTTTCCCTGCTTTCATCTCCCGGCTCTGTCAGGATACATGAAATCTATGTGTGGGTTCCACTTACAGTCTCATTTTTTTGGGTGCTTGGACTTTGGGAAAAGAGGAAAATAAAGAAACTGGGTCATTTTCTACTTATTTGGAAGAGCTGAGATGTTAGCCCTCCAGCTGCAGAGAGCTCTGCTCACGTCTCTGCGGGGCTTGCGGAAATTGGAAACAAGCAATGGGGGAGAGGAGAAACCTCCCCCTCGCCAAAGAAAATGTCCGTTTTGTCCAGCTTCTTGTTTAGGCTGGGGGGAACGGGGTGCAGTGAGATTGGGATTGCCCTCCCAATCTAAAATGGCTAATTCAGGCTAAACACATCTGTTTATTTCTCATGATGGAGAAATGCAGCCAGGAAGGGCTGGGTTGCTCTGGGACTGATTAACTCCCCCAGGCTGGGGGCATTCCCCGCTGCCTGCCAGGCCTCGGCAATCACCCAGGGGCAAGGGACGGGCAGCCAGGTCCCCGGTTCCAGCTGGAGGTGTCAGGGGAAGAAGTGCTCCTCTCCTCCCCATCAGAGAGGTTTATTCCTCCCAGAAGAGGATGAGGTCAGAGGGTTGGGATGATACAGCGTGATCCGGGCGGGTCATGCCAAGTATAAAATGCCTAACGCTCTTGTTAGTGTGATTGCCACAGCCATAACGGGGCAGAGCCCGTCTCTTATCAGGGATGGCTGCTTCTGCTTTCAGCTCCCTGAGCTGCTGCGCTCCCCATGCCTGCGGTCCTGCTCCCAGTGCCGACAGCATTTCTGGAATCCCCTGGAAGGGATCCAGGCTGCGGGATGCCGGGCACTGAGCAGCCACCAGCATCCCTCCGGCTGGGCCTCTTTGCTCTTATCTGCTCTCCCTTTTTGTGCCTGAGTCATCAGAGACAAGAGCATCAAATCAGAAATAAAGTCATTAACTCACTAAGCAAATACAGATGAAAAACCTAATTTTATTTTTTTAACTCGGAGCCCCAGCTCCTTGGGGCTTTAAGTGGCATCTTCCCTCCTCCAGCCTTCCCATGGCCAGGTCCATCCCAGCCCCACACATGTCCAGGGGGCAAGGAGAGGAAGGAGACACGGGCACCCACCCCGCGGGGCTCATCTTGGCCCACAGCAGCCCATGCCCTTGCCGTCAATACGGATCTCCAGCCGGGATGGGGGAGCCCTGTGCCTGGCGCACTCGCTTGCCAGCGGGCTCCAGCTATGCAAAACTGTGGTCGCTCTCCCAGCCTGGTCTCCGGCGTGCTGGGCACATCCGGCGGGGGCAATGTGTCCCTCTCCTCCCCCTGCGGCACCCATCGCTGCCGCCAGCGCGGCACACTCTGCCTGGGGCTGGGCACATCCCCAGCATCTCCTGCCTCCCGCATGGCTGCAGCTCGTGCATCCCCATCCCAGCCGATCCGTGATTTCACTCTTCTTCCTCTTTTTCTTTTTTTTCACCATGTACAAATGGGAATTAAATTGAGGCCACTAAACTCATTCGCGCTTGCAGCCGTAATGGGATTGCAGGCAGCGTTTCACCACCAGCTCTTCACAGCAGCTGCCTGTCTCCGGCTGGAAACCGCAGCATGCTCGCTCCTGCTGCCTGTGCCCGGCGTGCTGCTGCCTGCTCCCTGCCGGCCCTGGTGCCGGCAGCCTGCGTAGGAAAGCAGCGCTGGGGTTAAACCCAACCAGACCAAACCATGCGTGAGCAATTTCTTTCTCATGTGAGCGCCAAAAGGGGCCAAAAGGCACCGCTCAGCTCCTGCTGGGGGTCCCGCAGCTATGCCTGGCCCAAAACCCCATTGCACTGGGTTTACCCCAGTGTCCCGGAGGTGCACGCCTGTCCACACCCCTGCCCTGGGAAGCTGAGTGTCTTTCGGCACGGGGGGCCGGTTGTCCCACTGAAGCCAGCGGTGCGGTGCTGGAGACAGGCTGGGCGGCCGCCTCCGCGGCCAGGCTCAGCCTCAGGGGGTGAAGCACCATCGTGAGGAAATGGGAATGAGTTGGGGCCAGGGAGGCAGCTGCGGGGCACCCGTAACCGGCTCAGGGGCTGGGGGTGCCGGTGAGCACGCGTGGCTCCTGCCGCGGGGTGAGGACCCAGCCAGCCCTGCGCGACCCACTGCACCGGGGCAGGGAGGAGGCACCGTCGGGGGCTGAACGCCCTGGTGGGTTCAGACCCTCAAGTGAGGAACAGCCCTCAGCTACCGTACCCAGGGCTGGTACCAGGGCTGGCCACTTATTTTTAGCAGGCAGGAGAAGGAGGAGGAGGAGGAGGGATGCTGGTCGCAGGGGAACTTGCTGGAAGACCCGCTCCCCTACCACCCAGGGAAAAAGCCCCTGAAAGTGCCTGTGGACAGCAAAGGAGGACGGGCGTGAGTGTGCGGGGAGGAAACGGCTGCTGGGAATTTAAATGACCACCCGTGAATGCTGGTTTTGTTTTGTCCCAGCCGCGGCTGCACTCTGCTCCGGCCCAGCAGCCTTCAAATACAGCCACTCACCAGGCTAGTGCCTGCAAATAAAGCCGGTCTGGAAAACCTGGGGAGAAACTGAGCTTGAGAGGAGCCCTGGCACGGCCGCCTGGCCCTGCCAAAAGCCCCGGCCCCCCAGGAGAAACCAGCAGAGCTGGCCAGAGAGGGCAGAGCCGCAGTGGCAGGGGTGCAGGAGCCTCCAGTGAAGCTTTATTCCCGTCTGCCAGAAGGAAGAGCGATGGAAAGAGCAGAGATGCTCAGGAAGTGAGCAAGGCGTGCTTCCTGCTGACTTCCTGCCCGCTTCCTGCGTGCTTCCTCCTTACCCTGCCTGATGTGACACCGCCTTGGGGCTGGGGCTGGGGAGCAGAGGCAGACTCTATCAGGGACAATCTTGGGGTGAAGTTCTTGGCTTGGCCATCAGCCTGGGATGTGAAACACTGCCCTGTGACACACCATGGCTCCCTGGGCAAATGGAGATGCCGCTGGTCGCCGTGGCTTATGGTCTCAGCCACGCACCGATTCAACGCACGCTGCCAGATCTGTGCCCTGAAAATCTAGTTTCGTATGGATAAACAACATTTCTTATTACTGTTGCTAATGTGGTATCAGCACATTGCAACACAGATATTTTAATAATACATAGTTCTTTTAATGAAGGGGCTTAACAAACTAATTTACTTTCCAACATTTGTATATGTCATATTTGCTCATTTATTCATGCAATAAATGAAATTAAAGTTTCTAGACATTTAGAAAATAACAAGTATACGTAAGAAGTGCACCTGTGTATTAAAAAGAAAAAGCAGGCACTGCATTTCCTGGCAGAGGCTGCCCGCAGGCACGCATTGCCGGATATTTCTTCTTCTGCCCGTGAGGCAGAGCAGGCTGGACAGGGAGCATAGCTGGGCACTGCCAGTCCCCCATTCCTGGGGTTGCTGACAGTTGTGACAACCCCCGCATCTGTATTTTTATCATCCCAACAATGTCGCCGTTTAGATCAGCTTTTATTAAAAATAAATAGTGCTTTTAAAATGAAGCTGGCACTGGGGCACCAAACTGTGACAAAGGCCAGGGAGGTGGTGCTGAGGATGATTAATATGATTTTTCCAGCAAAAAACTGTAGCAGTTCTCCCATGTTGAGGGCTCTGCCGGGGGGTGCGGGAAGGACGAAGGTGCTCGGTGCCACTTGCAGCCCGGTGGCTTGTCCACAGAGGGCACAGCCCACGCTCATGACAGGTCTGACTGCAGCCTCATGCTCTGCCCAGGCCAGGCTTTGGTGGGCACGTGTCAGGCAAAGGTGGGAGGTTGAGGCTCAGAGCCCTCCCAGCCCCTTCGCAGGTCCCAGCTCTGTATCCATCCCTCCTTCGGCCGTTATCGCCCATGTCTGCCTCCAGCAGACCCGTCTGCCCGAGCCCAGCTGGGTGATGAACATCGCCCATCTTCAGGGTAGTTAAACAGGACATACGACATGCACTGACAAGTGCCGTACGGGGTCCCTGGGGTTTCGGTAATGTCATATATCCATCGCTTCACCACGCTGCACAGGCACAGAGTGGCCCATGCCAGGCACATCTCTATTGCATATGGAGGCTTCCCCCATGTTACAGCCTCCAGGTGAAGCTGAGCAAACCTCCAGCACCCTGGGAAAACTCCCGAAGGCTGTGCAAGGACAAGCTCGCTTCCCCCAGGCAGACTCAGCCTGCTTGGGCTTCCTAGGAGGGTGCACCCCGTCCACCCCAGCACAGACGCATTTTAGTGCACAGAGCATGGGTGCAATGATATAGCTGCCTCTGCTTATGGCCATAGGGACTGGGCGGCAGCTGCTGCCCTGTTGTGACAACCCCAGTTGCAAAACCCCTGTAGCGAACGAGGCTTGTGGCTGGAGGGCTGTAGTCCTCACTTGGAGCTTGTCCAAGAAGCACTCAAAGCCTAAGCTTTCCCCCGCTTCCTGCTCACAGCGACTAGAGGGAAAAGTAATGAGCAAAGTCTTAGGCAAACATTTTGGAAATCAAAAAATCTCACTCTCTGAGCGCGGTTTGCCTTAACAGCTTGACGGGGGATGGTGCGCACTCAAAGTACAGATCGGGAGACAGAGACGCTGCCCCACGGAGCTTGCAGTTATCTGCTCCGGCAGGGAGGGGAGAAGGCGCTGCCACGCTTTGCTTTGCTCCTTTCATCCTGGTCCCTCCCCTGCCTTTCCAGGCCAGAGCATTTTCCAAACTCTGCTTTACCCCATCCTTGCCACTTCCTTTCTAGCGCTACCAGCATCGCTAATAATAACGGCTCTAAATTCTCCTCGCCTGGCGCTTAGTCTGTGGCAATGGGCGCTGTGCAGCCTCGATGCATCTCTCTCTGTGTCTCCATTCGGTCTGCAGCTGTGCGTGTGCCCTTAAATACATAAAATGCGTGGGCAATCGCACACTACTCCCTCCTCCCCCAGTTGTGCAATTTGGGATGCAACATCCAGCCCCCTCAGTCTTTGCTCATGGGAATATCGTGCCTGTCCCTGTGGCAGGCAGAGTAGCTAGGTGGCTGTATTCCTTACCTCTCGAAGAAGCCAGGAGTGCGGAGAGCTGGAAATAGCCCTGGCTGACACAGATACCTGTGCAAAACAGCAGGGGCCTGCACTTGCCTTGGTGATTGCATACTGCATGGCGATGAGTCACCCGCAGCCCAGCTCCAGCGGGCAGCACGCGGCCTCCCTGCCTCCTGCTGCATGGTGCGGGCAGGATTCGCCATGCTCAACTTGGTACGTTTGGCTGGGAAAGTGCTGCATGCCCCCCCGGGGAATGGGGGGCCCAAAGCCCAGGCAGTGCGCGGCAAGGATGGCAGGGAAAGGATGGGAATGAGAGCATCTTGCAGCTTTTTAAGCTCTCGAGATGCTTTCAAGTGCCAGGAAGACTGTGTGAGCTGTGATTTTGCTGCATTATTTCTGTTGCTAGCCATCTCTGCGCGGGGAGCTCCTGTGTGCAGAATAACTGCTTGCAGCAAGCAGGCATTCACGCGCCGCCTGGTCCGGGGGGGGCTGAGCCCCCCGGCTGACATCACCCGCAAGGGACCAGGGACCACCCTGGGACCAGCCCTCAGCACTTCCCAGGATGTGGACCCGGGGACTCTGAGATGGGCCCCCCTTATCTCAGCCACCAGTACAACCGTAACCGAAGCAGCCAGAGAAGGAAGCGACGTGTCAGCTCACCCCAAGCTCCTCGGCCACGGCAAGAAGGCCCCACCAGCAGAGCTCTCCATCCTCCTCCTCATCCTCCTCCCTGTGGCGGGGGGCTCGGGGGCTGCCTCGCTGCCGGCGATTGCACTGTCAGGAGGAGATTAATAAATAATTAGCCGGCAAACTTCCACCAGGGAGCTTTGTTTCTTCTCCAGTGGTGCCGCCTGTTCAGAGAGCAAAAACCAGGGGAGAGCAGCTATCTCCGGGGCAGAGGGCCTGGAGAGGGTGGCATTTTCCCCGCCAGGCTGGTGGCTCCCTGAGCTCCTCCGCAGCTGACTTCATATATCAAAGGGACGCAGGAGGGAGGAGGAGGAATAGGTAAAATCAATGAGAACCTATTTGGCGGGATGAAAGAGCGTGGTTTTATTTATAGAGCTGGCTGGAGCTGAAGTGTCTCCTGCCCAGGGACACGGTGCTGAGGTGCAGAGCAGTGTCTGCATGGGGCAAGGAGATGCGCCGGTGCCTGCTGCCCCGGCACCCCAGCCTGCAGCCCCACCGAGCCCACGGCCC
Organism: Mycteria americana; assembly: GCF_035582795.1. Lineage (NCBI taxonomy): Eukaryota > Metazoa > Chordata > Aves > Ciconiiformes > Ciconiidae > Mycteria > Mycteria americana. The sequence continues at coordinate 13,375,543 of NC_134372.1, forward strand.
CGTCCCCACCGCTCCCCAAAGCGCTGCGGGCAGCCGCGCTCACTGGGCTGGCAAGGGGAGCAGGAGGGCACGCCTGCTCGTGGAAAGGAGGGGTTTCTGCTCTAACGGCAGCGCCTGCAGTCAGGGGGAGTGGGACCTGACAATCAGCCCCTTCCCACCGCCAGTGCCCGGGCCAGGGGTGCAGTAGCTGGGGACAGTGACAGCCAGTCGCCGCGGGGGATGCTCGGAGGAGAGCTGGTGAGGAGGGCAGGGGCGGTGCGGAGGGGTGCTGCGGGATAGGGGCCCGGCAACAGACGGGGGTAGCCTGGCTGGCGGTTGCCCTGGGCTGGGAGCCATGAGGTGGGGAGATGCCCACAGACGTCCCTGCCAGCAACGGCTGCTTGAGGAACAGCAAGTCCTTGCTCGGCAGCGCTGGGGATCCAAAGCGGCTCCCTTCGCCGCTCGCCCCCTTGGCCAGCTCTGCTGGTGCAGGGGGATCGGGACCTGCTGGGGTGATGGTGGTGCATCTCTGGGAGGAGGCAGGTAAACAGAAAGAGGAAAAGCGATGGCAGCATCCAGACCCTGAGCAGCCCCGGGGAGAGGCAGGAGGAGTGGCCCTGCTGGGGACCAGGGACAGCAGAGGAGAATGAGGCCGGTCTGGGTCTCGGCCAGCCTCCCCTCTGCCTCTCGCTCCGCCCGGGGAGCAGAGCGGAGGAGCGGCTGGCAGCAGGATGATGGGGATGGAGGAGACACCCCAGCTCCTTGTGCTGTCCTGCCGGGCAGGGCCGGGCAGGGCCGGGAAGCCGAGCAGCACCACCAGGACCAGAGGCCGCCTGACAGGCAGGGACGACGGCGGGGTAACATCAATGGGCTACGACAGACACCATCAGCACAGCGTCAGAGCCGCCAGTGGCACGGTGCGACAGGGAAGCTGAGTTCAGCCAGAGCGCAACAGTAAGCATGAGGGACACGTGCCGTATGGTGCAGCTCCCTTTGGTCCCCGCATGCCGATGGCCGGCTGGTGCCAGTGCGCCAGGCTGCCGCCGGGGCAGCACGCGGGGACACCACCGGTGAAACAGCAAGGGGAAGGCTTGGGTCTCCATGGCGGGATGTCAGGCAGCGCAGCAAGAGCGGTGCAGGGTCTCTGACAGGGGGTTTCTTCCCCCAGATAAAGTGAGGTATGGGGTAATCCAAGTGCCCTGGGCTGCTGCTGGTCTCTCATCCCCAGGCAGAAGGGGCTAGCTGGCCCCGCTGTGCCGGAGCAGCCCAGGGAGGAGGACAGGCTGCTTCAGCTGCTGCGGGTGTGCTGCTTCCTGTGGACAAATGAGTCACTGAAAATGCCAGAAGGAGTCAATGGGCATCTTGGTCTCCTCGCTCAGCCCACACAGCTGGTGGGCAGCATGAGCCATCGCATAGAAGCCTTCCCTACACTCTGCTGCGCTGCCTGGCCTCTGCCGGTTGCTCTAGGAAATTCCCATCTGTTTCAATAGCTCATCCACAATCCCCTTCTTACTCCTTTGCCACCACATTTCTCTCTTCATAGGTTTCCTCTGCAATAACTGCATGGCTTTAGTTCTACAGCATGTGCAACCCTGTGGTTTTGGAGAGGAGCAGGCTGCAGAATCGGGTGGGCTGTAGCCTGGTACAACATCACCCTGCATCTGTGCATCCCCCCCAGCCCTCAGTGCTGGTCGGAGGCTCCTCTACCGGAGCCGGAGCAGCTCAAGTGCTTGTCTCTGCTCCAGGGAAAGAGAGCTGCAGCAAGTTGAGTTTGGTGGCATGGGGTGGGGAGGGGCCCTCTGCCAGGTGCACTCCAGAGAGGGGACTGGGGGGATCTCTGCCATGGCACAGGCAGATACGGTGCCCGTGTGTGCCTGCACGAGGGGCTTTGCCAGCATGGTGGAGCATCGCTCTCTCATGATGCCCGGGGATGCCGGAGCGTGAACGGCAACCTCTGAATAAGCACAGCCACAGCCCCGATCCCTGGACGAGCTGGAGCTCAGAGCCAGGAGCCTAGCCAGCACCCACTTGTCCTCTGAAGCCACTCTTTTTATTCCCAGGTCCCCTCCAGCCCAAGAGGCCACATCCTCGGCCCTGTGGCAAAGAGGACTTCAGACTGAGAGCGGAGGGGCAGGTTCCACCCAGGCTTGTGGGGAGCAAGGGGCCACGTTGCCCAGCAGTGCGTTTCCAGAGGTTCACTCCTTGCTGACCATGAAGCATCACAGAGCCCTCATGTCACAGTCCGAGGAGGAGGAGGAGGCAGGAGCTCCCAGGTGAACACAGCTGATCAGGAGCCACTGGGCACAGAAACCGTGGAGGAAAAGCGACACTAGGTCCCTGTGCTCGGTGACTTCAGGTGGAGGACAAGGCTGAGCTGAGTGCTGAGCAGGGCTGAAGGGAAAGAAAAGCAAAGCTCGTGGAAAGGAGCCAAGCAGAGAAACTTGGTGAAACCCAGGGGCACAGCACTGCTAACCACTGCTGCCCCGTGGGGAGCGGGGCCTCCAATTAGCAGCCCACATGAATGAAGATTGCTTTAGGGGAGGACTTTGGGAGAGCCTCAGGGGCACCTTCCCCTTTGGCTGCCCCCAGCTTACCCAACTGCCGGCTCAGAGAAACCCAGCCAGCGCAGAGCCCCCCTCCCCCGGGTCCCCGGAGAGAGCGGCTGCCAGGGTGGCTGTCCTGGCCGCCACACAAATTCCCCCTGGGGCTGCATTTAATTTTAGTGCCACGCAGAGGGCGTCACAACACGGGGGGCTGGCGAAGACCCACCAGAGGCTGGGGATGTTATAACTCGGAGGAGCCCCATGTGCCGCTGCCTCTCACTGCCCGGTCCTTACAACATTTTCCCATCCACAAACAGGGGCAGCTGCAACGTGAAACCGAAGGCGGGAGTTTGCACAGTGCGGGGTGTCTCCTGTCCAGCCGCCGCTCATTGGCTCCTGCCCCTGTCCCACATTTGGCCTTTGGTAGGCTAAGGGTACCTTCACACCCTGTCCCCTCCTGACCGCTGGCCTAATGACATTACTCGCTCTCTGCTGTTTTGAAAGGGCATTTGCAGACTTTTCCTGTTATATTTTACCTTGGTAATATTATCCCCAGCCCCTCCGGGCTTAGCATCGTGTTGCTGTGGCCGGCTGCAGCGCCGGCGCAGTGCCACGGAGCGCTCCGGCTTAGCCAGGGCTGGCAGGCGAGGGGTGGGCGCGGGGGGCTTATTTCTGCCCAACTGTGGCTGACACCTCTCTGACTACGTAAATACGAAGAGCAGCAGAAGCCGGGGCCCTGGCAGCTCTCCTGCTCACAAAGCTCAGGCCCTGGTTTAGGAGGAAGACAGTGAGCACTTAGTGAATCTGCACGGTCACTCTGTGCGCAGACAGAGAAGGGTGCGTGCATACAGGGAATATAAAGTCCCATTCACACCATTGCACTGAAGTACTGTGGATCGGACGCCCTCTCTACCCACCGCGGGTATTTCTGAGGCTGCCACATGACTGACTTCTAAGGAGGTGGAAACAATACCAGCTATAACATCTTGTCCTCCTTCACCTCTCTCGTGGTGCTTTTGAAGCCCTTTTTATGAACGTTATTCAACCAATCCCCCCAGAAGCTCCAGGGCACAGGGAAATGGTGCGATCTCCATTCTATAGGTGAAAAAACCCAAAAGGCACAGAAAAATGCTTGGACTGTGCAAAAGTCCAGAGCAGTCAGGAGCAGAATTTGGAGCATGTTAACACCGACTTGTAGCCACATGAGCAACTGTACTTTGTCCTCTGGGATCCCACTGAAACCCAGAAATAGCAGCAAGTCCACCCCTCTGAGATGCCCCTGTTTTGCTCCATCTCTGCTGTCCTCTGGCCCCCTCTCGGCACAAGAGCAGCCTGACCCCGACACCCCATCCAGTTTTGCCCGCTTGGCTGAAAGAAGCCCTAACCTGTCTCTGTCCAGAGCAGAAATGGGGCAGAACAGGCTGGGCCTTGCTTTCCTTGTGCTCCTCGGTGCCTCTGGGCTGCCTGGCCGAGCCGAGCCGCACCGTGCGGGTGGCTGCTGCCGGGGTGGGCACCCCGCAGGCTTCCAACAGCCGGGGACTGGAAAGGGCTCATCTTCTTGGGTTAGAAAGCAAGGAGGAAGGAACCGTGCTTGCACACACACCAGAAGGGAAAAGGTATTTCTGAAACACACGGCTATGCATAACTTGATTTTAGAACAACCGTTCACAAGTAATTTCCATGAATGGTTACTTCCTACTTGAGTACTACTGGTATAAAGGAAATCACGAGATACTTGAGCGAGAACCCTGCCTTTTGTGCAACAAATTCCTCCCAAAAGACTACTTTTATGGCAAGGCCTTCCAGTCCTGCTTTTTCCCTGATGAGGCAAACATCCCTCCTATTGTCAGCTCACCTCCTCTCTCCGCAGCACTCAGAGCTTGCATCTTCTGCAAAGGAGGGACTGGGGGGGGAATGCACTCCAGATCACTGGCCAGCAGGGTCAAATGGGAATTCGAGTCTTGGTCTGCAAGGAATTGCATGTGCCCCAGAGCAACGTGATTTCCTTCCCTGGGCCTTTCCGATGCAGTCCGGCAGCACTGTGCTCTGTGCTGTGCCTGCTGTGAGCTACAGCTGTGCGTCCCAGCAGCAGCGCTTCTGGGCCCAGACCTCCCACTCACGGGAAGAGAAGTTTCATTGCTGGTGGAGCAGCTTGAAAAGCACTTTAGGTAACTGTTTCAGCACTTCATGACAGTAATTAGTAATAAAGTGCCACAGCAACCAGGAAGAGTTGGCAGCAGCTTCTTTCTTGCTTTGTCCCACCCCAGCAGCTGATCCGCCCCTGCCCCCAGCTCTCATCAGCCGTATGATATAACACACGCTGTCCGCTGACACCTTCTTTTGGTGCATGGCTCAGGATCATCAGGGAAAATCCAATATTGCTACCTTGCATGGTGTTCACAGCACGTCCTGAACCAAAGGGAGGCCGGAGGGTATTAAAGACTGGCTGGAAACAGCTCCCCCTTTGAAACAAAAGCAAGGTGAGAATGAGGACAGGCAGCAAGCCTTTCCTACCAGGAGAAGAAGCACCTTCTGTTCACCCATCAGAGCCTGACACAGAGCTCTCCACCTAGATCACTCCACATCGCTTTGCTTCATCAGCCATTAACACTGATCCTGCAGGCCCACCTGAGCCATCTGAGGGGATTTGAGGATCTGGAGCCATTAGGCTGCAGGTGTTGCCACTCGGTTGGTTGTGTATCAGCTAATTCAGGCTGCAGTGCCAAGCCCTGCTCTTTCCTGTGTAATTGCTACGGGTAAGTAAATAGAACATGCATGAGATTTTTGGTCCCATCATTAAATATTTCTGAAAGGGCTTTTAGTATACACCTCAAAACCCCAGACAGAAAAATGACGCGCATGACATCAAGATGCTCACGGCCACAATGAGATGAGCATTGAGACGAAACCGAAGGAAATCTGAAGATCTTTTGCTCCTTGTTACTCTTTGCTCTCAGCCACCTGGCCCCACTCCAGTGCAGACCCACTGAGCCTGGAAGTGACCCTCAGCCCAACACGCTGCACTCACGGTTTATATATCTCAAGACGGGATGATCTAGAGACTGTTGAGTGGTGCCCGGTGATGCTGGGTGCCCCCACTTTTAAGGGCTGGCACTTGTAAGGTGTGCATGGCACTGCTTAAAGTGGGTGCCCTGGGTGGGCACATGTCCTGCAGGAAAGTGCTTGTGCCCTATATGTGGCTGGGAGCCCTGCGGGGCACTCTGCAACCACGGGTGTCCCCCGCACCGAGCCTAGATGTGATCCGCCTGACACGCGGCACTCAGGGTTTATGTATCTCAACTCGGGGTGATCTAGGGATTGTCGAGCGGCACTCTGCAGCACCCCAGGTGCCCCCACTTTTAGGGGCTGGCACTTCTAAGGTGTGCACAGGGGTGCTTAAAGTGGGTGCCCTGGGTGTGCGCATGTCCCGCGGGAAGGTGCTTGTGCCCCATACGTGTCCGCAAGCCCCCTGAGGCACTCTGCAACTGTGGGTGAACCCCCACTGGGCCTGGATGTGACCCTCAGCCCGACGTGCTGCGCTCAGGGTTTATATATCTCAGCTCGGGGTGACCTAGGGACTGTCGTGATCTAGGGACTGTGCAGATGCGGGGTGCCCCCGCTTTTAAGGGCTGGCACTTTTAAGGTGTGCGCAGCGATGGTTAAAACGGGTACCTCGAGTGGGCACGCGTCCCGCGGGAAGCTGCTTGTGCCCCACGCGTGGCTGCAAGCCCCACGGGGCACTCTGCCACTGCGGGCGTCCCCCGCTGCCCTGCTCCCTTCCACCCCCCGCCCCGCCGCCCTCCCCGGCTCCCGCAGCCGGCGGGCGGGGGCTGCGGGCGGCTCCGCCCCGCCGGCCGCCCGGCTCCCCGCCGCCGCCGCCGCGCCTGCTGCATGCTCGGTGCCGCCTCAGCCCCAGCCGGAGGTGGAAGATGGCGGAGCCGGGGCCGGATTGCAGCTCTCTGCTCGACGAGGATCTTTCCTCCTTCGTCTTCAGTTACCTCGCTGGCAGCCAGGTAGGGAGGGCGGTGGAGGGGCTCTGCTGCCCGGCTCCCCAGCGCGGTGCAACTGGGGGGGGGGGAGAAGCCGGCAGACACCACCCCCCCCCCTTCCCGGGGCACCTGCGGGAAGAGGCAGTCCCTGCACCCCCTCCGGCGCTCTTCCCCCAGGTGCCCGGAGGATCTGCGGGGGTCCCGTTTGCTCCAGGGATGCGCAGAGGGGGAAACGCGGGAAGGGGGGACGCGCGGAACCCTGCCGCCCCCGCCGCTCTCTCCGCGCCCCTCCCCGTGGCTTCGGGGCGGCCCCGGCGCGGCAGCAACCCCGCAGCCCCGCCGGCGCTTTCAGCACCACTCGCACGTGGACTCCCACCCCCACCCTTTCTGCGGGGAATTGGGGGGGGAGAAGTTGATGGGTTGATGGGTTTGGCACCCCCCCCTTTGCGGCACCCCCCCCGCTGCGAAGGTGGGGAGGGGGACGCCGCGGTGCAGGGCGGCGGGGGGGGCTCCGCAGGGGGCTGCGCGGTGGGGGCTGATAAGAGCCGGGCTGTGGGATGAGTCATGCCGAGCGTCAGTTACACGCATACGGGCTGGGATCTTGGGGGATGGAGGTTTGGGCAAGGGTGGGGGGTTGGCAGGGAGAGGGGGTCTCGGTGCTGCGAGTCAGCGGCTCCAAAATCTGGATGGGCTCCCTTTTGGATGGAGCTGGGTATTAAAATCAGATTAAGGCTCCTTGGCAGCTCCCGCACGATCACGAGAGCGAGCCGTGCTGGCTATAGGGCTTGCATGCTTTTCCATTTTGGGGGGTGGAAGAGAGGCGCTATACAATAAGCCGGGCAGTAGCAAGAGCCGTGACTGATCTGGAGCACAACCGTGCATTTCGCAGTCGGATGGATGAGGCTGGTGCAAGTGGGAAGAGTTTTCTGTAGTTACATATCATCCCTCCAGCCCTTCACTTTCGTAACCACAGATTACAAAATAGCTTCGATTGTGCAGCTAGCACATTCATCCCAACCCTTGCTCTCTCACCAGTTTAGCTCCGGGATTGCAAACAGCAGGAGCATGTGTGTGGGGAACGGGATGGGGACTAATCCTGCTGTTTGGGTTCAAAACAAATAAGGTCTCAAGACATGGTAAATCAGATTTGCCCCTGGTGCATGTGCCAGAACCAGGCAGGTCTTGCCACCGGCTAGATTGATGTAGTTCCAGCGCCTCTCCTCGCACGCACCGGCTCCAGGGTGCTCCGGCTTGGCATGGGACCTGGGCAGCTTGCTGGGGGCAGAGCAGCTTCGGTTGTTAACCAAGAGCTGCTGACAGGTTGATTACAGCAGAAGGGTCAGAAAGGGTGAGAAATGGGCCGAGAAGATTTTGTAAGCGGTTTGCGTTTTCTGATTTGGATGGATTTATTATTGCTGAGGGAACCGTTGTCTAGGGAAGAGGAGGCTGGTTGTGTGGGATGCCATCCCTAGGAAGTACGGCAGAAAGGCTGCAGCTCCCACCAGCCCCATTGAGCCCTGGGCAGGTGAAAGTTCCTGGCTGCACTTCCCTGCAATAACCTGCCTGTTCTCCGCGTGCTTAACATGAAATGAAAAGCTCGTGTGATTGCAGCATGCATCTGAAAGCTTGTTTCTTTTTTGCCTTTTGGTCAGCATTTGATGTGCCAATTTAGGAATCTTATTCCAAAAAGGGACTGCTAAGGGGAAAAAAAAATCTTGCAAATTGTCATCCTTCTCTGGTGCAAAACCACCATGTTGTGAACATCCCCTGCAAAATTTGGGACTGTGAAATGGCCTGTGATGAAATAAGACCATTTTTATGGCATCTCCTAAAAGACAGTTTGCTGTGCCTTTCCCCTCTTTTTCTCTCCCTCTCCCATACATACATGAGCTACATCGGAGGGAGCAGTGTAGGTACGTGCACAGAGTTAGTGCTAGTCTGATGTCTGCGGGGTGAATAACATGTAGAGCAGCACAGGGATCTTTGCAGCCCGCTGCAGCTTCCCTCAGCAGCAGTGTGCAGCCTGTGTTTGCTCTCCCGCCCGGCGCCTGCTTTTGATAATTGCATTTCCTCTCTGTCCCCACGTGCGCAGAGGGGTTAAAGGCTGGGGTAAAAAGAAAAGAAAAAAAGGGGGGAAAAAAGCTCCCCCCAGCTATGCTTTGCATGCATTTGCTTAAGAAACGCCTGAAGTTGTAAGCGTGTGTTGTGCTTGTACCTTAACCTCTGATGAAACTGCAGGGAAGGCTCCAGCCCTGGCTGCTGTCACATGCCTGCTTTATAACTCAGAGCAGGAGGCAGTCCCGGGCTGGCCGCTGACGTCTCTCCCCATTACTACTGTACGAGCCTCTGCTTACAACTCGGTTGCTGACTTCTCAATGAAGCCTGAAAGCTGTTTCCGCAAAGACCCCAGTGCTCCAGCACAAGATCAGATTATCCTGAGTGGCTACAATGTCAGGAGGCCATGAGATCATGAATATTAGCCATTTCCTTTGTGGAAATCTTGAGGAACTCTGACTCTCCTCCTCTCTCCCCCGTGCTCCTCCCCAGTCCTTGCTTTTGCAGTAGGTTTCGAGAAAGGCGCAGTTGGGTGCATGCAGGTGCCAGGCAATCTATTCCTCTCCAGGGGAGGAATCCTCAGGAGGGCTCTCGGGGAGATGCACAGTGAAGGTTTGACATGGATATTTGCATCAGTCCCTTAATTATATGGGCTTGCCTGCTAACCTCTACTTACATCCTCTATGAGGATGCCTGCTAACCTCTATTTACATATCGAGGACAGCGATGATTCACATGGTACCTGCATTGCTACAGAAAGAAAATCAGGGTTTTTCACTTGATATCTGCCTGTCTCCTGCCAACTCCTTTTCCCTTTTTAACAACAAAAAAAGTTACTTTGTTTTGCTGCGACTCAAAACATGTCATTTCTGGGCCCACTTAATCCACTTTGTGCAACTCTTTGCTGCTCAGAGGTATGAAGCTGGTTGTAGCTGGTTCGTCTGCTGGCACCAGGCACTGGAAAGTGCCAGCCAGGCAGCTCTGCTGAGAGCACCGTGGAGCGGCCAGCCACTCTCAGCATCCGTGCAAGAGGCAGGAGCAGTTTGACTCTTACGGCTTCGATTTGTTTAAAAACCCCAAACAAAGTGCAGCAGGGGGAACAAAATCAAAAAAACAGGCTGCTTCTCAGAGAGATGCTTAAAGATCACATGAACTGAAATACAATATTCCCTCCTTAACTTCTCAGCCTCCTGCTAGCAGCTTAATCCATTGATGAGTGCAGGAGGCGCAGTGAAGCCCTCGGTGGAAAAGCAGTCTATTGGGTGGATTGTTGCTGCTAATGATGAAGTGGAGACACATCCCTAATTTCTGATAGTCCTTACCGAGCAGACCCATATTCTGCTTTTTCTGCGTCTTTTCTCTCAAAGATTTTTGGGGAGGGTGGTCTGGATGACTGAAACAGCCCAAGGGCCTGTGAAAGTGTATCTCCAGCCTGGCTGCATTGCTGCAGCTTGGGTCGAAGGGCCGCTGCATTGCTGGGGCTGGAGACCTCCCTCGCTCTCCCGGGAAAGCACTGCAAGGTGGCTGTGGCACGGTGGCTGTTACGGACGGTGGCAGTTAGCAGAGGCCACGCCAGTACGTTTGCAAAGCCGGGGGTGGCTGTTGCTGGGGATGCCGGCAGCCGCCCGCGCCGCAGCAGTGGCTGCGGGAGATGGCGAGCGTGGCGTGCTGCTGAGCCTGCCGCTCGGAGCCAGGAGGGAGCAGCCGCTGGGAGCGGCGGGAGGGAGCAGCGGCGGGGGAAAGGAGGGCTGGCCTGAAATCTGGCCCCTCGGAGAGCCTCCCCGCACACCCGCCTGCCTTCACCCCCTGCTTTTGACTGGATCCCCCGGTGCTGCCCACCCTGGCAGGGCCCCAGGGCTGCCCCATGCCGTGGGCTTTCCTCCCTCCAGCCTGCACATCCCTGCCCCGGTCTCATGCCGTAATGGAAAGGCACCTCTCCAACAGGTGAATAATCAAGGTCTCAACCTGGTGCCTCCAGCAAAGGGAGCTTTGTGAGGGAGACCGATCTCTCTCTCACGTTAACCTTTCCAATGTCAAAAGCCTCTTTGTAGTTATAAACTCCACTTGCTCTGGCACTTCAGCGCTGTTGGTTGTCCAATGAAAAATGCCCGGGGGATGCCCTTCCTGCCCCAGACCCTTTCCTGGCTTTGAGGAATAGGTCCCATGGTGGCCAGCGCGGGGCTGGGGACAGGGACGCCGCGGGCTGGCTCCTGGCAGGCGGTTTGCTGTGTTGCTGGCCACTGCTGCCTGCCGCTCCCGAGATGCAGGAGCCCCCCAGGCTCTGAAATCCCCTTTGGCGGGGCTGGGGGCTGGCTTGTGGGAGGCCCGTGTCTGCACTGCCAGTGGGCAGAGTGCTGGCAAGGGCACGCTTCCCCCTGGCTGGCACGTGCCCCCGGCCCCCCGGCCATTCAGCTGGGGCAGAGGCATTGTGCAGGGACAGTCTGTGCCTTCGCTGCCCAGTACCTGTGGGGCAAACAGCACCGAAGCCACCGCTTCTTCTGCCTGCCCATGGCCTTGGGGAGATGGCGTCACCAGGGCGAGGGGCACCGTCCCTGCAGGGCACTCTGAGCTCGAGCACCCCCTGGGGCTCTCCGGCACGGAGGGGGCCCTGGCTCTGCCGGGGAAGGGAAGGGAAGGGCTGTCCCCAGAGATAAGGCTCTGCTGGGACCACGCATGTTGTGCTCACTCGCCGCCACCGAGAAGCTGGGGAGAGAGGAGCCGGGGCCACGAGGTGCTGCCAGGGCCTCGGTCGGCAAACGCGTTTACCGGAGGAATCGGCTTCGGGCTCCCGCGGTCGAGCCCTGCTCCATGGCAACCCCGCGCGGGCTTATATTTCTCGTGACTGCTTGGCAGCCTGAAGTGATTTAGCAGAGGGGGAACTTTGTACGCGCCGGAGCCGCCGCTGCCAGTGTGGCCATGCCGGGCCGACCGCCACGCGGCACTCCTCCTCCCTGGGGGGCACGGGCTGGGGCAGCCCCTTGCCTGCACCCCAAGAGTGGGCAGCCGGCTCCCCTGCCTGCATGCTGTGCCAGGAAGGGCAGGTTCCCACCATCTGCCTGCTGCCTGGCAAACTACCCTCTTGCAAGCGCCTGGAACCGAGACTGTTTTAAGCTGCCTCTGCTTGTAGTAACGAGCCAAAGACTAAAGGTTGAAGTTAATGGGGCAGGTGGTCAGGTGAGGTAGTGACCTACTTGCAGGGGCAGCCGTGCTGTAGGCACGGGGTGATGGTCCAGCCAATGTGTTTCCCTTCCCTTATCGCTCGGCTGTTCTGCTTTTCAGCACTTTTCCTGAGCTCTGGCTCACGAATTATTATTTATTTATTTATTGTTTTTTATAATGGGAACTTCCAAGAAATGCCGAAGGACTTTGCACAGATCTGGCTGCGCTCAGAGTCTCATCAGCCCTGTCCTTACCCTGCTCCGTCTTGCTGCACCTCCCCAGGCAGAGGCAACAGCCAGGGTTGGGCTGCTGCAAATTGCTACGTTAAACCCGTTCACTTCAGAATTAAGACAGGGAAAAATAAAAGCTGGAAATCTCCTTTGGCCCTGTAAGAGCTGGAAGCCCCCTGGGGAGGGGTTCCCCATGCAGCAAGTCTGGTATCTGCTGGTGGGGGGTGTGGGGACTGTGGCAGCCCTGGGGGCTCTTCGGGACGGCCCCATCCAGTAGCCAGGCTAACCTTTGATCACTGCTGGCTCCCGGGCAGCAATGTGGGGCTTAGGGAAAATACTTCGCTTATCTTGCATCCCTGCTGTCTGGAGGCAAAGGTGGCAGGCACTGGGTGCCGGGTGCCTCCCCAGTGCCCCCCTGTGTACCGGGAGCTTCGTCGGGGGAGCACGATGAGGGTCCTGCTGAAGTATTGCAGGAGCTTTTTATATCTGCCTGCGTGTACCCACCCTTCCCGCGGCACCCTGCCCACCCAGGCGAACAGGCAGGCGTTTGCCCTCGCAGCTGGGAGCAGGAGGCCTCTGCCCTTGGCGAGGGGGAGCCCGTGTGATGGGGGCTGAAGCAGGAGAGACCCCGGTGTGCCGGGAGGGCTGAGGTGACACTTCTCCCCTCCCCTGGGACAGAGCGGTACATGCTTTATATGGATGTTTTTGTGCTGAGGTGGTGGAGGATAAAACGAGTGCCTCCAGCTCTTGCAGCAACTATGGTTGCAGGGCAGCGTATCTTTACTGAGATGCATTTTCTAAATTCTTCCTCTGTGCCGCTTCTGCGCCCTGCGGTCGCTGCCTGCAGCGGCAGGGAGCACGCTGACCGAAACGGCCCCTTCTGCTGAGCCAGCACCACTGGTCAGGCTCCTCAGTTCCTGTTTCAGTTTGCAGCAAGTTCATCGCTGCTGTCGCTTCTGCTTCCCTGGCCTTTGGGGAGGCTGCAGGACCCCGTTCGACCCTGGCATATGGGGCGGCAGGCGAGGGCTGTGGGAGGTGTCATCCTTTCCCCCGCAAAAAGCTGCCTTCCCCACCTAGTCCCCAAGGAACCCTCATTTCCTAATTTTTGTGCACATCAAGAGCAAGGAAATCCTGTGGCGGGGGGAGATGGAGGGGAGAGGGCAGAGCATCCCGGCACAGGCAGGGGGCTGAGCTGGGGCTGTGCTGCAGCCGGAGCAGCGTGCTGGGGCGGCCAGCTGTGCCTTGCGGACGGAAGGAAGCCCAGCTGCCTCTAATCATGTTTCTTCTTCTCCCTCCTGCCCGGATGACGGGGGACTGCAGGTTTCGCCGCCTGCAAGTGACAGCTGGGGACCTGGTTGTCCTGCCACGAGGGGACCCACGGCTGGAGCAGCCCCAGCTCTCCCTCCGTGCACAGAGCTGGGGTGCAGGGGAGCTGCTGCCGGCAGCAGGCAGCGTGGTCGCTGTCCCCCAGCCTCGGCAGCCTTCTTGCTGAGCCCTTTCTTGCTTCGTTTTTAGCCAAAGTGCCTAGGTAGGAGCGAGTTACATTTTTTTTTTTTAATGAAGAAAGTGCAAATGTAGCTGTGGGGTGTTTCAGGAAACATCCCAGTGGGACACTGCCGTGACCCTTTGCATGCACACGAGACTGTTGAGGCTGAGCTCCAGCCAGCCCTGCAGCAGCCAGGCTGGGTTAGAGCAAAGAGCAGCGCTGATGGCAGCTGGGGTGATGGTTGTACACGTGCTTGCATAACAGCAAGGAGTTGGAGGTGTAAAACATCGCAGTTGCGCAGCTCCCCTTGAAGGCCAAAGCAGGGGCAGGCTCTGGCTTCTCTTTACCCTGCAGGGGCCAGCCCTTCTGCGAGCATCGCGTGCCAGCGCCGGTGGGCACAGGGCTGGGGCGGCCGCGGTCCTTTGGCTCCTTGCACATTGCCCAGGCAGAGCGTGCGCTCCCCGGGCTCGGAGCAGAGGGGAGAGCCGCTGCCCGTGTGCTGGGAGGATTGGGGCTCTGCCTGCTCGCAGTGAGCACTGGCGGAGGGCAGGGCAGGGCACCGGGGGCTGTGCCGTGGTTTGTGCCAGGCGAGCCGGCGGTGTCCTTTCCTGCCACACAGAGGTTGCTCGCCTGGCACCCAGCACGGCGGGGCTGAACTTTATTCCAGCTCAAGTCCCTCTCTCCTGATTTCCTGGGACTTGCACAGCCTTGGTGCAAATGTTTGCAACTTCCATGGCCCTTGGCTTCAAGCTAATCAAACTTTGCATTCCTGTCGGCTCCCTTTAAACCGTGGCTGCTTAGCTGCTTTCCTTTCCCCCTCTGCTCTGGGGCCTGCAGCCCTGCCTGTGTGAGGTGTGTGCAGCTCAGAACCACCTTCCAGCATCTTAATGAAGGGAGGATTTTTAAACTTTCCCTTGAACAGCATAAACCCCAGAGCTCTGCATAGCTGGAGCTGGAGATTTAAACCAACCAGCATCGTTTCTCCTTGCAAGCAAGCTTGCACACAGATAGTCACGACTGAACTGTGCTAATAATGAAAAGAAAAAATTGCAAATGTTTTTCTTAAAAAGGAAGTTTCTGTGTGGGCCCCACCAGGAGACTGGCGCATGTGGGTTTTGGGTGCTAAAACCCATTTCCCAGGTAACAGCACTCAAGCTTATGAGAACTGTGTGGTTTTCTCAGGCTGAAAGGTTGGATGGTATTTGAGCTGCTTTTTTTTTTTCTTGTGACCATGTCCTTCTAGGAAGGAATAAGTATGTCTATTTATATATATTTTTAAAATGAAAGCACGTGGTACGTGTCCCCAGAAACCCTCATGGTGCATGTTGTCACCCAGCTCTGGTGGGGATGCTACTTTGCTGACGACCAACAACCAACCCTCCCCAGCAGCTCGCGCTGGCAGCTGAGCTGGGGAGCCGGGGCAGCCCCTGCCCTGCAGCCCTGGGGCTTGGGGTGGGCAGCGGTAGGCGTGCGGGACACGCTCGTGCGCATGCATCTCCTCTCCTTATGGGACCAGAGGCTTCAGGATGTGGAAGTGGATGCAGGAGGAAGGAAGTCGCGGGGGGACTGTTAGGAGAGGCATGGATGGGGAGGGCTGGAGCTGCTTGGTTTATTTACTTCTGTTGACTCCTCCTGCCCATGCTTTAGGTCGTGCTGCCTGGCCTGCCTGCAGTGATGGCTTCTCCGTTCCTGTGTTAGTGCTTCGGGATGCGGTGCATCGGCAGCCCCCGGGCCTCTGCCTCCCTGCGGTGACCAGGGGCTGCCCATGAGGGTCCACTTGCCCAGCTTGCACCGCTTGCCTGCTGCCCATCTGCCCATAGGAGCTGGAAACCCATCTGCACATCCAGCTGAGTCAAAAATAAATGAAAGGCAGATTATTGGGGGGAGACTGTCCCCATCTCTGCTGCTCGCTTATGGCAGTGCAAGGACCTGGAACCACAGCTTTCAAGTTTCTCTCTGTATTTATGTAACCCAAACTAACTTTTTTGGAAAGAGCCACTCTGTCTCATTTAGATACCTAAATATAGCAGCCGCTCTGGAGGGAGGATTAGCCTGCGAGTGCCCTGGTGTGTATGGGACCTTTGTGGACGGATGTTAGGGGGAGTTTAAACCTCGTTCAATCAGGCCTGGGGGGGTTATTCCCCTGCCATTAGCAGGGCGGGCTTGCAGCCGTCCCAGGGCAGCGGGGAGCTCACGGCAGTGACCAGGCTGTGCAGGCTGGCAGGAAGCAGGAACCTGTAGAGATGTGGACTACAGGGGTTTTTTTAAAATGTCTTGATGCCTTTTGGGGCCAGAGCCCATTTATGCTCAAACATGCTGTTTGCTAACATGCCATTGCCTCCCCTTGGAGGAAGGAACAGTGCTCGAAAGCACAGAAGCAGAGCTGAGCTATGGGGCGAAACCTCTGTGTCCTGCCCTGCCAAAGGGCCCCGTGGGGCTGTGGCACCTCGGGGTGATCATTCAGGGCTGCTGGAGCAGAGTCACCGTTGCAACGTGGGGTTGGGCGGAAAGGCAAGGAAGGGTGAAGGTCCTTCTGCCCTTAGCTGTACAGGGCACCGCAGGCATCAAAGTCCTTTGAGCTCCTTTAGTGAAAGATGCGGGACTGACCCTTTGAAATGCCACGCTGAGGGACGCCCCAGAGGTGCCACTTTCCCTTGCCAGGGGTGTACACTCCCCACCCTTGTGGGCACTGGGGCCCATACACTTGCATGAGATGCAGGCGGCAGCAGGGTCCAGGCACTGTGCATATGCCATGGACCTGCTTCTGCTGCTTCATACACACAAGACCCCTTGTTGCCTTTGGAGTGGGCACAACAGGTGGGTTTGCCTGAGTGGTCTGACCACCTCACTAGCTTGCCCATGTGGTGTGGTGGGGCTCTCTTGTACCGCCTGGGATCAGCAAGGCTTGCACGTTGCACCAAGTATTGATAGAAACTGAGTTTCTTGGAGGTGCACGGGGTGGCTCTTGCTTTTGTCTCTTGACGTCTCTGTCTGCCCTGCGGTGAGGGTGCCATGGATCCCTTCCAAGGAAGCAGGGAGCAGCCATTTGTTTCTGTGTGTGACTGTGTCCCAGGGACTTGGGGCATGGGACACATACTGCTTGAGTCTCTGCAGCTGGCTATTTATGAGCGCATGCAGGGGGCACCCTTGTGTGCCCCCTCCGCTCCTCCCTGCTTTGCAGCGCTGACAGCGAGAGCCCGGCTCCCTGGCCCGGCGCTGCTGCAGGGGCTCCCTGATCTGTCTTGTGATTCGAGCCCTGATGGAGATGCGCAGGAGCTGCCCTGTGTTTTCTGCAGGAAAGCAGAGGGTCCCTCAGCTATTTGAGCCTTCATCTCTGTGCTTTTCTTGTTGCTTCCTCTGCACGCGGCGGTTCTGTCTCCCTGCACGCCTCCACATCTCCCTGCTGCCCATCCCTGCACCTCACCGTGCCCTCTGCCCAGCTCGGAGCTGTGCAGCCTCGTGCCAGCGCTCACCCCGGTGTGCAGGGTCCTCTGCCACCCCTGCCATCCCGCCAGGGCAGGAGCCACCTGGCTAAATGGTGGGACCCCCGGGGAGGTGTCGGTGAACACATGCACGCTGGCTTCACAGCGTGCCCTTGTACAGCCTTGCAAACCCCGGTGCGATGCCCCCTTGGCTCCCATCACACGGGCAGGGACCAGGCAGGTTCGGCGCCGCCCCATGGCAGCCCCACCGGTCCCTGCTGGGCGGAGGTGGCCTGGGTCTGAAGGAAGGACCCAGCCATTTTGGTGATGCCCTCCTCAGGTCTGTGTTATTTGGCCCTAGCAAGGTGGAGGTGAAATAGAGAAGGTAAAGGCTGCGCATTGAAATGGGAGGAGGCAGCACAGTGGAGATCCAGCTGGGGGGCTCGCAGCTTCCCCAGGATCCCCGAGCCGCTCCGGCAGATGGCTGCAGCCCTCCTGCCCTGCTCTAAGGAATACAAATGTGCGGCAGATACGGTTACCCAGCCCCGAGAGCAGTGTTAGCTTTCATCTAGATCGATATCCCTGCCTGCCTGTGTCTGAGGGAGCACTCAGCTGGCAACCCAAGCCCGGCCAGGAGGAGACACCCACTGAGGCTCTGCTGCCCGCTCCAGACCCTGACTGTCTGTCTGTCCGTCTGCCTCGGTGCTGGAGGCAGAGCCAGTGCCGACTGCAGCGCCATTGCCGTGCTGTCGGACTCCGTCATGCGTAAAATGTAATAAATAGGGCCATAAGCCTTTTACGAAGTCTATTTCCACTCTTGGATCCGGGATTTAATGCATGGCTGCTTAGAGAGGCTGAGGATTTCAGGGGTCAGCAAGGCTAATTGCACTGCTGGAATAAAAGGGTGCACGGCAGGATCCTGCGTGCGGGTGGGAGGGGGTGCTGGGGGTCCCAGCTGCCCGCTGCGCTACCCTGGCCCTGTGTGCTCCCTGCCAGCAGCCTGGGAAAGCAGCGGCCACGCGCAGCGGCTTGGCAAGGGATGCGGTCCCCGGGGAGCGCTCCTCGGCTGGGCGCCGGTGGCTTTTGGGGCTGGGGGGACCGTGCCAGCTGGGGAGTCATATGCTGCAGGTGTTCGGTTCCCCACTGCTCTGTGGTGTCCCTGAGCATCTGACGGAGCTGGAGCGCTTGATCTTAGATTACCTGGAAGCCAGGGAAAGCCTCCATGGGGGCCGAGGCCCAGTGAGGATCAGGGCTGTGCCAGTGCAGGCTGGTACTGCTGGGCTTGGCTGGCCCCAGTGCCAGCTTGGCCCCAGCCTGCAGCATCTCCTTGAGCTGCAGAGGGGAGCTGGGTGCCGCCCTGCCAGGCTGCCCGCTGTGCCGGCTGGCCCGGACACCACAAGCTGGGGCGTGAAGGGATGTGTGTGCTTGGAGGTGGTGCCGCCGGGGAGACAGCCCCACCAGGAGTGGAAATGCAGCGCTGGAGCGAGAGCCGGGGGCACAAACCTGGCTGAGTGCTCCGGTGCTGGGCGTGTGCCCGGCCAGCACGGGGCTGGGTCAGGACCTGGACTGCGCTTTCCTGGAGGGGTCGGGGAGGGACTGATGGGATGGGCAGGCTCCGCTTCACAGGGGCGACTGGCAGCCAGCACACACCCTGTAAGGCGAGGGGGACCCAGATGCCCAGAGGCTCCCGGGGCCTCACCCTGTGCCAGCCGGCCGCGCAGGGCTGGCAGGACTGTGCCGCCGGCCGCGGCAGACGGAGGACACCAGCTCCGCTCAGTTACTTTCCTGGCTGATCCCGTCATCTCCATCTCGCGCCAAGTGCTGAAGTCGTCATGGAAACTGGCACGGCGGCAGCCTCGCCAGCAGCTCCCGCACAAGATCCTCAGTCTGAGTGCCCGGCCGGCGCTGGTCTGCTGCGGTGGTGGCGGGTGGCTGGCTTAGTCGACCACTTGCTGCTGGTCCTTATTCCTCGAGGGCATCAGTCTGCTGCTGGGCTCCAGCAGTGCACACGCATGGTTGCTTTCCTGGCATTGTAGCAGGGCCCAGTCCATTAGTGTTTACCAATCCCAGAGAGAGCCTTGCAGAAAGCACAAAAAAAAAAGCCCTATAGTATTGCTATTAATAGTACCTGTTCACCAAGTTATCTTTAGCAGCACCGTTCCCACCTTCATTCATAATAGCCATTGCACGGGCCTGATTCTTCTCCCTGCTGCCGAAGTGGCTTTGAGGTAACCCCAACCTCCCGGGGTACCCCACTCACCCCATGCTTCCACTGCTTGCCAGTGTTTCATTTGGCTGTGGAAAGAGATGGTCTGCAAACCTTTCCCTGCAGTGGGAAATGGAGTGGGATTTTTTTTCCAGGGTTAATTTTTCTCTGGTGACTGTAACTCTGAACTCTGCTTGCCTTTGCCTCTCCTCCCACGTTGCTCCTGTCCAGCGGGGCTGTGTCGTGCCAAAGGCTTTCTCCCTGGAGCATCCCTGCTGGAAGTCCACGCTGGTGCTCGGATTTTGCTTGATCAGAGGAGAAGGCAGTGCCTGAACTTGACTATCGGGGATGGAGAATTTTCCACTTGTATTTCAGTGGGTGTTTCCATAGGTTTCAAGCTATGGTCCTCCCTTCCCGGCATCTTCCATCTTCAGAGCTCATGCAGACTCCTGGGAGGTTGCAGGGCTTTGAAGGGGCTTTGAGGCTTCATGGGTTCAGCCCACTGCTTTGAGGTAGCATCTCCTACCACTGCCAGGGAAAGGCCTATTTCTCCTATTCTTGAACTTGGCAGTCACAGAGTTCCTCGGATTCCCAGGCTAATCTGTTCCTGCCTTTAATGAGCTGCCTCATTAAAGTGTTTTTCCTTAATAACCAACCCTCCGGGCTGGGCGAGAGGCTGATGATGTTCAACTGTAGACAACTGCAGACCTGCAGGCTGCAAAGGGCTTTTCCAGCTGCTTGCGGGGGTGCAGCATGAATATCAGCCCTCTCCTCCTGCGCGGTGCTGGCAAGTCTGAGAAGAGGGGCAGCAGCCCAAAGCACCCCAAACAATGCCTGTCCTGGGCTCCAGCACCAGATTTACTGGACCCACAAACCGCTACAGTGCATCTGCCCTTGGGATGCAGCAGACTGGGGATACAGGGACTAAACTGCCCTGCTGCCTGGTCTTCCTGCACGATGTCCTTACCCAGTGATGTGCCACACTGGGGCTGCTCGCCGTGACCCTGTGAGCCAAACCCGTGTGTGCGTGCTGCTGAGCGGGTATGCCTGCGCGCCTTGGGCCCAGGAGGTGTCTGCCCAGCCTTAATGAGAGGTTTTGAACTTGTTGCCTGGGTGCTTGGGAGCTGGGGCGTCTGGTTTCAATAAATGGAAGTGGAAATCTCCCTCCTGGGGGCCTGCTCTGTGCAGCGGAGTACTCACACAGCTTGCAGCCGTGGCCTCCTGGGAGCATCTGTCCAGTGGACGCTGGTCCCACCTGGTCCCCCCAGCCTCTGTGGCGGCTGCTCTGGCTGAGTGGGGCGCAGGGCTGGGAGCCCTCAGGGCGATGGCTACGAAGGAGCAGATTCAGTGGTGCCTCTGGCGACGCGGCAGCGTTTCACGGCTGCCACAGCCTGGGCTGAGCCAGCCCCCGTCTCCAGGCCATGGTTTTTAGGGTGGCGATGATGCAAGGCAGGAAGGTGCCTGGCACCAGCGCTGCTGGGGCCGCTCTCTTTATATATAGCTGACCCACTTGCTGAGCGGGGGCTGCCGGCCCCTCCTGGTGCTGCACCTGGGGCTGCGTGCGTGCACCGGGGCTGCGAGGGGCTGCACCAGCATCGGCCTGGGAGTACAGGGCTGCGGGTGCCTGGGCTGCGGTCGCCTGCAGCCTGCTCTACGGAAGGGCTGCAGGAACTCTCCGCTCGCAGGCTGGAGCTGTGCTGCCTGCCACTCAGGGGGCACGGGCTCTGTAGCCTGCCTGGTTCCCAGCACCCCTCCCAGCCTCACCCACTGGCTCCCTGGCTCTCCCAGGGAAGGAAGAACCGCCGTAGCCCCAGCAGAGACAGGAGCGGGCAGTTCCAGCTGTGCCTGGGCTGAGGCAGGATCCCAGCACAGGGCAGTGCTCAAGCCCCCATCCTAAGAGGCAGCCCAGCCTCCCACGGGGTTCGCCTGCCTCCCGGCCATCCCCTCCCCTCCAGCCAGGCCTGGAGGTTGGGTGCTCAACAGGCTGGGGATTTGGGTGCTGGAGCAACCACGTTGCTGCTAGCCTCAGGTCTGCGTGAGCAGGCATGCATGGGGCATGCGTGTGCATGCACCAGCGAGGCAGGAGCTGCAGCACACGGCGCCCATGCTGCCCACTGGGGCCAGCTCCCATCACACGTGCTGGGCGCGTGCATAGCCGAGCATGCCCTGTGCCAGTGCTGCCGGCATGTACCGTGTCCTGCTGCCCATCCTGCCCTGCCCGCCCGGGAGGGAGGCTCCGAGCCAGCGGGCAGGCGGGAGCGCTGAGGTGGCTGGGACGGGTGGCAGAGGCACACATACCTTGTCCCTGTGCCCTGGTCACTGAGTTGCTGTGCTGCTCCCCGGGGCTCACATTGTCTCAAAGGCACAGCCTGGTGCAGCGTGGTGGCCTCCCAGGCTTGTGTTCCTGTGGGGGACAGGGTACAAAGGACGGGGCTGAGCGGAGTAGGTGGCAAGAGGAGAGTGGGCTGTAAGAGACAAGGATGCAGCCCCGCTATGGGGTCATGTTCCCTTGGGCCAGAGGACCCAGGAAATAAGGGAGCAGTAACCCACTGAAACTCATGCCCTGGACCACTCCAAGCATGAATCTTGGGTCCCCTCTGTGCTTGGTGCTGGTGGGGCTGTCCCCATCTCCAGGCACGCCCCAGCCCCAGCTCACCCCTCCGGCTGCCTGCTGCTGCCTGCGGTGGGTGCTGCCGACATACGAGGGGCTTGGGGGAGCCCTTGGAAAGCACTGGGCTGCCAAAGCAGTGCCTCTCAGTGCCAAGCACCTGGGAGCCAGCAGCTTCCCCAGGATGGGATGGAGATGAAAAGAAAGCCTCCTTCGAAGTGCAGCTGGTGGGACGCCCCGCCATGTGGTAGCTGTGTCGTGCAGGTCGCCCAGGCAAGGGAGGGAGGAGGCGCCGGTGCTCCAAAGTCTGCACCCGTGCGGGCCTCGGCAGGGTGCATGGCCACCTGCCCGTGCTGTGGCCCTCCTGGTCATGGGCAGGCACAGGGTGAAGTGAGAAGGGCCGACCCCTTCTGGGTGGGCTCATACTGCTGCCCTATGGAAGCGGGGTCTGTCCTTATGGAAGGGGGGCTGGCCAGGTGGGCTGTGGTTTGATAGGAGGAGGGCTGGGAGCTCCCAGAGGCTGCAATTGCCCGAGCTGCCCCAGGTGGCTGCACGAGCCATCTCCTGTCCTGCCCCACCAGTCTTCTGCCCATCCCGAGCCCAGCCCTCGAGGCAGAGCATCACAGGGTGCCCACGCATGGGGACAGGGTCTGATGCCGAATCGCCCGTCGCACGTGGCTGCAGATGACAGCGTGCCTGAGCTCTCACCTGCAGTGAGCTGCTCTGCGGCAGGATGCTGGCACTGGCACAGAGAGGTGGGTGCCATGAGAGCTGGGGACATGGCAGCAGGTGGCATGGGAGCATAGCAGGGTGGCCCTGGAGAGACCACGGGACTCAACCCCGTTAACCCTGCAGCTTCCTCCCCGGGATCAGGGCGTCTGGCCAGGATGCTTTCCCGAAAGAGCTGCTATCTACACGTAGTTGCCTCTGAGAGGCTAGAGGGGACATGGTGTTCCCATCCAACAGCCTCTTGAGGTCCATTTGGCTGGGTGTTTCCAGAGCTGTTGTGGTTGGCACACCTGGAGAAAGGCAGGTCCCCAAGGTAGGTCAAAGCAAAATGCTTGCTGCGGAAAGGGAAATTAATTATAGGCGCTTTGCTGCACTCCAAGCAACTGCAAAAGCTGATGTTTCTCCTGTTGGCCGATAAACTAATTGTAATGACAAAACCTCAACAAAAGCAATGCTCTTAAATGCTTTCTTAATTAATAATTCTCAATAATTACTTGACGTCAATGACCAATAAACATTTTGGAGAAGGGAAGTTGCTGTTAAGTGCCCAATACCTTTGCTGCTCCAGTCACTGCGCCTGGGTTCCTGCAGCTCTGATGAAAAGCACAGGGAAGGCCAAGCCCGATGTTTTAAAAGGAAAACATTAAGCAGGAAAAAAGTGATTATTCACGTGCATGTCCACAGGGAAAAGAGGAGGGAAACTGAGCAACTGCTCAGCCCTGCTGCTCCCCGCTGAGCAGCTAGCAAGGGATGGCAATGCCGACGGGCAGGCGCCCCGAGGGATGGCACCCATGGATGCCCCTTTCCTGCCCCTCCGGTGCTGCTGAGGCCCCGGTGGGTGCTTTCCTGGGGGCAGCATGAGAGGAGGGCACCTTCCCAGGAAGGCAATGTTCAAGGGGCCTTCGAGGCCCTGCTGAGCGTCCTGCACCCGTGGAGGGTCACCTCCCTCCCGCAGGCATCTGCCACATGCCTCCTCCTCCTCCTCTTCCTTCCCACGGCCTGTCTGAGGGCAGCATCTCCCGACTCGGTGCTGCCAGGCCTGAAGGCATCACCAGCTGCATTTTATCAGTTGGGAGCTGGGGGGACCCCGGTCCATCTGCTTTTAAGCAGAGCCTCGGGAACCTGCCATTCATTCTCACCGTGGTGCTTCTGGCTGCAGCGCAGTGCCGGGAGGGTTAATGTCATCCTCCTCCTCCTCCTCTCAGCTTCACAGCCATCTTAAAACCGCTGGAGCTGGAGCTGTGCAGTCCCTGTTCCCACTCCTTTTACAGTATGGGCCAGCCGGCCGGCCAGGGAGCCCAGCCGGCTCCTCCATCCGTCTGACTCCTTTCCTTCTTTGGATGTCCCCTGCGCTCGCTGCCCAGGCACTGCCTTCCTCCCACGGGACCCATGCCCCTGGTGAGGGGCAATGGCCGGGGCGAGGGGCTGCCCAGGGCCGGGGGGCAGCAGGCATGGGGTGCGATTTTTGCAGCGGTTTCTCCGGGACGGCGCTGGGTGTCTGCCAAGATGGATGCCAGCCGGCTCCCGGGCACGGTTAGCACTTAACGAGCCCTTTATAGCTGCAAATCCCTTGGCGGGCGTTAGCAAAATCCGCCTGCGGGGAAAGGTGGGAGAGGGTCACTGTCGTTAGCAGGAGGATGAGGAGAGCGAGAGCGGCAGAGCCAGGGGACGTGAGCTGTTCGGGGTGAAGGAGCCTGTTGCAGAGCATCCCATCACGGATGGGGACAGGGCTCCTTCCAGCAGGCCAGCAGCAAAGCCTCACCCAGCACATGTCACCATCCAAAATAAGCTGTGGTCCTGGGGGGGACAAAAGCAGTGATGCCACAGGAGGCCCCCCCAGCCTGGAGAGCTGCAGGCAGGGAGGGCAGAGCTGCCGGCAGGCAGGCTCTGCTCCCCTCTGAGCTCTTCCCCCATCTGCCACCCCTCACATCTGGACTTGGGCGTCCCCGGGGGTGTTTGCTGGCAGCCATGGGAGAGTTGCTGGAGCATGCGCTGCTGTTGTCCTGACGGACAGACGGCCGCAGTCCATCGGGACAACAGCAGCGCATGCTCCTGGCTCCGCATCTCCAGTGCTCCGTGGCCTGTTACCCAAATACCAGCTGCTGCCCAAGGGTTTATGCCCCCCGCGAGCCTGGGGAAAGCAGGGGAAAGGCCTCTGGGGGGGGAGGCAGAAGCAGGGCGTCCATGTGTCCCCTCTCTGCTGCTTCAGCAGATGTCAGCACAGGGAGGAGGAGGTCATCCAGAGATCATGTTTGGGGTTTTTTTGGGTTGCTGTAAGTCTTTGTGCATAGGATGGTCCCTGAGCAGGGAACAAGGGGAGAAGGAGGAGGATCCCCCAAAGGCACGGGGAGATCTCTGATGTGCTCCTGCCTCGTGAGCCCAGACATTCCCCCAAAAGAAGGGCTGTTGCCATCTGTAAGGTCTGGCTGAGGAATGTAGCATGGGACTGGCCAGCTCACCCTGAGCGTGGGGATGCGGTGAGGGTTGGACTGCTTCAGGCTTCCCCACGCTCCAAAAACATGAAGGTTGGTTGGAAGATGGTGAGATCTGGGGGGAAAGGGTCAAAACATGTCCCCTCTTTCTGGTCCCCAAGCAGGGACTGAATGGGAATTTCAAGACTGGGAGCATCCCATTGTATCCAGGGCTGGGCTGAGGGATGTTTGCGGGCACGGGGCTCCCGTGGGCCTGCAGAGCCCCAGCTCCCTCCGCACCGTGCTGCTGCGGGTCCCCGTGGGCCACTGGCAGCAAGAGTCTCACTGCAGCCCCCACGGCAGTGGGGACACTCCGTGGGGGACGAGGACCCGTCAGTCAGAGGGCAGCTTTTTCAGCTGCCCTGCATGCGGCCCGCGCCTTGTCCTGTCTGTCCCGTGTGGGGACGGCAGCCTGGGGTGTGAGCATCCCTTGTGTCCGGGGGCCTGGGGCTGTTTCTGCAGCCACCCAGCTCAGCTTCCAGCCAGCGGCTGAGGTGCTCAGGAGCAGGGGGAGTCACCTCTGCCCCTGCCCCTGGGTGCTCGGGGTGCCTGCATCGCACCCTCCCTGTGCCAGCAATGCATGGGAGCACGGCAGGAGGGCGTGCGCTGGGCGGGTGTGCAATGGGTGAGTGTGCGGTGCGGTGTGTGATGGGCGGGTGTGCAGTGGGAGGGTGTGCGATGGGTGGGAGTGCAGTGGGAGTGCCTGCAAGCCCAGCAGCTTCCCGGTCCCCACGTGAGCGGTGGCACAGGCACAGCGGGCGCCATGGCTGCCTTTGCTGCTGCCACCGTGTGATCCGATTCACCCAGAGGAGCGTACGCTGCTGGCCTGGCTGCCAGCAGGCCGAGGCACCCCCCCGCAGACCTCTGCCGCTCTGTGAGACCCTTGGGTGGTCCCAGTACTGGGTTGCATGGGGTGCAGGACTGGCGCTCCTGTGGGTGCCATGGGCCCTGGGTCCAGCCGCTCTCCAGCAGGGATGATTAATGGCTTAACCCCTTCCCTCCCGCCGCTTCCCAGCCTCCTGCTTGGCCAGTGGAGGAAAGGCCAGGTGGGCTGGGGAGCTGGAGGGCTGTTTCCTTTGGCCGGCGCTGCAGTCATGGGGCAGGAGCCGTGGCCAAGGCCGGCGGCGCTGGCAGCAGGGCGCCCTGGCCATCCGGGGATATCAGGTGTCCCAGCGTGAACCGGCCAGTTGGGAGCACTGGCGGCAGGACGCAGGATGCCTGGAGTTCCCGTCCTGCTTGGCCCCGTCTCAATGGGACTCGGCGCCAAGAGCAAGGGGGGATGGCTGCTGCAAGCAGCCAGCAGTGCCTCAGCCCAGCCTGGCTTCCTGGCCGCGCGGGGGTAGGGGCTGACTTGCAGTTCATCCCTTTTTTTACCCATTTTTCTCATATCTAGTGATGGAGGGAGCAAGCACACAGCCTGGAGTTTGATGGCACCCACTGAACCGTAGCTCCCTGCCCCTCCTGCCTCTTGCAGGGGGCCCCTGCTCCGATGTCCCCACCGGACAGCAGTGGGAAAGGTCCCGGAGCTTGCTCTGCCCAGGCGGGAGGCTTGCAGGCAGCTCACGCCAGCCCTGTATCTGACGGGGCCGTGGGCTGGGGCCAGTGCTGGGGTTTTAGCAGGAGCACCTTTGGGGTGCCACCCAGTCCCACCCCCTCGAATGCTTCCCCAGCGGAGCTCAGGCGAAGGGGCCATGCAGCTTGGCCCAGGGTGGGGAGGCTGCACGGGGCAGTGCGGGGTCAGCTGTCAGGGGAATGGTGCCGCAGCATGGCAGCTCGCAGCCGGGTGTGAGTGTGGGCGGCAGCCAGCAGCGTTCTACGGCATCCCGGGCTTCACCCCTCTTGCTCCTGCCTGTGCCTCAGCCTCGTGGCAGCTGACTTCACACCAAGTCCCAGAGCTGAGCCTGATGGGATTCTGCGCTCTCTTGGGCATGCAGGATGCGGCCTCCATCCTCCCCTGCACCGTGCCCTGCGCATTGACGCCTTCCCCCCCAGCACCGCATTTCCCGTTGGTGAACCAGGTCTCTCAGGAAAACCTTGGCAAGGCGTCATGGAGGCTGCAGGTCCCCAGCAAGTTTTGGGGCATGTCTCCTTCCCTCTGGGACGTGCAACAGAGGGACAAATCCTGGTGTGACCTGAGTGTTTGGCAGAAACGATCCCTCACCCATAGTCCCAGGGAGACAGTAAGTGCAGCGGGGTCGAGTGCTGCATCTGTGGCTGTTTTGGGCGAGGAAGCACGCCTGCGTGTTTCATCGTCGGGGAAGCCACAGGAAAGCCATGCTCCTGGGGGCTGGTGCAGCATCCTTCACTGGGTGGCCTGTGTACTGTGGCTGCTCTTGCCAGGAGAAGGGGGAATCCCTTCCTACCCAGGCAGGACCTGCTCGTGCCAGTGCATCTCTAAACCCCTCCGGGATGCAGAGTGGGGGATTTGGACCCACAGCATTTCACCAGCAAACCAGCCCCATTTCTCAGGAGACACCCATGGAGAAGGCTTATGGTCTATTTTATGCTTTACGTCCTGTTTAAGCCAATGTGAGCTTCTGCACTGGATGTGTATGGGCAATCCCTGGCCACAGGCGAGGGGGAGTGTCACTGCAGCCCCCCGGCTCCTCTCGCACCAAATCCAGCAGCTGGCAGGGTAATAAATGAGGAGTCTATATTTAGATGCAGCGTCTGGAGAAGCATCACGGCATTGCCAGCGGGTTTTACTATTCAGTGCAGGCAGGTTTCCCTGCTCCTCCAGCTTGATGCCACCTTTGTGGAAAAGCTCGTCAAGGACATCCAGCACCAGCTGGAAAAACACCCCAAACAGAAAAACTGACACCTGCGACAAGAGCTTGGCACCTGCCGAGGGATGGGTAGAGCGGAGCAT
The DNA here is from genome assembly GCF_035582795.1 of Mycteria americana. Taxonomy (NCBI): domain Eukaryota; kingdom Metazoa; phylum Chordata; class Aves; order Ciconiiformes; family Ciconiidae; genus Mycteria; species Mycteria americana. The sequence goes on from NC_134372.1 coordinate 13,403,289, forward strand.
CCCAGGGCGCCTTGGAAGGAGCTGGCTCGGGGCCCGTTTGGTTTGGCAAAGGCCTTATTTTGTTGCACAGAAGTTTGTAGCAAAGAAACATGTTGGATGGCAGGAATGGAGCCATCTCTTGTGCCACCCCAGCCCGGTGTCAGCTCCTCTCCCAGCACTGCCGCTGTTGAAGCTGGGCTGGCATCTCTTTTCTCCGTGTTCGTGGCTGGCTGATTCCTCTCCCTTTTCTGACGAGTGGTACAAAGGCTGGCTCTGCAGCACTTCTCCCTCTCCACATTCCCACCTGGACTCCCTGGGTTGGACACGATCCATGGCAGGAGCCCCGCAGCCCCGGTGCAGGCGGGCAGCTGGCTTAATCCCACTTCATCCCACGTTTCAGCATTGCATCAACTATTGCCCCATGGAGCTGCTAATCCATATGGTGCCTAAAACTGACGGCAGCAGCCCAGCTGCCCCAGCTGTGCTGCTGGAGCTGCTGGGAGCAGCCGGGGGTGGTTAGGGAACATTTTCCTGCCGGAGCCAGGACTGCTGGGCACCCGCTGACTCAATCGGCGGCATATGAAGTTCCCTGCAATCCGTGTTGAAATTTAAGGAGAGGCCAAAGCGTTGTGCAAAGGAGGAAGAGCCTTGCACAGAGCCGAGCTGCAGGTTTCCTGTCATCCCAGAGTCTGAGGTTGGTACCAGCTTGGGAAGGATGAGATTTGCATGAGGATGCCTGGTGCTCAGATCCAGGGTTTTTCCCCCATTTTGCAACATGTGGGAGGCTGTTTGGAGCAGATGCTCTCCACACGCTGGCTCCTCTCCCCTCCTGGCCTGGGGAGAGTTTCTCCAGGCAAAGCCAAACACTAAGCCATTGCCAGGAGGCGTGAGTGTGGCTGAGCCAGCCGGTGACAGACATGGTGAGCAGCTCTGCCAGAGGCTTCCTTTGTGGCTCACAGAACCTTGACTTTTTTTTCCCCGCACCCCTCCAAATTTTGATCACAGCAGGTCACAGGGAGCAGTTTGCTTGGGTTCCTGCATCCCACCAAGGATACAGGCAGGGTGGGAAATCCCAGCAGGACCACAGTGCTGGGCAAAACTCACCAGCAATGGGGCAAACAGCCCCTTCCCCACCCCTGCTGCACCCTAGGGCTTGCACGGCTCTGGCTCCCTGCTCCCAGCTGGGTGCGATGGGTGTCGTGTTGGTATGAGCTGCGCATGGACAACCTTTCCTCTGGTTGCCCGTGGTGCACGCTGTGCACTGGCAGTACAGGGACACTTGAGGACACCTCAAGGACTGTGAAACTCGCTGACGGGGCTGGTTCACAGCTGCGCTGGAGGATAACAGCGTGCCGTGCCGGGGGATGGCGAGCCCCCGCGCCTGCCCCCACCTCCCGGGGCACCCCAGGGAGGAAAAGCCCCTTGCTGGCGGCAGGCACAGCGTGTTCAGCGTGGGGACAGAGGCACCCGCGGGAGCCTGGGCCGCTGCCCGTGGGGGACTGGCAGCCGTTTTGGGAGGAGGAGGAGGAAGGCACCTGACTGCCAGGCAGCAGTCCAACTAGTTGAAACAGCTCCTGTTGCAGTTTGCATAACCAAGCACGGCTCATCCGGGTCTGGGGACGCACGGCTCCACCCGCTCGCCCACGGCTGGAAACCGCAGTCGCAGCGGAGTGCTGGATGGAGAGGCCGAGGGGTTTGCTTGCTGCGTGCTGTGCTCGCGCTTGCCGGGGGCTCAGAGGTGCAGGGGTGGCTCGTTCCCCTCCGGCAGCAGTGGAAGGGTGCGAAGCCAGCTTCACCCGTGGGCTCAGTGTGTGTGGGCTGGGCAAGGTTCTGCCAGTGCCGTGTTGAGCATGGCTGCGGGGCTCGCTGCCCTGCCTCCCTGCCGCTGCCCAGCTGGAGCCGCAGCGCTCCCCTCCAAGGTGACATTGGAGGCTCTGCCCAAGGACACCTGGCTGCAGTCCCACCAGGCAGCCCCCGACACGGGGAGCCGAGGCAGCCGAGAGAGACGGATGGCCTCCGTGGAGCGGGGAGATGGACGGGATAAAAGCGAGGCGAAGAGGTGGTGGCAGGGCCAGTAACTGGAGCTGCTCACATGACTGTGGAGCCGCTGCCAGGCGCTGGGACCATTCAAAGTGTATGAAGGTGGCACACCAAGCAGGCGTCTTAACCCCTGCGAGCCCTGTGCGGGGATTCGGGCGCGTCTGGGACGTGGTGCTGCCAGGGCAGAGGTGGCCTCCCGCGCACCAGAGGGGACCCTCGGTTCTGATGCTCCCGACCGGGAGGCGGATGCGGGGTCAGATCAGCTCCTGGGCACCAGGCTAGATTTCAGATCTGGACTTCAAGCCAGCCTGCCCCGACATCTCTGGCTTTAGGTTGATCTCTGGATTAGCTGGGGTCAAAAATAGGGGGGGACAAGGCTTGGGAGCAGGCAAGCTTAGGGCGGGGTTGTGAGGGAGCTGGTGCAGGACACCCAGTGGATAAAAGGGTCTGATTTAAGCATAGGAATCACATTTGTGGGCTTCACTCCCACTGGTTTGGGGGGAAGGAAAGAGGGGTCCCAGCCCTGAGCCAGACCCCATTTGGGGAGCGGCCAGACCCCACCTGGGCGTGCAGCTCCCACGCGCCCCGCCGGAGCCTGTCAGGCTGCGGTTTTGGGGAGGGGAAAGGTGTGGTCCCTCGCAGGGGGCAATTTGGAATAGTGTGAAGCTTTGTGCGTGTAGGTGATCGCCCATGTTTGCATGTGCTCCTGAAGGAGCGTTTTGCCCTCGGGGGGATTTTTCTATCTGGAGATCTCAGGGCAGTTTCTTTCCCGGGTGAGTCAGTTGTTTGCGGCGGGGGGGAGACAGGAGCGCCCGGTCCCAACACCCGGGAAAGCTCGGAGGAGCAGCCGGGTTGGCAGCGCCGGGCCCAGGCTGCAGGTCCCAGAAATGCTCCCTGCAGAGCCAAAAAGCAGGGACAGAGCCCCAGCCGCAGGTCCCCGGGGGCAGGTGGCCTGACTGGGACACCCACTGCTTCCCGGGACACCAGCGGGGCTCCGGTGCCAGCCCAGGCACAGCAAAGCCTTGTCCCGGTTGGTGTAGCACTGGGAAATCCCCAGGCCAAACAGGTTGTGCTAGTGAAAGTGCAGCGGGCGCTGGCAGCGCCTGCGCGGCAGCCCCAGAGGTGCTGCTCAGGGATCAGCCTCCGCCGTCCACCTTGTGAGCCGTGTACATAGCCCGTGGTCACGGGACCTGCTGTAACCTGCTCTCGTTTCACCTTCCCGTGCCGCAGTTTCCCCACGGCAATAATTGGAATAGTATCAATACTCTTGGTCAGTTAATACCAGTCATTTCCTAGCACTGATGATGCCCACCTGGAAAATGGGCAGCTGTTTGGCATCCCCCTTCCCCATCACTTTTTTAGGTGGTTTCTGTCACTGAAGGGGTGATGCGGCTGTGCTGGCTCTCTGCATTTTTGGAGTGCTGGGGCTGGCAAGCCCAAGATGCAGCAGCACCCGCACCGTGCCTGCCTGCCGATGCCGAGGTGCCCCCGCTTTCCCCGTGCCAGCTTTCCCGGGGAGCGCGGGCAGAGCTGTGACCACGCCGGGCAGTGACGCATCTCCTCCGGCCAGGACACCTCCAGGTGCTGTGCAGAAAATGAGCAGCAACTTAATCAGGGAGACTGCAGTGCCCAGCCGATGGGCCTAGATGGAGGGGGGAGAGGAGGGAGCCCCCGATTCAGGAGAAGGGGAGGGGGGCCCCCTCTCCTTGCTCTCGCAGGGGACCCTGGTGATGGGGAGCAGTGAGGTGCGGGCAGCAGGCCATACCATGGGGTGCCACGGCCTCATGCAAGGCAGCAGACAGGAGCTGGTGCGGGCAGCGCTGCCTGTTCCCCTGCAGCAGGGGGATGCAGCGAGGGGTGGCCGGCAGCACCCGCCCTCCTGGCAAGGTGGGCTGGGCAGAGCTGGTGCTTCCACCCCCACCGGGATATGGATCCGGGCACACCTGGACAGGCCTGGCAGGAGGGTGTGGACAGATCCGAGCGGTTTTGCCCTTTCCACAGTGGTTTTTCATCCTTCCAGGCCTCATGCCTCCAGCTGAAAACTTCATTTTTCACGCGGGAGCTGGGCACAGCGGGGGCTCCCCCAAAGCCCCCCCGGGCAGGAGGGCCAGCGCAGCCGGTGTCTGGCAGGAGAAAGGGTCCATTGAGAATCACAGTGCGCCGGGTTTGGCGATGGTGCCCTGACTGCCAGCAGGGCACGGCGCGTCACTGGAGCATGGCTGTGGCAGCAGAGCGTCGGGGCTGGACCCGCTGGGAGGTCAGGCTAATGTGGGAAGATCCTCCTTGCGCCTTCTTAACCCCAGCTTGAACCTTCCCTGTCTCCCGCCTCGTCCTGATTAGTGTAAAGACGGTGCACTGCTGCCGGCAGCGCGGGCAGCACTGAACGGTGCAGGGCACCGCGCTGTCTTCTGCGGCAGGGGAGGCAGGGGGGCCTTTCAGTACAAAACCTGCAGGCAGGCAGGCAGGCAGGCAGGAGAGATGCTTTCTTCCCTCCCCTGCCTGCCACCTCCCTGGCAAAAGGGACTGGGAGTGCTCCCGATGGGGGGCAGGCTGCCCAGACAGTCCCTGCTCTTCATGGGAGCAACAGCGAGGTCCAAAAAGGCACCTGTGGCTCGGGGAGGTGAAGCATCCTGCAGATGACGGCCATGGACCTGGCAGAGGGGTAACACTGGGCTGTGGTGTCTGGCAGTCAGCAGGTTTTCTTCACTGGCTCTTCACATGTGTGTGTCAAGGGGCAGGATTCAGGCTGGTTTTAACCTCGGCTCCCGTTTCACAGCCGCAGAGCTGCTGACACGGGGCGCCAGAATGCACCGGGAATTACAGCCCCCCCGCCGAGCGCGGCAGAGCCAGGCTGCGTGCCGAGCTGCTGCCTCCCGCTAGCTGCCACCCAGAAAGCCCTGTGTTCGGTGTCCCAAGCCAGGGGAGGAGGATATTTCAGTAAGGATAGTTCACCCTGAGCTGGCCTCCCCTCCCCTGTCATTTCACAGCCTCAAGGCAGCAACCCCAGAGCTGGCGGCACTGTGGCGCGAGTGGCTCCGGTGGAACCGGGAGGCTGCCCTGCCAGCACGCTTGCTCCTTGCTGCCTGCCCGTGGACCCAGAAAGCCTCCCGGCTTCCCCACGTTGCCTGTGACAGCCCCCGGGAGTAGTTCAGGGATTCCCAGGACCACAGGCCGTGGCTGTGGCTCCTGGCAAAGCCAAGGGGAGCTTTCCAAGCACAACACCGCAGAAGATCCTGAGGCTGTAGCTGCGGGTAGGAAGTGTGGCTGAGGGTGGGCTCGCCTGTGCAGCCTGGGCAGCTCTGGAACTGGAGTGGGAACCCAACGTGGCTCGACATGGTGATGTCAGGTCCAGTGTTCCCTGGAGGCAGCGGCTCTGCTTTCCTCCTTGTGCTACTGCAGGTTCAACCTCACTTCCAGTGTGGGGAGCTGGAGGGACAGTTGCTCGCTGCCTCCTGGAAGGGATCTGCTCCTGCAGCCAGCTGAGCGGGGTGAAGAGCTGCCAGTGCCGGGGTGAACAGTGCCCACAGAGCTGAACTGGTGTTAGCTGGGAAGGGCAGCGCCACGGGAGGACGTTTGCAATATCCTCCGGACAGAAAGGGCCTCATGAAGCCCCATCAGCCCACGAGCTGGTGGCCAAACCGCCAAAGGGGCCAGTAGCCGGAGCAGGGCAGGAGCAGGGCTGCTCCTCCTCCAGCCCCTGCAGCCGCCCCGACCCCGGGGGAGCCTCCTTGCTGGCGTCCCTCTGCCCATAGCCGTCATGTGGCTGCTGGCTGCCAGGACATCAGAAGAGGAAGGTCTGAAAATAATACCCCCCTCATGTTTTCCTTTCAAAAGGAGGGAGTTGCCATCGCGGGGAATTTTTGTGACCAGCAGAGCTGGCTAATAGTCAGCTCCTCGGTGAGTCAGGCGCTTGCCCCCTCCCATGGCGCAGCCTGGCCACCCTGTGCCGCCAGCCTGGCTGGAGCTCGGGGGCACCCCCGCTCCCAGGGCTCCCCAGCTTGTCTCACGGGGCCACAGCGTTTCCTGCCACCTCCAGCTGTGGGTCTGCGAGTGGAAGCAGTCCCGAGAGTTTCAGGGTCTCAATGCCCTTGCTGGCCTCGGCCACGGCCCCTGCTGCTCCCTGCTGCTCCCACTGGGCATCCTCTGTGCAGAGCCTCTCAAGCTTGCAGGGCTTGTGCCACCTCTTGCTCCATCCTTGCCCCGCGCAGGCTGTGCTGCCTCGCTGGAGAAATGCTGCGGCGAGGAGGTGAGCATTGTGCTGGAGCACAACACCTGCCTGCTCCTGCCTCTGCCTCTCTCCCCACAGCCATGGCAGGGCTGGAGACCTCCCGAGCGGACGGGACATTTCACTTCCCACTGTGCTTTTGTACCCGGCTCAGCACATGCTGGTTGCTGTCTATTGGTCCTGCCTTTGGTTTTGGGGCAGATAACAAGGAATTTCTTAGAAACACCACCAGGGTTCAGGACCAGGCCCATGCCCTGCCTGGCTGATGCCATCAAGCAGTGCCAGCCCTGCTGCCTGCAGCAGCACCCGTCAGTGACTGGGGCAAGGCTGGCAGCAGCTGCTGGCACACGCATATTTGGGGGTGCTGCTCTCTGCTGTGCCAGGATCAGCGGGGTGCTGGGCGGTGTTTGCCAGGCTGGCTGCTGGCAGGCTTGGCATGGGGTGCTGCTGCTGGCTCGAGGGGTGCAGGATAAAGCCGTCACACTTCTCTTGTGATGGGAGACACTGTTATCAGCATGCTGTGTGTGCCTGAGTGTGCTGGCACTGTCCGGACAGGCCTCTGCCTGACAGTCCCTATGCCTGGGATATGGCAGCAGCGGCAGCAGCCGGCACGGCACGGCGCTTGGCAGTAGCCACAGTCGGCAGGTGCTGTTTCCATTAGCTGGTGTTGAGAGAGGAACGTCCCTCTTTGGGAACGGCCCGTTCCTTGCTGCGTCTACCTGCTGCCCCCTCTCCTTGCACGGGGCAGCACAACCATCTGTTCTCCTTCTCTGCCCTTGCCTGGTGCTTGGTGGGGCTGCCCCAGCGGCGGCGGTGCCGGAGGGCGACGGCAGTGGGGAGGTGCTTTGGGCTCTGTGCGGGGCGGCTGGGGCCGCGGGGTCTCCCCGGCTCTGCCGTGGCGCTGGTGGGTCCTGCAGCCCTGGGCTGGCTCGTCCCGGAGCTCAGGCAGAAATAAAGTGCACTCTGTAATTTGGAGCCCAAATAAACGGCTGCCGAGTATAGTATGAACATGCAGCTCTGTAACCTGTGATATACTTTGCTGCTGCCCTTCTTCCTAAACCCGACACACCTTTGTTTAAAGTGTTCCAGCAGAGCGTTGTTTATTCAGGGCATTATTACCAGTATCTCAGGCTCCTTTTTTCTATCCTTGTGACTCAGGGATAGTTTAGTGCAATTTCTTCCACCTTGCCTCCATATCAAAGTCATCCTGGCAAGTTTGTGTTTATTGTTTGCAGTTAATGTTTAATATTTCCTATTACTGGCATCTCATGGTTGATCTTAATTACACCCTTCTAATGTAAGACAAAAGTCAGCGAACGAGTCCACGTTCACACTCGGGCTGTGGCTCAGAGCCCGGCACCGAGCAGCCCTTGTCCTGCTGGTGCCGCTGGGCCGGGTACCTGGTGCTGCCCGCACCCCTCCCCTCGCCCGCTCGGCACTTCACGGGCTGCGTCAGGAGGGCGGCTGCTCCACGCGTGTCAGTGCAGGGTGTCCAGCGCGAGGCCCGGCACTGCCGCGGCGACTCCCACGTGCTGCGGCAATGCGGACGAGCAGCAGTTGTTTTTGAGCAGCTCGAGTGGAAGAAAGGATCAACCTGCTATTTATTTTGTCCGGCCTTTAAATGCTAGTGCTGGTTTTTCCTCTTGCTGGCTGGGCTGAATTGTGAAAACAGATTAGTAGAAATTAAAAAAAATTAAAAATCAACAGAGCGCAGGGGGCGAAATGCCCTGCTCCTAGCAGGACAGCGAGGTGTTGCACGCCTCTGTGCAGACCCGGGAACCTGGGAGATTCCTGTGCTCCTTTTCCCCCAAACCTGGGGAGCTGGATGGGGGAGCGGCAGCGTGCCGCTGCACAGCCCTGCCTCTGCACTCCTTGTGCCTCCCTCCACTGTGTCACATCAGTGTGTTTGCAGGCAGGGTTCCCTCTGCCTTCGCCGCCTCCCGAGGAGGGACCGCTGGCCCTCCGCTTTGGGGCTCTCAGACTATAAATATCAGGGGGTGGCAAGGGACGGCTGGGCCAAGGCACAACCCGACACCACCTCTCCCTCATTCACAGTGACATTTTGTCAAATGCCAGTGGGGAGGCGGGTTGCTTATCTGCTGGCATACGCTCTGGTGACCTTCACAGCTCTGGCCAGGTGCCTCCTTGCTGTATTTACACTTATTTATAGCTCTCTCCTCCATCCCCACCTCTGCCCTCCTCCCTGGTACTGGAGGGGGGCTGCCCGCCCCACATGGGTCCCTCTGGGCTGGGAGGGCTGGGAGGGAGCTGGCGTGTCCTTGGGGATGAGAAGGGGCTGGAAGCACCCAGCTTTGCCCCCCAGGGTGCTGGTGGCCCGACTGCATGGGGACCACATCCCCTGGGTGGGAGCCGTGGGGACAGCAGGGTGCACCCCAGGGGCAGACAGGGCTGGTTTTGGCCCCGGCGTGGGTCGCGGCGGCTGCGTGCCCCCATCGCCTCCCCGCTCCGGTGCTGGGTCAGCCCAGGAGGGTGCTGGGGGTCTGCAGGCACCCGTCCCGGCCTGCCCGAGTGGGGCTCCCACCTGCCCAAAGCAGCCTGCGGGGCGGGCAGCCGTGCCCACCACTGTGCCAGCCAGCCCGCTGCTGCCTGCCCGGGGAAGAGTTCATCCCAGTGAAACAGCTGCACAGTGCCCGTCTCCCTGCATGGCTGTAATCCCCGTTTCAAGCAGTCTGTAATTACGGATTTCCCTGATAAGCCCGGACGGCTCTCTCCAAAACTGCTGCCCAAGGATTTTCTTTCCTGTTTAGAGACAAGCCTGGGGTGAGGGCGAGGAGGGGGAAACTTGCCGGCCGGCTGCGAACGCGGTCACCGGGAGCCGGCGCTGCCCGTGCCGCCAAGGGAGGGCTGGCAGGAGCCAGCACTTCATGTTCTCGGCATTTCTCACCTTCTGCTGGTTTGGGTCCCAGCCTAAACGCTACCGGCTAATTTGGGGCTCTGTCTCCAGCGCGTGTGGATGTATATTTATCCCTTAATGCTTTGGGTAGGCACTCGGCTGTGGGGAGGGAGGAGGGTCCGTGCGGGGCTGAGTCACCGCTTCAGCTCCTCGGTGAGATGGGCTGCCTGTTTCTGGTCGGTTCCTTTGGCCCCTCCAAGGAGCTGCTGCTTTCCTTCCTTTTTTCTGTACAGCAAAGTGGCATGTGAGTGACAAGGCAATTGCAAAGCATCCTGGGGCCGTGTATGCAGGCGGCAATGCAAATCTGGCCTCCTAGGCTTAAACAGGATTAAGTTCCCGTGAAGGCGCTGAGCCCGTCCAGCAGCACTTTCGCGCTGGCAGACTTCAGAAGCTGAAACTTTTGCAGCCTCACTAAGCATGACCACAATGTGTGTGCCATCACCCGGTGCGCTTGGAGCCTCACTGCAAAATACTTGGCCACAACTTCAAGGGGCCAGACCCAGGAGTTTTGCAGATAAGGGAAATTTCTACCAGTGCTGTTGTCGGGGGGTGAGACAGAGGAGAGGACCTGCAGGTCTCTTCGTCACGGTCACTGCCCCATCCCCAGCCAGTTAAGCACTGCAGGCAACGGCCAGTTGAGCTCTCTTGCTTGCCCTGGTTTAGGTTGCTATTGCCTGGCAGCAGGGCTGCGGTTCCTCCCAGACGGTGTTCAGAGGTGACATCGCCCCTTTGCTTCTTTCCCAGGCTTGCCGCAGGGAAGGCAAAACCCCAAAGCATCAGCATTTGCCTGAAGGCTGCTGAACTCCGGGTGGCAGGTGCCTGTTTTCAGGCTGGCAGGCGGAAAGGCCGTGTGTTGCCTGCTCCCCGGGCAAGCTGGCTGCACACACGTGGAGCCAAGATCTGCTCTTGGTGGGCTCGCTGGGTACAGCTGCCCCTGGGAGCCAGCAGCCCAGCCCCAGCTGGCCTCTCCAGCCCTGCTGACTGGGGGGTTTAGTCCGAGGAGCCTAAGCTGACACTGAAAAAGAGGAAAACATTTCCTGTCTTGTTAATCCAATATTTGAATTAGAGTTGGGCTTGGAGAGGAACCTCGTGTCTCTGCAGAGATAAGACCTCACATGCTCCCGCACCAGAGTTAATGCTGCTCCAAAGCAGGAGAAAGACCTGAAAGGGGAAATGTCCCATCTGCTGTCCCCACGACACTGGGAGCCAGCACTGAGCTGTGCCCAATGGGGCATCCTTGGATGTGGCTCCAGCCAGTGGCTGCCCTCGCTCTGCTGCAGGTCCAGCCCAGGACACGTGCCGGAGCTGCTGGGGACACTAGAGATGATTGCCCGCATCGGCCACCCTCACGATCGGGCAGGGAGATGGAGCTAACCCCCGTGCCACCTCCTCATCCTGCTCTGCCTTGCCACTGCCCCGGGAAGGGCAAAGACTGGGGGCTTTACAGAGGGACGGGGAGTCGGAGCAGCAGGTGCCCTGGTGGGTGCAGTCCCCAGAGCACCTGGGAGCTCTTCCATTCGCAGCCCCTGGAGACAAAGGGGTGCTGACCAAGGGGCCACCAGAAGCTCTCAGACTGATTTGCTCGCATGGGGTTCCCAGGAGAAGGCATAGTGCAGGCTGGGGGGGGAGCTGGCCCCTTCTTACCCGCAGTGCTTGGGGAGAGGCCCCGCTGGTACTTGTCTGGAAACATTTAGGTGCAGCTGAGGCTCCCCAGGACAGGAGAGTTGGCGAGGTGACCTCTGGACGTCCTTGACTGCCGGTTTGGAGACTGTCCCTTGTACTTTCTTGCTATTGCCAGCTCCACCGTGGTAGACGTGGACGGTGGGGCTGGCAGCGGGGCAGTGCAGCCGCGGCGGGCACAGAGCCCTCCTGCTCTGCAGGCTGTCCCCGGGCACGCACAGCACGGCTGCCGCTGGATCCGGCCAGCCTCAGCAGGGGCACAAAACGAGCACAAACCCTCTGTGCGAGGGTCCCTGCCGGCCTCCCGGGACAACCTCTGCTCCCAGGATTGAAGTTATAAACCCCTTGCAGTGGGGAAGGGCTGTCCGAGCTCAGCAGTAAATGAATAAAAGCGTTAATGCTCTGTCCTCCCAGCAAGCAAAGCCTCTGCAGAGGCGAAGCTCCTTGCAACATGCAAGCGAGTATCAGCTGCCTCCTTGTCCTGTAATTGCGATCGCGTTTCTGCTAGGGCTGAGGTCAGAGTTGGTTCACGCTTTAAAGAAAGTCGAGGAGGATGTCTGTGACTGGAGGCCGTTTCCCCAAGTGCCCTCCACCTTTTGGCTTTGGCTTTCAGGTGCAGCTGCCCGCGGGGTGCTGCTGCGGGGTGCTCCGGCTGCCGGAGGGGATGCCCAGGCTTGGGCTCCTGTTCCCCCAAAGGATGTAGGTCTGTGGCACGGGGGCACTCGCATAGCCGCCTGGGCGTCCCTCTTCCCCGGAGCAGGGATTCATCAGACAAGTCGCAACGAGCTGCCGGCAGCTTTCTGGTCATAGCCACACTGCAGTGCACGCGGGCCAGGTGTCTGGGCTGGAGGATGCCTCTGAATTTTTGAGCATGTCTCCATGGGTGTTTGCTGGCTGCACACCAAGAACCCATGGCTGATCTTCCTACAAACTCCCGAGTAAAATTAGAACAAAAGTTCACTCCTCTCCCAAGGCAGCAGGAAATGCAAAGGGTGGGAAAAGGGAAAGTCAGAGCAGATGAAGTCCAGTGCCCACAGGCAGCCTCCCCATCACTGCCAACCCCTCCCCAGGCAGGGGGCTGGGTCCTCCCCCACCTCTGCGGCCAGCCCAGAGGGACTCTGCTCTCAGCGCCGGGCTAGTGGTGCTCGGAGTGATGGATTCCCTCCAGAGACTCATGTCCTTGGTGGCTGGGTCGGTTAAATGACCCTTTATAGAGCAGAGGGGGCTGGCTGGAGCTGCAGCTTCGCGCTGGGATGCCCTGCTGGGTGCCCATGTGGGCGGCCGCACTGAGCAAAGGCTCTCCCTGCTTTCTCCAAGGAGGAGGGGGACTGACGCAGGCAGAGCTGAGTTTTTGGGCACTCCTGACCTGTGCTAGCTGGGAACCTGGGAGCATCTACTGCCAACCACTGCCTCAGGATGGCTGCACGCAGCATGGCAGTGCCGGGGCACTCCTGCCTCCAGGGTGCCCAGAGAGGGCAGCTCAGAAGCATTAGATTGCAGGAGTTTATTTTTACCCAGCCCTGTTGCCAATGGGGACATGTCACATCTGTGGAGTTGATCAAAAGATGTCCCGAGCACTGGTGTCAGCTGGTCCTTGTGATCTCAGCACCAGGATCTTTTCCCTTGTGGCATATCAAAAGGAGCAGGAGAATTTGACTGCTTTGCTATTTTTAATTGAACGCACGCACACACACACAGACACATATATATATATGTATGTATGGCTTTTCTAAAAATAAAAGCTTTTGCCTGTGTTCCCATGGGAAGATTTGGGGAGAAGGCGGAGCCAAAGTTGTTGCAAGACTTTTTCTGGAGCAGGCGCAAGAGCGGTGGCAGGAAAGCAGGGACAAGCCACAGCAGGTAAGGGACACATTTGAAAGGCCAAAGAATGTCTGATCCCAGAGCAGCCCAGGATGCCCCTGAGCAGAGAAGGCAGGAGAGCTGGGGGAAAGGTAACATCTGCGTCCCCCAGAGCTGGCAGTGATGAGGACAGAGACCATTGACCTGCTACATGTGCTCTGACCACCCGGGGAGCAAAGGTTTTTGCAGGGTGGCTTTGAAGAGCCCCAGTTTTGGGGTGCACGTGAGGAGTATCCGTATCCAGGAGCCGTTCAGGGGGTTGCATAGATTTTTTTTGTGCCTGAGGTACTTGGTGGCACCACGCTCGTGGATGTCTACCTGATACATCATGCCCCCAGCACAGGGGCAGCTCCCCGGCCCCCAGTGGGGTTTGCCCGCACCAGTGGGGCTGGGGCAGCGTCAGCAGCTCCCTGCAGCCCCCTGCCCTGCTGCAGCCGTGGGGACAGCCGGGCCAGGGGTCCGCTGCTGGGACATGGCATTGGCTTGCTATTGGCCGTGAAGCTGCTCTCTCCTGCCCTTGCTGCATCCTCCAAACTGCTCACCCTTTCCTTGCCACCCCTGGGAGGGAACGGGGCAGAAAGCAGATGAGGAATGCAAAATGGGGGTGTGTGTGTGCACAGGAGTGTCCTTTGTTGTGGCACAGGGTATCCTAAACCCGGTGGGGAGCACTGGCACACATACTCCTCAGCCTATGGGAACACAATCAATACTCCCAGATTATCGCAATTAAAAAAAAAAAAAAAAAAAACAACAACAACAACAAAAGAAGAGAAAGAGAGAAACACTGTCTTTTCCATTCCTGCAGCTCAGTTCGAAATCCCTTTTCCTTCTGGTTGAGTATCAGAGGAGACCCTTCCAGGGCACTTCAGGAGGGGAGGTCCCCCCCTAGCCTCTCATGTGCTCAGATGTTTGCCTGCTCCAAAATACATTTGCTCTGTAAATAAACTTGCTTCCCTCATCGCCAGAAAACTCCCCCCGGGCAGCCAATACCAGGAGGAGTCACACCAGACCTTTCCCCTCTGTGTTTGAACCTGGACGTTGTGGGCAAAGCCAAGCACGACCCAAGGGCTCGGTGCAGGCAGCGAGTGGCAGCGCGGGCAGGGTCATGCCGGTGCCAGCCCTCGCTCCCGCGGGTGCTGGATGCAGCCGTGGGGCTTTGTGGCTGGGCAGCAGCTGGGAGCCAGGCAGAAGCGGGGCAGGTCCCCGCTGCTTTCTGTGGTTAAATGGAGATTTTTAGCTCGGTTCCTAGAGCTCGCATCGCCCTGTGTGCACCCGGACATTGATTTGTTTCCATGCTGTTTTTCTCATCCTGCACGTGCGATGCAGGGCCCAGGGTCTGTATTGCCTTGGCGGTGCCTTGGGACGTGCGGCTTCCCCAGAGGAACCTTCCCCGAGCGGTTCAGTGCCACGTGGCAGGGACTGGGACGGGGTGTGGAGCAGCCACGCTGAGCGGGCATGAGGCTGGCCACCAGAGCCTGGCCCCATGCATTGCTGTCTCATGTGCATCCAAGTCTCTTGCCTCGCTCTGTTATCGCTGATCCCCAGGGCGGCTGGATAACCCTGGATGTCACCCTTTAGGCACCAAAGGCAGGAATGGCTTCAGTTTCCCCTAAGAGCACCAGCAGCTGCTTTACGGCAGTCCAGGTGGCTGTGCTGTGCTTTGAGATTCTGCTCGCCAGAGCGGACAAGACTCGTCCCCATACAGACACTGCTGTTCCGATGCCTGCCACAACGCAGGACACAAGAAGGGGGCTTTGGTGGCAGTTGTGGGGCAGCTTCCAGTAACCAGCAGTGCCAGTACCAGGCTGTGCAAACTGATTTGCAAGATGTGCAGTGAAGAGGTGCTCTCTGTGCTCTCCACTGCTGTGTAGTTGCTCCTGGAGCCACTTGCCAAAGCTGATTCGAAAGAGGGTCTGAGTAATGGGCTCGAGTGGAGGCAACAGCACGCGGGGAGACCGGCTGTCTCTGCAGGTGGTTGCTGCTGCCTGTTTCTGCCTGCCCCTCTGGCATGGCGGCAGGCTCACCCCCTTTCTCTTCTCTCCTCAGTACGAGGTGTCTGGCGAGGAGCACCTCTACTCCGACTTCCCCGAGATTGACTTGTCTCAGCTGGATGCCAGCGACTTTGACTCGGCCGGCTGCTTCAGCGAGCTGCAGTGGTGCGGGGAGCACTCGGAGACCGACTCCAGCCAGTACAGCACCGACGACTCCGAGCTCTTCCAGGTACCCCCATCCTCCCGGCACAGGGGACCCAAGGATGGAGGCAGGGGGAGGGCAGGAGAGAGGGAGAAGGAAGGAGGGGACCCACACAACTATTAATAGCTCCTCCCCAGCTGATTAGCGCTCCATTAATTTGTGTGCCGGCTGTAAATGGAGCAAGCAGAGTAAGGCTAATGAGGAGGTGGATGAGCAGAGGAGGGCTGCTGAGCCAGCCCTCCTGTGATGTATTATTAAAAGGGAATTACAGCTGGTGCACAGCAGGTCCCAGTCAGTTCCCGGGATGGCAGGGTGTGTTGGGGGTCTCGGGGCTGTGGCGTGGGGCAGGTATATTCATTTCCCAGGAACAGAAAGCAGCCCCTTTCTCCAGCTCTGACATCCTCCCTGTGTTTGGGGCTGGGGTCCCTCTGGCAGAGGGTGGCTGGTTTCTGTCCTCACCTTTGCTCTGGGATGGCCCCATCGCTGCGCTGGCACCCGGGACCACGCAGTGCAAAGTGGTGCTGGGGCAGAGGATTCTCCCAGGCACCGGCAGGGCCGGTCTTTGTCCCTCAGCACGTTTTTGCCCCTCCTCGCAGAAGAGCTGAGCATTTTGCAGAGCTGTGGTGCCAGGGCAGGGCTGTGAGCACAGCGCAGGCAGGTTGGAGGCAGGCAGCTGCAGAGGCTGCCTGGGGACCAGGGGCAGAGCAGGCTGGGCAGCCTGCTTGCCTTTCCCAAAGTTCTTGCCATGCCCTGGATGTGCCCCGTCCTTGGGGACTGGGGTCACTGTGCCCTCCTGAGCAGCACCCAGGCCCTTACCCCCTTGGACAAGGAGGTTGCGACCCACTGGTGCCCACTAGTCACCAACTCTGGGTTACATTTTGGGAGGGAAAAGGATCTGTATTTAAACAAGGTGGGGTGAAATAAAAAGCCCCAATATTTTCTAACCTGGCCATAATAACAACCCTCTGGCTTTTATGCTATGCTGATGCTGTGCTTGAAAATGGTCCAGTCCAGCTGAGGGACCTTCATCACGAGATGCATATTTTCCGCTGAACTTCCTGGGGAAAAGATAAACAGAAAAGAAATGCAAAAGACAGGCCCATTAGGAGCAGTGGAGTATGATGAAATGTATCCCACTGAACTTGTATGCACAGCAGCCTCGTGCCAATAACAGGAGGAAAAGAAATGGAGCCAGAAATGGAGCATCCTGCTGCCTTTCCCTGGAGCCTGCTCTAGTAACTGCGAGCAAGGTTAGGGCACAGAACAAAATATATTTAATTTTCAAACAAGATGAGAGAAACACGGGAGGCTGTGTGCAGTCAACAGTCCTCCTTGCAAGCCTGAATTTACCCCCGTGCTAATTTTATAGCTGATGGTAGCCTGCTTCTTGTTGGACATGGTTTACATTCAGAATATGATGGAGGAGGACCAAAAAGAAGGAACTCCTGGCTAACTTCAGCCATTCCTCAGCTTCTGCATCTTCTTCTGGGCTTTTGCAGCATATTTCCAGACTGGAAGGGAACTCGTGGGGCTGTGTGGGACTGGGACGGTGCTGGGAGGGCTAGAGGTGCATCAGCCGAGGCGAAGCCCACATGGAAAGAGGGGCCGGAGGGGGCATGTCGGAGTGGCGGGCAGGGAGGAGGCAGGAGCAGCCGTGGCCCTGCCTGGCCCAGCGCAGCCCTGGCACAGCCCCAGACACTCACAAATCTCCTGTCAGCATCCCCAGATCGTTCGCCGAAAAAAGTAGATCAGGGGAGATATAATACAAGGCCCGTCTTGTTCTGGGAGCCGTGCTCTGTCGATAGGGTCCCTTGCAGAGCACTGGGTGCAGCTGGCTTTAAGTGTGAGGGGTCAGAGCCCCTGTAGAGCTGGAGGTGCCTGTGTTTGGTGGCTTTTAGTGAAAACAAAACCCCATACTGCTTGTTGCAAGCTGTGGCATCTGGCCAGCGGTGCAGCCCAGGCTCTGCTTCCCCTGCGCGCTCCCAGGGGGCTGTGCCCTCTTGTTCACTGGGCAGCCCTGGGCTGAGCTTACGGCTCTCCACGTTTTCTTTGCCTTCCCCATCAGGAGAGCTGTGAATAACCGGCCGTGCCTGCTCAGGCCTCCCCAGCCCCGCAGAGGGCAGGGGGCTGTGCCTGCCCCCTCCCCGGGCTCCTGGATGCTGCTCCCAGCCCTGCTCAGCAGTGCTGTGATAGCCAGCACCGGGGGGGAGCTTGCAGCCCAGAGTCAGGAGGATTTGGGCAAGGAGCCTTTTAATCACAGATCCTTTATCTGCTGCTGTTTGCCTCGTGGTGGGGTGGAGGTGACCATGGGGAGAGAAGATGCTCTGATTCATTATTTTCCTGCTGGGGGTGCAAGGGGACAGACTGATGCTCCTTTTCCAGTTGGGTCTCTCTCCCCCTGATTCCATCCCAGTGCTCCACTGGGGAGAAGCTCTCCCAGGTCCCCTGCAGGGTCACCGGGAAGTGTGGGTGCTGGTGTGGCACTGCCAGCCCCTCTTCCCCCCGCCCTGCATCCCCCGGTCCCTCTGCCGAGCCTAACTCCCCCTCTCTTCTATGCCTGCTCCTTTCAGATAACAGACAGCGAGAATGAAGCGCTGCTGGCAGCCCTCACCGAGACATTGGATGATATACAGGGAGATGACATGGGCCTGGCTGCCTTCCGAACTATGGAAGAGGGGGACACGCTCAACCATGCCTACACCTCGCCTGCCCCCTCCCCCAAACCCACCGCCCCGGTCACGGGGGGGCCGCCCCCGGCCCCCGAGTTTGATGAGCTGTCTCTAGTAAGAACCCACTTCCTACTGTTTAAGGTGGATTTGGATGAGCCCCTCATAAGCCGGCTGCATGGGTATGATAGGAAGCAAAGGTCTGAATTTTTTCATTCTAGGCTTAAAACTCTCTTTAACCGTCAATACCAAAGCATATACTTGTATTGTATACGTATACATGTTCTGCATCATTGCTGTCACCTCCATCACCATCCTCACGGGAACAAGCTGTGTGTATACAAATATATATATGAAGGGGGTGGGGGTGGGTGTCAAAGGGGTGGGGGCTGCTTTGCCAAGACCCACACCTGCTTTTAATCGGGCATGTGGATGTGGGGCTGCCCAGGGGTCTCCCCAGTGCATCCCAGCCCCGTGCCCAGGGGCAACGGTGGCTGCTCCCGCCCGGCTCTGCCTCACGGCCGAGCTCCCCGCTGCTCTCACAGGAGGGATGGGGGGGCTTGGCCGGAGCGTCGGACAGCCCATACCCTCAGCTTTCAGCGGGAGGGCTTGACCCCCTTGCCTTCCACCACAACCCCCTCAGGGGCTGTGTGGCCTCCAGTCCCTACAGATTTGGTGGCTGGAGCATCCCTCTTGGTTCCCTGCAATATTGGGGCTCCAGCCCCACTCCCCCTCCTGGCCAACACTAACTGGCAGCATTTGCTGCAAGCCACCGCCATCCCCGGGAGGCCTCCTGGGTCAGGGGTGCTCAGCCCACTCCCTCCTAGGACTCACGGTCCCCCCCAGGGACCCCCAGCCTGGCCCCGGGGTCTCCCCAAAAGCCGGGGCTGTGGCGGGGAGGAGTGACATCCAGTGGTGAGAGCGTGCATTTCCACCGCCCACGCCCTGCACAGGGGGGTATATATCACACACAATATGTATGTGTATATATAGGATGTATACGTTGCAGGGGTGGGGGGAAAAGGTGCTGGTTGCTTCCACCAACAGGAGCTGCATGCCTAAAGCTGTGGGTGCCCCAGTTGACGTTTCCCGGCAGACCCTGACCTGGGCACCTCCTATTTCTATCACCCCTTAAAGCCCCCCGTGCCCACCCTGGGGCTCCATGCCCGCTGGCCAGCACGGGAGCCCCAGATCTGTCTTCTCCGTGCAGTCCCCCGGCGCCTACGCAGTCGTCTTGCTGTTGAGCTGTGTCGCCTTCGGTTGTTAGCGTGACATGGGCGGAATATGAAATGCTGTTGCTGGGTGTGGGGTTTCTTTTTTTTTCCCCTAACCAAAAATGGTTTTGAGTAGAAGAAAAATGTTACGCTGACCTTGCCATCAGAAGTGGTGGCACTGCGGGTAATCCAGGGAGAACCCCACTCCCACCACCCGTGGGCTTGACAGAGCGTGTTGGGGAAGATCCTCAACAGGTCCCACAGGGGCTTGCATCTGTGAAACGCCGTGCAAGCTCATTAATGAATCAAAGCCCTCTCCGGATGTTTCGGCTAAATGAGCCTTGCTCGGGGACCCGAGCGAGCAGTCCAAAGCTGTCACTCATGCCAATGTAAAGTCTCTGTCACCTAAGGGCAGAATTGATGGAGTGAGAAGTTTGGACACCACGACAGCTCCTGTGTGTCTGACCGGAGCAGGGATGCCCCTGGGAAGTAGATTTCCTCATGTCCTCACTGCCCTGACCTGCTGGGGGGCCCCTGGGGACATGGGTGAACGCTGCAGAGACGGACCCGACCTCCTTGGGGCTGTGTGCGGCCAGGTGCCTGCCCCCACAGCCACGGAGAGGTGGAAAATGCCTCCCTGCCTTTTTAATTCCCCCCCTCCCATTTTTGGGTCAGATGCTCAGCAATGAATGTGCTCAGCACAGGCGCGAGCCGAGGGGCTGCGGCCCTGCCGGCACTTTCTCCTGCCCTCGCTGCGATGCCGACTCCTTTTCTTGCTGCTTCTCTTTGCAGCTGAAGAAGTTGCTCCTCTCTCCATCGCACACGCCTCCGAGCTGCGAGGCTCAGCGGGATGGGAGCGCCCGGCGCCTGGGGACCCCTAAGTCCCGACCCGCACGGCCCTGCACAAAGGTACTTCCTCAGCGGGCAGAGCTCGAGCCCGTCCAGCGCCCACCTCTCGGGAGCCGTCCTAAAGGAGGTCACCGAAGGACGGTGTCGGGGAGCGTGGGCAGCCTCTGAGCTGGGCCAGGGGCTGAGGACAGGCAGGGACTGTCACCACTGGCACAGCAGCGCGTGGCGTTCCCGTCCCTGTCTGTGCGGGGGCTGCAGTCTGGGCTCAGCAAAACCTTCGGGCTTCGGGCTGGGCTGAGAAACATCTCGATCTCATTCGGACCCAGTGGGGCCAGGCCTCTCCCAGCTTCCCTGAGCACTGGTTTGTGAAAGCTCCGCGTGCTCCCTGGCCGCCCCCTCGCCCCCGCTCCCCGCTGACTCACAGCCCAAGCTGGGAGCCATCGGCCGGGGAGAGCTGCGTGCTGCGCTGCAGAGCCGACCCCGTCACTTAAGCTAATCTCCTGAAACCCAGCAGAAGTTCCCATCAAAGATTTTTCTACTTGGCTAATAGTAATTGTGCGGTGCATTAGGCCCAGCAAATTAGATTGCCTGGGAAGAGCAGCAAATCTCCCAGGGAGAGGGAGTATCATTGCGTGCCAGCTGCTGGAGGGGCAGTGGTTGGGCTGCCGGCCCGGCGTGTCCGGTGGAAACCCCCTGGGGTGTAGGGCTGACCCCCAGGCAGGTCGGGATGCTGGTGGGCCAGGACAGGGGGATTTGAGGATGCGGGGCGGCTCTGTTAGCCCGGGGGGATTCTCCTCCCATGCCTGGTACTTGTGTCAGGTCGTGGCTGCAGGGCTTGGGGCTGACTTTCTCCTCTCTCCTTTCTGAAGGTGGACGGTCCCCGGGAGAGAAGGGCGAGCGTCCCACAGGCGCAGAGCCGCAGCTGCACCGAGCTGCACCGGCACCTCACCTCCACCACCCCCTGCCCCCAGACCAAAGGCCCCTGGGTGCCCGAGGAGTGCCCCAGCAGCCGCCACCACGCATCCCCAGGCAACTGCACCCATCACGAGGACGACAGCGATTCCAGCGAGGACTCGCTGAGCTCCGGCGACTCGGTGACCCCCCCCTCCTCGGCAGAGGATGGCTCCAGCAGCCAGTTCTCCTGCGAGGGGGAGATGCACTCGGTGGTGGAGCTCATCCGCTACATGCACACCTACTGCCTGCCGCCACGGAAGCTGCCCGCCCGCGATGCCACCGATGCCAAGCCCCAGCCCTGCAGCAGTCCCTTCAAGAGAGCCAAACCGGACTGCCCTGCGCAGCCGGGCCCCCCCAGCAGCGCCCAGAGCCGGCCGGGCTGCGCCTGGCAGGTGGCTGGGGGCTGCAAGAAGCCCGGCGCATCCTTCTCCATCCTGAAGGAGCTGCTGGCACGGGACCTGCTGTGTGACGTGAGCAAGCCATACCGCCTGGGCAAGCCCGTGTACGCCGCCCTAGCCCGGCCACCCGGCTCCCGCTCCCCTGTGCCACTGGCCCAGGATGGGGAGGACACTGGCGGGACCTGCACATCCAGAGCCAAAATGGCACCAGAGAAGGGCGAGCCGCGGCAGAGCCCCGGGGCCGAGGCAGAGGCACCACGGGAGCCGGGTGGCCTCGAGGACGATGCTGGGAAGCGTGTGGGTGCCCCGGGCGCAGCTGCAGGGAAGGTGGCCCGCAAGCAGGAGAGCATCGTTTATGCTGTCCGCCGGTCAAAGAGACTCAACCCTGAGCTCGGCCACTGGCTCTCCTTCCTCGACAAGCCACCCCCCGAGCCCCTCATCCCTTGGGAGGCAGGGGACAGCTGTGGCCCCCGGGACACCCTGGCCTGCAGAGAGCCTGCACCGTGCCCAGCACTGGAGGGCTTCTCTGCCGAAGAGCCCGCGGCCGAAGTGGAGGTGGGGAGCACAGAGGAGGGAGACGGCGGGAGCACGGCACCACCGGCAGAGCCCCAGACCCTCTCCCTGGGCTCCCCGGGGGACGGCGAGGTGGGCGATGGGGCTGAGAGCCAGCGCCGTGCCCTCCTGGAGCTAGCAGGTGAGGGGGGCCGGGGCCTGTCGCTCTGCTCGCCCCTCCCCGGCGTGCCCGCGCTGCCCGTGCCGTCCCTGCCACAGGCGAGTGCTGCTGGGCAGGCGCCTGGCACTCAGCTGGCGGTGAAGCTGTGAACAGCCCCAAGCACAGCCGAGCTGTCCCATGTGCTGGCTGGCTGTGGGATCCCATGCGTGGGGAGTTGGGGAGATGCGGCCCTGTTTTTGGGGTGCTGTTTCACTCCATGGGGGCCTTCTGCCTCCATTTCCCCATCCTTATAATGAGATGAAGGAATTGGTATAGCAGGGACCAGGGCTGCCCCATCCCTCCGGGTCCCTTTTCCCCACGGGCTTGCCCTGTGCCTGGGCACCGGTGTTCAACTGCACCGGTGCCCCAAAATCGCAGCTATCCGCAAGCGCTTGGTGAGCATGAATGGCTCACCCCTGCCAGTGTCAGCCCTCCCGCAGACGCTGCTGCCTCGCGGGCAGGCAAAGCCCACAGTCCCTGGCCCCGCACCAGGGCAGGGCAGGCAGAGGGGCCCTGGCTCCCACCGCGAGCACCGCGGGCGCTGGAGGGAGCACAGCTCCGCTGGTAACCTGCTTCTCTCCCTGCCTTTCAGAAACACCGAGGTGTCTCACGCTGTCCCTGGCACAAACGTAAGTGCACACGGGGCTAAACGTGTGCGGGGGCCGGAAAGCTGCCTCGGTTTGTCTGGCTGGGCATGCATCTGCGGTGACCAAGCGAAGCTGCTTTGGCAGAGCAGACTGAGCCGTGCAGCTGGGCGCGGGGCTGTGGGGAGCCGCGGCCCTCGCTCGGGTGCAAGGAGCTCGGAGAGCCCCGGGCCGAGGGCAGGGCATTTCTGCATGTCAGGGGCAACATGCCCCGGAGCGCTGGCTGGGACAGGGAGGGCACGCTGCTCGCCCCGCTGCCCCTCGCACCGCTCCACGGGGTTACTCCATCATCAGGCACTAGCCGTGGTGGGAGGGCTTGCTTGCAGGCAGTGTTTTCTCAGCTTCCTTTTGTGTTTTGGGGACTGTGGTTCACCTAAACACCTTCTCTCTCCTTATTTTCTCCTCTTCTCCAGTGACCCGACCTTTGGGAAGAGAAACTTTGAGCCGATGCTGACCGTGGAGCTGTGTGGGACAGCAGGTAGGACAGGCTTTTAATTTTTTAGTTTTGCAAAAATCCTCTCTGCTGCAAGGGGGCAAATTTACCCTAAATTCAGCCTGGAGTTGCTGGCTCCAGCTGAGCCCAGCTGAGCGGGAATGTTCATCCCCCGACCCAGGAGCCCCCTTTTGCACCACAAATGCAGGGGACTTCCCATGCGCTGCCTCTGCATCCGAGCACTGCAGGCAGCTCGCAAGCTGCATCCTTCAGAGATGCCAGTGCTGGGGGGCGGACGCATTTGGGATGGGGGGGGCAGTTCAGGGGGCCCCTGCATGAGTCAGGAGGGAAGGGAGAGTCCTCTGGTCCTTTCTGGGATCAGGCATCCTTGTTCCCCAAGTGCCACTGGGTGGATGAGGCTGCAAGGGCTGAGCAGCCTCCCTCCCTTGCAACGCCTGGTGCAGCTCAGGCGTCAGGGTGTGACGGGGCAGGACAGCAGGGGTAGAGCTGACTCCTGCCCTTTGTTCGGGGGGGTCAGGTCTCACACCGCCCACCACTCCGCCGTACAAGCCTGCCGAGGAGGACCTGTACAAGCCAGACATCCCCCAGGAGCCAGGGAAGGAGGACGGGACAGCGCCCAGCCTCGGGGGTGCAGGGGACCTGGCAGCCTCCTGGAAAGCCCCCAGGAAGCACCCCGAGAGGACAGAGCTCTTCGCCCACCTTAGCCGAGCTGCCGGGCGCCCCGTGCTCCCTGAGCAGCAGGGCTTGCTCAAGCGGCCCTTCTCCCGCTCCTTCGGGGACCACGACTACTGCCAGGTGCTGAAGCCCGAGGCTGCCCTGCAGAGGAAGGTGCTCAAGTCGTGGGAGCCCCTGGGCCAGGCGGAGACAGAGCACAAGAAGAGGGTCCCAGCTGCCCACTACCAGGGGCTGGACCTTGGTGGCAAGGAGGCAGGCAGCGAGATGCTGTGGAAGGACGGCGCCAAGCAGCTGAGAGACCAGGAGATCAGAGCCAGCTTAACGAAGCATTTTGGCTTTCTGGACAGTGCTCTCGATGATGAGGACATGGTCTTCTGCAAGACCCCTGAGTATGACACCGTCTTTGAAGACAGCTGCAGTGAGAGCGGCTCCCCTGTGGAGGAGGAGGAGGAGGAGGAAGAAGAGGAGGAGGAGGAGCACGGCATCACCAAGCTGTGCCTGCGGAGAAACCCCCTTTCCAGGACCAGTTTGCATTACTGTTCCCGGAGCAGGTCCAGCTCGGGGTCTTCGTGCTGCCGATCCCGATCGCCTGCAAGCAGACGGACCTTCAGGTACAGGGAGCAGTGGAGAGGGCACACGGGGCTGTTCTTGCACGCTGTGTTTTTGCCCCAGTGCATGGCAGCCCGGCTCTCTCTGGTCTGCTAGCCCAAGTAATAAAGATGCTAATTAATGAAAGAAAAAACATTGAAATAATTGGTACTACATCAGCAGCTGCTGAAAACATCAGCCATGGCCAGAGAAAGCAGCACCGGGGGGAAGCAGCCAGGGATTTCCATCACACTGGGGGCGATGGGGCATGGGAGGCTAGAGCCGTGCCTGGGAAGGGGTGAGCGCTGGCTGGGACCCCCCTACGGCACCTATCAGAAAGGACTTTCCAGTGTCCTTTCCAGTGTTTCCAGACCCCCGTCTCTCCTCGGCTGCCAGTGCTTCCGAGCGCCCACCCACCCAGTGCTGCAGATGCTGTGTGCCTTGGCTTCTCTTTGACGTTTGAAGCTTTCTCTGCTGGATCCCCTGCCCCTGCTGACCTCCTCTCCCTTGCTTCCCAGGTGTGAGAACGGCGAGCAGTGTCAGGGCGGGAGCAGGCACCGGGGCCAGCTGGAGAAGAGACGGGAAAAAGCCATCGTAAGTGAGCGGGGACCCTGCACTGGGACAAAGCAATCCCCAGCCCTCAGTTCATCTCCCGCTCCAGAAAAGCAGTGGTGGAGCCCATTAGCCCTGGCTTCAGCGTCCCTTGGTTCGAAGCCAGTGCTAAGCAAGGACATGGGGGTGGAGGGGGGAGAGAAAAACCTAGCATGAAGTGGAAGCCACCAGTGACTGGCAATACACAGAGTCCTTGGCGCAGAAATGCCCAAGCATCCTACACCGGTGCTTCAGTGCACGTGGCATTGGCAATTAGCGGGATGAGTTGAGGAATCCCTGAAGCTGCTCAGCCGTTATGGATGTGGTCCTGCTGCACAGGCAGCCTCGTGCACCGGGAACCCTGCGTGTGCCCACCGGTGGGAGCTGGGTGGGGTGGTGGGCATGCAGGGAAATTACTGTTGGTCCTCTCTACTGTTGTGCGCAAACACACACACACACTCACACATGCCTCTGGCATTTTTTTTCTGCAATGCAATTGGATTTGCCCCTAGCAATTCCTGGGAATATTTGCTGGCATCTTGACGAGGAGAAGCTGAAAAAGCTGCAGGAATAAGGAGAAATTTAAATGAGAAGTAGGCGGGGGTGGCTGCTTCAGCCTGGCTGTAACACCGTCCCAAGGGACGTGGATATGGCTGTCCCCTGCAGCAGTGGTGTCCTGGGGGCTAGCTGGAGCGGAGACAGCCAGACCCCGGAGATGTCGGGCTGCGCCCGCGGCAGCATCACCCTGCTGCAGCCTGGCTCCTGCGCTGGCTCCTTGGAGCTCCTCGGTGGCCCTGCTTTTCCAGCGCCCATCAGCAGCACAGAGGCACGGGCTCCCGGAGCCTGAAACCTTTCGCTTGCTTTGCCAGGGGGAAGGCCGGGTGGTGTATATCGGAAACCTCTCCAGCAGCATGAGCTCCAGTGAACTGAAGAAACGCTTTGAAGTGTTTGGTGAAATTGTGGAGTGTCAGGTTCTGTCCAGGACTAACAGGTGGGTGGCGAGTGAGCCGCGGTCCGGGGCTCCAGTGGCTACAGGCAACCCCTCTCCTGCAGCAGCATCAGCACTGCCAGGCAGTGCAGGGTCACCCCTGCATCCAGCTGTGCGTGTGCGAGTGAGGCGATTCTGCCGGTGGGGTTAAGTGCTCTGCACCACACCAACCCCCTCGGTCAGCCGAGCCCACGGTCTCGGTGCTTTGGGCGAGGAGATGCAGCGTGTCCCCAGGTCCAAGGGCATGGGGAGGACTGGTGGGATGGAGGGACAGCAGGATGGACAGACAGCGGGATGGAGGGTCAGGGGTGCAGTGCTGGACAGAGCCACATCAGAGGGGCTGCGGGGCCCATCGCATCTTGAATTCTTTCTCTGGTTGCTCAGGGGGGATAAATATGGCTTCATCACCTACCGGTATTCAGAGCATGCCGCCTTATCTCTGAAGAATGGCACCTCGCTAAGGAAGAGGAACGAGCCTTCGTTCCAGCTCAGCTCTGGTGGCCTCGGGCACTTCTTCTGGACCAGATACGCTGACTTGGGTAAGAAAGCAGGAGCTGCTTTTTCCAAAGCGTCCTGCTTATCAGCACAGAGCCATAACGGCACATTGCACTGCTGAACCCTAGTCACGCAAGGATCCTAAACTTCTTTAGAGCCTGCAGGGAGAGCCCACCGTCTCTCCTGTGGCTCATGTAGCTGCTCTTAGCTCAGTCAGATGGCTTGGGAAACTAGGGGGAGAGAAGAAAAGCAATTGCGTGAGGACCCGGAGTGCAAAACGTAGCATCACACTCCAGGGCTGCTGGGTCTCAGCCGACCACAGCCCATCCTGTCTCCGCTGCATTTCTACACAGTGCTGGACCCTTCCCAACAGAGAATTCCCTTCCTAGTCGTTAGAGAAAGCAGTCAGCAACATCTCATTAGCCCAAGAGGTGACCTGGGTGGTTTACTGCTCTGCAGGAGAGATTCACCACACTGCACATGCACTTTTAAGCCAAAATGACAGCACTGAAATGTGCTGCGGTCGCATTAACTCTTTCTGTGTTGTATGGGCTTCTGCAAGACCTCCTGCCTCACTCAGTGACCGCATTAGCCAGGGCCTTGCTGGACCCTGTCCTTCCATGGGTGGTAGGGCTGCAGCCTGAGCTGAGGGACAGGAGCGAAACCCTGTGCTAGTCCTGCAAGAGAAGTGTGATCCAGGCTTTGCTCAGCCCTCATTGCTGTGATCTTCAGGTGTTTCACGAACACCGTGCATTTATTTCTGTACCCGCTGCAGGGGGTGAAGTGGTTCTAGTATCCCACTTCTTGCATGAGAGACTGAGGCCCAGAAAATAAAGCCCTAAGTCTTGACTTACCTCTAGACGTGCAGTCTGACACAAGTACTGCCCGATCTTTTAGCACTTCTCACCTGTTCAGAGCAGCGATTCCTCTGATTTTGGGTGTGGGCGCAAATGCCTGTTGTTCATCTAAATAGATCCCGGGGCCTCTCATTTTGGACACGGAGGAGATAGGAAACAGAGAGCACCCTGTGATGATGTTGGCACATGGCTGTGCAGTGTTGTGGGGAGGGGGGCCAGAGCTGCCCCCCTGCATAGGAGAACCCCCCTCAGTGCTCCTCACCTGCAGATTGCTGCAAGGCCAGCAGTCACCCCCTTATTGCACAGCCTGGCTCGATCCTAACATCCTGCTCGCCCTGGTGCAGGATGAGATGGGGAGCCTACAGGCAGAGATGAAAGGCAACCGTGCCATTCATGGCTCCTTCAAAAATACACACCCAAAAGGGTCAACCTGCTGTTAAATTAGGCAGCCTTATTCCTGGCATTTGCCGAATCTCCCAGGCTTTGCGGTGGCACTGTTTGTTCAGGTTCTGACGGAGGGCTGGGGAGCGCCGCAGGCAGGCACCCCCCCTCCCCGCGACCGGCACGGCTCCCGCGGAGACGGCCCTGTGTCCGCGCCTCGGAATTCAGCTGCATCCTGCAGATATTTGCGCACCTGGAGACGGGCGCCTGCGGTGCGTGACCTGCTGGGCTGGGCACTGCTACAGCCCCTCTCCCCAACCGCTTCTGTTCAATGGCGGAGAGGCAGGACGGTCCCCGCTCCCTTTCCCCATCGCCGCCTCATCCAGGCTGGCTTTGCGGTGCCAGGATGCAGCATGCTGGTAGTGGGGGAGTGAGCAGTGCCCTGCCGTGCCTCAGTTTCCCTCCCCGCCAGGCAGCGAGCGCGCTCGTGCCCCGCTCCCTGACCCGGCGCCTTGTGTCCCTGCCGTTCCCAGATTGCAGCGCGGAGGAGTCCTCCCCAGCTCCAGTGAAAAGCAAGTACGAGACTATGGATTTCGACAGCTTGCTGCAGGAGGCCCAGCTAAGCCTGCATCGGTAAAAGCCTTAACCTTGGAGGAATACCTCAATACCTCAGTCAAGGCACTTCCAATATGTTTACGTTTTCAAAGAAATTATTCAGTCTATGGAAAGCGAGAGAGAGCGAGAGAGCGAGAGCACGCACGCGCGAGAGAGAGACTGCTGTCCCTTCCGATCGATGTTTACATTGAACAAAGCTGCTTCTGTCTGTGAGTCCCCATGGTGTTGATGTCTCACTGCCACACGTTAGTCCCCCCGCTTCTGACTGGTTGTTTTAGGGTGAGCCTAGGAGCCCCCCGGCCCCTCTCCCTGCTCCCGCCCCTCCCCGTGCTCCCACCGCCCCCGTGCTCCCGCCGCGGAGTTGCAGCTGTGTTCACCATAATATTTTTTGTCCGTAGTGTGTGATGATGAAATTGTTAATTGTGAATAGAATCAGGATTATAAACTAATTTTTAATAGAAGAAGAGAAAAAAAAGTATATACTTAAAAAAATGTATTTATGGCTCAGATGTACTGTAATTCAGATTTATTGTACCGCTTCCTTGATTTTTAACTATGCACTGTAATGAGGCACTTGCCACTCAGCAAATGGGGGGTCAGAGCAGAGTCACGGAGCCGGCATTCACCCGTTGACCGCGGAGGCACCCGCCTCCCCCGCTGGCAAACCGGGGTGCTCGGCAGTCGTGTCGGAGTCGCCCACTTTGCTGTCAAAGCCATTCTTCTTGCTCGCATGGCCCGAGCCCCCCAGCCCCCAGCCCCCAGCCCGGCTGGGTCGCGGCACCCAGATGCTGAGCTCGGTCCTGGCGCGCGATGGAGCCGGTGGGCGGTGGGGCGCGCCAGCCCCGTGCCGTTCTTGCCATGGGGCCATGCAGCTTTGCAGGGATGAAGGAGAGGGGTGGTAGAAGAATGCACTGCCTGGGGGGCTGCGGGACCAATGCCTGCCAGCCAGCGCTGCTCCAGCCCTCCGCTGCCTTCGGAGCCAGGAGAGAGGGGCTGGGGGGCCAGAGCCGGCCGGGCTTGATCTGGCGGGTCCTGCCGGCACAGGCTGGGGGACGGGTGCCTCCAGCTCCGTGCGAGGGAGCTGGCTTCTCTCTGGCTCCTTGGGCTGCTGGGAGACTGGCTGGGCCGAGCGGCTTGCTCCCCGCTCGCTTCCACCCCCTGCAAAGCAAGCAGGGTGAGAAGACCTGTCTGTGATCCCTGCCCGGCAGCCAGCCCAAAATCCAGAGAGGCAGGGAGGCGGGAGGGGGCACGGTAGCCCTGCCGAACGTCTGCCCCACCCAGTGCCCTGCCTGCGCTCTGCCCGGTGCCTGATAAGCCATACACTTCCCCAGCACCCAGGTGGCACCCAGGATCCATCCCCCATGCCCGCCAGCACCCCGTGGTATGCTTGCCCGCTCTGCCTCTGGCCGGGGGCCCTTGGAGCTGCCCGGCAGCGCTGGATTTAAGGCATGCTCAAGCAGCAACCCCCTCGAAATTTGCTTGCAAACTTGCCCTCCATCTCCAGGCGAGGTGGGAGGGGGAGAGAGCCCACCACCGGCTGGAGCAAACCCCATGGTGAGCCGGCCAGGGACACTGTTTTCCTGAGGGAGCGGGAATCTCGCGGCTCCTCAAGCCATCGCCATCGTCTCCATTTATTTTTCAGACCCAGAGACCACTAGGGATTCAGCCATCCTATGTAGATAGAATATTATAGCCTTAACTCTGCCAATAGATAGATTAGAGTCTCCTGGGGTCTCCCCTTGACATGACTTAGGGGTTTTATTCTCATTTCCCTGGCGTGGGTACTATTTCATTTTGCAGGGAGTATCACCAAAGCCTCCGAAATTGCACAAGATGCGATGCCAAGAGCCTGAGCCCTGCCGAGGTGGCCCTTGGCTCCGGGGGCCGTGCGTGCAGCTGATCTCTGGCAGGAGCAGGAATGCCGGCAGCACCGATACCAGCACAGTTACCTGGCTATTTCTCCCCGCTTTCGGGGGAGCTGTGGTTCTGACGACAACCATCCCGGCGGTGCGAGGGCCCACAGGCCGCTGCAGGGTTTGAACTGCGGGTCCCCAATCTGCCGCCGGTGACGGTCACTGTCAGGGAACAGTCCTTGTGCCATTTCAGTCTCAGCAGCAAGGTTCCGTGTCTCTCCTGCCACAAGCTCCCCCCATTTCTCATCCCACCTTAGCAAACACAAGTAGCTCTGGCCGAGACTGAGCATCTGCTATTGGCAATTGCCTCATTGTAGCTTTGCCTTTTTCTGTCCTAGTATTTCCTCACAACGATGATGTTTACATGTGATTGCTATAGAGCTTATGTAGAATGTATATAGCGACACATTTAGGGTGGGTAGTACTGTCCTGTGCTGTGCTGATGTTTTTCAGAAAACGATCAATCCAAAAAAAACCACAAAAAAAAGCAAAGTAAGTGGAATTCTTCCATCTCCTGCTCAGCTGGGGACACCGACCCCCACGGCCGGGCCCCGCTGGGGATGCATCAAGCGTGGCGGAGGGGAAGGGTTAGTGCAGAGCTGGGGGGGCTCCAGAGCTGGGGGGAGCCCTCTCCTGGGGGATCACTCAGTCGCTTCCCAAGCATTGGGTTCGGTGTACCCAGATAAAAAATTTGACATTGTTTTCCTGCGGCTCGCCGCCCCGGGTCGGCCCGCAGCACCTGCCCACGCCTGGCTTCTGGATATCGAGGCCAGTGCTCGGGAAGGGGAGGGCTCCTCCTGCACAGAGCTGATCAGTACTGCACCCGTAGGGTAGGAAGAGATGCAATAAGTGGTCTTTGTGGTGCCTGAAGCCTGTAAGTGGGGTTGGGATTTTTTTTTGTTTGTTTGGGGTTTTTCCTTTGTTTTTTTCAGTGAAATTGGGGTGGTTTGTTTTCCCCCCTCCCCCAAGAAATGTCTCCAGGACTTATGCACTATGTGCAGAGGTGTGCAAGGTGCAGAGGCACAGCTGTGGCTGGGGCAGCCCTCTGCTGCTGCCTGCCCCTGCCAGCCCATTGCTGCAGCAGGGAAAAGCAGGGGGCACGTGCTGCCTGCCCCAGGGCTGTGTGCTGCCTGCCCCGGGGGCACGTGCTGCCTGCCCCAGGAGCTTCCCCCGACTTTTAGGACTGGGTGAGAGTAGAAGGTGTTCAGCTCAAGAAGCACAGGTCTGCTGGCTTTAGAATCCCTCACGCAGGGTTTGTGGTGAAAAATAAGTTTCCACTTGATTTTTTTTTTTTTTTTTTAATATAAAGGTGTATTTAGGTTGCAGTGCTCGAGTCTGCAAAGGGGCAGGAAAGAGGGCTCGGGCACAAGGGGCAGGTGAGAGCTCACTGCCTTAGTGGCCTGTGACTGTTTCAGGTGCTAACGGGGAGACGGGGCAGGAGCAAAGCAATGCCCAGGCACTGCGCTGGGAGAGGCAGCCGGCACCGCCGGGGAAGCCAGAGGCACCCAGCGCTTTGCAGGAGCTGCCGGGACCGGGGTGCGGGGATCGCCGCCCCACGAGGATTAGCTTTACATCCCGCCCAGCCTGTGGCATCGCGGTGGGTGCCCTGGTGCGGGTGCAGCTCAGAGCTGGGCGGCCCGAAAAGGGAGCCCTTGCACCCTGGCCCCCCTGGCAGCCCCGGAAGGCTGTCCTCCGCCACCTGCAAGGGCCGGGGCTGTGGGGCGGGTAGGAGCGCTACTTCAAAGAGAAACTGGGAGCAAAAGGGTATATTTCTGTAGGCAATAAGTGAGGAGGAGATTTATTTTTTTAACAATACGTAACTATAGAATGTCCCCCAGTAGTTTCCTGCAGGTACTGCGGGGAAATGCTGAATGTGAAGAGTTTCATGGTAAAATGCCCCTTTGCTTTTTTTGCACAGACTTGCCCCAGGAAAGCTCGTTGTTCAGGGTGGGGTACCGGGTTTCTGGCTGGAATCCAGCAGGTCCCTGGGGCTCCGCGGGAAGGAGCAAATGTTTCTGAGTGTCTGGGCTGAATGCAGAGGACAATCCTGGGTTTTAGGTTCAATGCTGCCCCAAAGAAAAGGTTCATCCCGATTCCTACTCAGCGCAGCTGGCTGGGCTGCACATCTTTAACAAAGCAGCAGCTCAGTCACCATGTTAGGTCTTGAGTGTCTGATTTCAGCACTGGTCCATGCAAAGGAGTTGCAGTTGCAATTGCAGACTAGCACTTTTTTTTTTCTTTTTTTCTGTTTTGGTTTTTTTCCTTTCTTTTTGGAGGTATGCTAAATACCGAGATACATCGTTGTTCATAGCTGAGCCCTGACACCCCTCCTGTTCTAAGCGTTGTAGTCCATCCCCGACAATCTCAAGCAATATAGAGCCAAATGCAGCCTTCGGGTTTCATTCCTCCTCCCTCGCCCACCCTGGGGTCAGGGGCGGCAGCAGCAGCCTGGCCGCAGTGCCCAGGGCCACGGCCGCAGCCACGGCGCCCAGCCAAGAGCCACGCTGTGGTAATACTGAGCTGGGGGAGGGAGTGTGTGTATGCATGTGAGAAAGAGAGAGAAAGATTAAATTGATGCATTTCTTGAGAAAGGTGTAAGAATTTCACCTAAAAAGGGGCACATCTGCTTTGTTATTTATTTTTTAAAAAAAGCTAAATTCTGTCTTTTTCTTCTTTTTAAGTAAAAGGACACTGCTAATAATTATTAGGGGCCAATTCTGCCTCCCTTCCTCATGCCGAGTAAGTACTACTTAACCCTGCAATTTTCTACTTGCAGAGTAAGTAGAAGTAGCAGAATTGATCCTTCTGTGATTAAGAATCAAGGTTTTAGTCTGGGTTTTTTTTTAATTGGTAGCATTTTTTTATATTTCACTTGATTTTTTCCCCCAGTTCCGTTCTGTTGTGTCCTTATTTATGTAATATACTTTAACCTTAAAAGATGGCATGGATTCTTATGCCTTTCCTTTATTGTTATTATTTTTAAAAAAGAGATTTATTTCTAGTGTGATTTAACTGTCTACCTTCTAAAACGAGAGAACGTTTTCTTGTATTTTTACATTGTCAGATTCTATAGTTTCATAGATAATTTAACCAAATCGCTCAATGTATTATCTATATCTATCTGGTGGGTATAAAAGTTCTATTTTAAATTGTGTAAATACTTCAGAACTGGCTTCTTTTTCCAGACTCCCCTGCTGCGGAGTTACTTGTTTACATCAAAAAGACTGTAGAATCTCTACGCTCATGTACTGTAAATAGTGAAGTGATCTGCCTATAAATAAACGATAACATATATACTATAAAGTGGAAAGAAAAAAAAAGGAACAAGTCTGTGCCACTAATACTTTAGTTTATTAGTGCAAACCTGCTCTGGGAGGAGGTGTTTGCTTTGCAGAGGGTGCTCTCCGGCATCTGCCTGGCCAGCAGCGGGACAGTGGGGGCATGGCCGGGCCGGGGGGGTGGCGGAGCCCCCCAGCTCGCTTCCACCAACACTGCACCGCTGCCAGGGATGCAGCTCCCGTGGGGGAATATCCCTGTAATTGCTATTTTAAGTGTGGCTTCTTCCAGTTTAACTCGTGCAGGAAAAGCCTGGGCTCCATGCTCTGGACTTTGGGAGCGGTGCTGCTGCTGCAAGACCCATTGCAGAAGAAACCCCCCGGTGGGGGGGGGGTGCCAGTAAAAAATGAAGTGGGGCACGCACCTCAAATTTGCTTGAGTGGGAGTAAGAGAGCAAAGGGCTGGATTGCAAGAAAAAGTGTGGAAAAGACTCCAGACAGTGATGCACCAACCATACGGCTCAGGACGGCACCTGGATAGTTCCTCGGGTACCAGGAGAGCAGTGCCCCGGGAGCCAGCCTGCTCTCCCAGAGACACGGCTGAGGTGGCCGGACCGCTGTTTCCCAGCACAGGGTGTCCTGGCGTCCTGGTCATCGTGGGAGCCCAGGCTGCAGAAGGGATGGGATGGAAAGCCCGGGCAGTCGGCGGCAGCATGGAGGCAGCTCCCCCGCAGCACTGGGGGTACAGGAGCCCAGTGCCAGCCATCGCCCCTGCGAGGGCTCGCCAGGTCGGAGATGTTGCACTGGATTTATCCAGAGCACAGCATGGTGATGCTGCCAGGTGGGAGGACATCAGCGGCCCGAAAGGAGGAAGTCTGCAAGGTGCTGAGCTGTCCCGGCTATTTTTTTTCTGCCAATCTGCACTGATTTAGGCAGCTGCCCTAGACCTGCCCATGTCCGGCACCGCACAGCCAGCGGGAGCCCAGCAAGGGTCCCCCCACCCAGCCACAGAGCCAGAACCAGCCTCCCACCCCAAACCTAGCCCCTCATCCCTGCGACTGCTGCACCCTGAGTGGAGAACTGACAGGAAGCCCATTTTCCTGCTGCTTTCAAAAAAAATGGAAAGCTGGGGGCCACCAAACTGGAATATTTTTCTAAGATACATCAGGGCACAGTGATGCTGATAATGCCAGGACAGATTAAACATGAAATTGCAAGGAGGAAATGTGGGGATGCAGCTGGGACAGCCAGTGTCATGGTGCCTGGGGTGGGTGCAAGTGGGAGCAGAGGCACGGGAGTGGGGTACCCAGCTGGCAGGGCTCCAGGATGGAGCGGGGGCACACCAAGGAAGGGTCTGCAGGGAGGGACAGACCCACAGCTGAGGCTCATCCTCCCAGCCTGACCTGCGCCGCCTGGCGCTGCATTCCCAGGCAGCTTCCTGGAAAATAAAGGACTGATACTGTTCATCGAGTATTATCCTGCAAGCAGACCTAGAGACTGAAGGGAGCTGTTGGTGCATCTCGACATCAGTTCAGCAGCTCCATTAGTCCCAGCAATTACTTCCAGCCATTTGGAAAAAAACCCCAATGTGACAGTTTTCATTTTGGTATAACTTTGTGATAAAATGGCTTCTTCTCACACAGACAGGTGCTGCTTTTGTAGTAGCTCATATGGCTGCTCTCCGGCTGCCGGAGGGAAGGGAGGTGGCGTTACCTCCTGGGCTAGGCACACTGCACCTTGTGGGAGGGAACATAACTCAATAACGGGCTTTTGTGAATAGGGACAGCTTTTGTTGCTGACCTTGGCTGGCTGGCACCCGGTGGGCAGCGTGGGCAGCAGGTAGCGTGGGCAGCGCACACAATGCAGGCAGCCGGCGCAGCGGGGGCTGCAGGGGCAGCGTGGCGGTGCCCGTATCTGCCCGGCTGAGCTGGGCCGGCTGAGACCACAGCTGTCCCGGGCTCCACTGTCTTGGTGGGACCCCCCCGCCCCACAGGCAAGGGTCCACAGAAAGGCCCGTGGGTGGGCAGGGGACGCAAGGGCACAGCAAGGCAATGCCTGGAAATGGCATGCTAGGTTCATGTTCCTGATGGGTGTGAAACGCCTGTTGCTTGGGATTTCTGTCACCACCTGGCGAGCTGTCCTGGGCTGCCCTTTGGAGTTTCAGCTCCCATCTGTGCCCTAGGCAGTGGCATCCGACACCAAATCCTTCCCTGGGCTCTGCTAGGCACAGGAGCTGCCTGCTCCCCAACACGGACCTCAGCTTCTGGGCCATGCAAGGTCTGTCCAGGGGGCTCCGGAGGCCATACTTAGAGTAATGTATGCATTTGCCCCCTCTCAGCATTTATCGGTCCCATCTTGTCATCCAGGTGTCTTTGCAGGGAGGAACAGGGACAGGTTTGGTTTCTTTGCTCCCTGCCAGCTCAGCGACCTCCCTGCCCACAGTAGCTGCCCGCATGCCGACAAAGGGACTCCTCCTGCTTTCCTTCCCACTCCCTCCCAAGCTTCGCATCTCTCTCCCTAAGGCACCTGCAGCTCTTGCCTCCTGTGCTTGCTGGGTGGCTTTAAATGCTGGTGGAGAGCTTTCTCCAGGTGCTGCTGGTTTTGGGTCCCACAATCTCTGTTCCCTCCCCCTCAGTCCTGGGCTGGTTACGTTTTCATTTTTCATATGCCATCTCTGCCTCCAAATGCCTTTTCAAACTCAGACTTGGACCCTTCATGTTTCTCAGCAGCCTCCTGCAGGTAAGAAGGCACCATCCTCTCCCCACTGGCTTTTCTAGCACTAACCCTGCTCCCCAGAAACCCCACCACGCTGCTGACTCTGAGGGAGCATTTCCAGCTCCTTATGTCTGCAGGCTCTTGCTGCCTGCAGTGCACAACACCCTCGGCGTTGGCTGAACAGACCCTTTGATGACCGGGGCAACAGGAGCAAATCTGCCCCAGCTGCGGCTGCGATGGGTGAGGTGCTGGTGCGGGGCTCTCGGGAGGCAGCCGGCTCTCTGCAGCAGTGCCGGGGCTGCCGCCTCTCTCCTTTTCTAAGCGTCTCTGCTTCCCTTTCAGCTTGACATACAGAAGGACCCCTCCTCGCTCCTGCAGTCGTGCTTTGATCACCATGAGCAAGCGGCTGCCCAGGCGGAGGCTGAGCACCGAAGGAATAGCAGCAGATGGCTGGAGAGAGCAGGGTCAGAGGTTGACCCTCTGCCTGCCTGCGGGTCAACAGCCTGCGGAGCAGAGGGAAAGCACCTTCTCACTGCCTTAATAGTAGCGATGATTTTAGAGGAAAACTGTCTACACTGCAGTAGTGCACACAAGCAGGCGATGCCCCGGGCTCTCAGTAGCCCCCAAACCACCGAAGGCTGATTGCCCACGCAGAACCTGCTAGAGGAGGGCACAGAGAGGAGTTAGATTGCGCTGGAGCCTGGCACACGCTGTCTATCATCTGTATCTGCTCACGCTGGTTTCAGATCGCTCAGAGTCTTCATTGCAGTGGGTCTGCAAAATAATGGTGTCTGCCTGGAGAGAGGCAGGGAAAGGATTTAGCTCACCATTGCTAAAACGGGCAAACTCTTGGGTTCAAGCCCTGGCTTTCATCACCACCACCATCTCCATTCTTCACTGCGAGCTACTGAAAGTCAGCTCCAGGCAGCAACGCAGCAGTCCAAGGAGAAAAGACAACTTGTGCAATCCCCCCGGGACATGAGGCTCTCCCCTGCGCACTCAGGCAGCGGAGGGAGGGACACTGCTCCAAGCATCCTCACTCCTAGGGTTCAGCTCACCTTCAAGTTTACTTCCAGGAAACAGAAGTCCAGGTTTGCTCTGCTGGGTTTTTGCAATCAGTCAAAGCCAACCAGCACTGAAATACTGTTGTATTTAAAAATTATGCAGAAAAATAAACACATCTGGCAACTAGCTATTGCTCTCTCCACAGTGCTTCTGCTGTAAGCTCTGTCCCTGCTACTGAATTTACCCTCCCTTCAGTGCTGCTGGTGGGGGGGACCCCCACATCAGTGTAGCTGTGAGGCGAAAGGAAAGAGTTAAAAAGCCTATTTGGCTGCGGCTGTGCACCATTTTGCCATACCAGCTGCCTGCAAGTGGCCCAGGAGATACCAGCAGGTTATTTACAGTGGCCGTTACCTGCAGCTTCCAGCATCTACTGGCTATCCAAACTCCTGAAGGAAATTAAGGAAATTAATTTTTCTTCAGTGAAAGGATTAAGAACTTTAATTAATGAAGGGTAAAGGAAGAAGATTTTAGGCTAGGCGATTTGCAGGAAGCACGCCTGGCAGCAAGGCTGCAGCTGGCCGCAGCAGCATGCAGCGGTGGAGCAGCAGCTTGTCTCAGCCTGTGTCTGCAAGCAGGGCACAGTAAGTAACCCAGAGTGATCCACAAAATCCCCACAGGCTCCTGCGGGGAGCAAGCCCTTCTGCAGCCCTCATAGGCTTCAAGCAGATCAAACAGAGGATTTTTCCTATGCAGCACCAGGTTTTGGGGTTGGGATGCACGCAGCAGCATGGCAGTCAGCCGGTGCCACATGCACTAAGGGCAGCATTTGCAAATGCAAGTTCTGCCACGCTGGAGGAGGTGGGGAAGGGCAATGGAAAGCAGCAGTTTCATGTGCTTTGGGGGAGCAGCAAAGCCAGGTGAGCACTGCATACAGTGTTAGTCACGTTCGAGACAAGTGTGGAAAAGGGATTAGCAGTAGTGAAGTGTGAAGCCACAAACCCCATGGAGGACAGAAAAATAATGATAAAGGACACAGAGTGGTTAGGAATGAGAATAAGAAACATCACTTGGAAATTACAGCCAACATCTGAAACATCCCTATTCGGTGGGCCAAGGTCATAAGAAAGCATTAGGGAGCAGGTAATAGGCAGCAAGCTGAAAATGAGCTTGCGCTCTGATATGGAGGGAATAATTCTACCTACCCCCAGCAGGTGCATCATGTCAGAGAGGACTGAGAGGCCAATACCATCAGGAAGAGATTTGTAGGATGAATTCTTGTAAAATAACTAAAATAACTATTGCTACTCTGGGCATTTAGCCAAGTACAGAGTCCTTGCCTGGACAGCGGCTCAGGAGTCTCGCTTGGTTCAAGTAATAAGTGTTTAACAAGTCCTCAGGAACCCAGGAGCAACCAGAGCAGCCCAATAACACCAGCCTTTGCAAACACCACAGGCAGCAAGGTCTCTGCCACAGGGGGCTCACGGGGACCGTATTTTGCTGGACACTTACTGACAGTGTGCTTTGTGCCAACAGCTTCTCAGAAGCTTCTCAACAGCTTCTCAGAATAACGGGACAGAGAGAACAGAGAAAGGTGTAAGTTGCCTCCATCCACCTCTATCCCCTGATCCTGAAATGAAGAAGCCTTTTATTCCCTCCTGTTTCTAGGAGAAACTAAGACTTAACAACTCTAAGGAGGAAGGAGGGAGCAGCCCTGAGCAGAGCCCTCTTACAGCTCTTGGAGGAAGGCTAGGCTGTGGTACATCCTCCCCACTGAAGGGCAGCAAGGGAAACTTGCTTTTTTCTTCCTGCTTTCTTCTCTGCACTCAAATATTGAGGGCAGGTAAGAACCTGGGCAGTGCTGGAGCAGGGAAAAGGACCAGTGGGCACAGGGACAGGCTTTAAGGATGGAGGACCACCACATGTTTTCTCAAGAAATATCTACAAGAGGACTGGGATAAAAGAAAGCTACACAGGGTGCAGACAGAAGCCAGTGGCTCCATTTCCTGGCCGCTGCCCTCCCTGTTTAAGCAGGGGTGGACTATTTGCCCTGCTCCCCTTGCAGTGGCCAAGCTCCCGGCACTGGAGCTGCCTGCGCGGACTTCGCTCTGCGACAGCCACGGCTTCCGCCAGTGTGGCCGATGAGATGCGGGCAGCTGGCTGCAGCAGAGGGGTGAGCTTTCCTTGCAAGGGGGAGGAGGCAGCAGCTCCCTGCCCGCAGAGCGAGCGAGAGGCGTCTCGCCACTGCTGCCTTCTCTTTCGCTTCTCACCGGTGCCCTCCCTCTGGCACTCAGCCCTGCGTGGCAACTCAGGTGCCGTTGGCTGAGCCACGTGCTGTGGCCAGGTTGGAGGAGGACCTGACCTGACCTGACCTGTCCCATCTGCCCGGGCATTCACAGCAACCCCGTGTCCCTGCGTTGTGGTCACAGCTCCTGCAAGGAGTGCATCCAGGAGGCGCGCAGCCGCCGGCATTGCCTGCAGGGCCCTTTCAGCTGCCCGCTGTGCTAGGCCCAGGCAGACGCCGCTATGGAGCTGCAGCCCAAGGTCCAGCTCCGCAGCACAGCGCAGAAGTTTTTGGATGCTCCCGCTCATCAAGAGAAGGAAAAGCGTGAAGTGCAATGCGAAGAGAAGGGGGAAATTTCGGGCCAGTAAGATGAGGTTATCCTGTGTGATTTTTGCTTTCGGGAGCGCCCGCCAGCCACGAAGACCTGCCTGAGCTGTGAGGCCTCCCTGTGCCAAGCCCACCTGAGCAAGCACAGCGTGAAGAGCACCCTGAGAGATCATGTCCTGGCGGAGCCCTGTGGTGCTCGGTTTTTGGCTGAGAGGAGATGCCCCCAGCAGGGCAAGCTGCTGGAGTGCTACTGCAAGCCAGACTCGGTCTGCACCTGCATGCTGTGTTGTGTCGCCAGCTCCCACAAGGACCACCAGATCACCACTTTGGAGGAAGCTTTTGGCCAAGCGCAGGTAAGAGGCTGCCAGGACAGCAGCCTGGGCATGGACTGCGCTAGGAAAACCACGGAGGTCTGTGGCACGGAGAGCTGCCCGCAGCACAGGGATGAAACATCTCCTGAGTTTCAGATCTGCAGACTCGGGATGGGGCTAAATCTCCATCTTGGGATATTGGGCTTTTATTCCTAGTTTTTCCCCAGATTCCCTCTGGGCTTGCCCCGTGGGGTATAAAACAAGATGTTATAAAT
Organism: Mycteria americana; assembly: GCF_035582795.1. Taxonomy (NCBI): domain Eukaryota; kingdom Metazoa; phylum Chordata; class Aves; order Ciconiiformes; family Ciconiidae; genus Mycteria; species Mycteria americana. The sequence continues at coordinate 13,443,363 of NC_134372.1, forward strand.
GCTTTCTTCCCATCCTGAGGAGACAAACTGGTGGGACTGAGGGCTTGTGGCTATGCTTTTAGTCCTCGGTGGACTTTCAAACCGGAAGATCAGCCTGAGCTGCGTTTATGCAAAGAAAATTAATGACAGAGTAACAGAAAGGAATCCGTCAGCACTGAAAGTAGCTTTATGTGTAGCTATTGCACATGAACCGTTTTCAGTTTCAAAATGTCTTTCGCATGCTTGTAATTGTGGTATGTGTTCAGGGATAAAATCTTCCAGTAAACCTTCATGTATTGATTTGTCCTGAGAGCATGCAGCAAACAAACTTTTTGCAGGTCTAGCTCAACCCATTTTCATAAAATTGCTGATCTCGTGCATGTATGTCAGTCCTATCCTGATGTCTCCCTCCTGTTATTTTTATAGAGTGTTTTTCCTAAAACTCGGAAAACAGTGAAAGCACATGAAGCTGCGCTGAATCAAAGCATAGCAAACCTGCTGAAACAAGAGGAGGAAGTAAAGGTTTGTTCCAAGGTCCCGTATCACTTCGCATGCTGGTAGCTGATGAGATAAGGTTTTCTTTTGCCCTTCCCCAGATCATGGATTCCAAAGCTTTTTTAGTTCCTGGGTGGTTTCTCAGATATTTTCTAGTTTTTAATTTGAGGAAGGATGATGAACAACTTTCTTATCACTCTGGGAAGTACATTCTTAGTTTCCAAAGGACCTTTGAGCTTGAAAGTTGCTGTTAAGTCCATGCCTCCTGATTGGTGGGTGATGGTTGGCTTTTTTTTCCCCAACCTTATTCAATTTGCAGACTCTAAATACTTATGGAAAAGACATAGACCATGGTATAGTGATTTTATTTCTCTTTACAACAAGAAATCCCTTTAGGTTAGCCTGTGATTCTAAGAAGTTGGTAGGAATGAGTTTAAAAGATTGCCCCGAAGTGTCTGGTTTTTGCTCCCAGCATGCAAATACCTATCTAAAAGCTCTGAAAGAGTAGGGAATTTAACGCAGGTCTCCAAATCCTAGTTCATTCTGCTTAGGCAGAATTGGCACTTGCCTTCCTCCACCAGTAAGAGTGATGGGACTAGAAGTTCTGACAGTGGGCAAAGGAAATGTTCCCTTCTAGTCTGAAGACAAAACTGTACCAGTTGGCAGTGTCCTGTCTGGCAGCGTAGCTGCTCTCAAACAGTGAAAGAAGCTTGGTGGAGGCAGGAAGCAGAGAGACTGTTTTTCCTCACCCATCCTTAAAAAGACCAAAGGCAATGTATCTGTAGAAAAATACCAGTGCAGAATAAGGAAATATATACATAGTGGAAAGTCTTCAGCAAGCATCGTGCAAGAAGCACTACTTTTTCATCTTTTTCTGGTCAGGTGCCAGATGCTGGAGAAGTCCACTTATGTCACTTGGCCTTTCTGCTGTCAGTGGGTGTTGTGGCTTAGCCCCAGTTGGCAATTAAGCACCACACAGCCGCTCGCACACCCTCCCCCCGCCCTCGGTGGGATGGGGGAGAGAATCAGAAGAGCAAAAGTAAGAAAACTTGTGGGTTGAGATAAGAACAGTTTAATAATTGAAACAAAATAATAATAATAATAATAATAATAATAATAATAATAATAATAATAATAATGAGAAGGAAAACAACAAGGGAACGAGAGAGGAGCAAAAACCCAGGGGGAAAAAAAAACCAAAACAGTGATGCAACCACTCACCACCCGCCAACTGACGCCCAGCCCATCCCCGAGCAGCGATTGCTACCCCCCGGCCAACTCCCCCCAGTTTATATACTGAGCGTGACATCATATGGTATGGAATAGCCCTTTGGCCAGTTGGGGTCAGCTGTCCTGGCTGTGCCCCCTCCCAGCTTCTTGTGCACCTGGCAGAGCATGGGAAGCTGAAAAGTCCTTGACGAGTGTAAGCACCACTTAGCAACAACCAAAATATCAGCATGTTATCACTATTATTCTCATACTAAAATCCAAACCACAGCACTATACCAGCTACTAGGAAGAAAATTAACTCTATCCCAGCTGAAACCAGGACAGTGGGACATCTTGGTTTGTTGTCATATGGAGAGGCACTAAGTTAGTAGTTACTTCTCTTAGCCCAGAAAAGACCAGGCTCTTTTCTGAGTGAGATTAGTGTAGAAATGTAAGATTCAGTCCCTAATAGCTTTGAAAGTGTTTTCTTAATAGACTAAGGAGAGCCTCTTCAAAGAGATGCATCTGCAGCTAGATAACAAAAACAGAGATGTCCTGAAAGCTCTCAGTCACAATGAGGAGCAACAGCTTTCTCCGATTCAGACACAGATACAAACATACAAAGAAGAGAAGGATGCAGCCAGCTGTGATGTACAGGAGCTGGAGGCTCTGAGAGATCAGAAAGACCTACTTCTTTTCATCAAGGTACCTAACAGCACCTCCCTTCCCAGACATACTCAGCTCTTGGGCTGGCCTTTGCCTGTGCTATGCTAATTCTACTTTCAAAATGTCTTTTACAGGCTTTTGCAGCGATTCAAGCCAGGTAAGCTCTTCCTCAGGTGGTCTACTATTGCATTTCATGTTGCTTCAGGTGACTGATAGACCCAGCGGTGCAGGTCTGCTAGCTCAGCCTGCATGCGCTGCAGGCCCACAGCTCCCTGGGCTCACCCTGCCTGCCCCTTGGGCACGCTGACTGCACGCTCCGAGCCTGGCTTCGTCAGAGACCCGGAGAAGCCCCAAAATACTAACAGAGGTCATGTGTGACTTGTCATATACAACGTGGCTTATTTTTCTGTACCCTCCGCACCTGTTCTCGAGACCCATTCTGAGGGCAGTTCCTGAATATTTATGTCCCTGGGTGGGCATGCAAAGGACAGATGAGCTCAGATATCCTGAGTCGTCCTCCAGTTTGCATTGCCTTCTGCTTGTAAGAAGCAAATGCAGCGGGAGCCAAAACAAGCAGTGAAGTCACGAGTCTACAAAGTTCATGGTTTTTCTCCCGAGTCGCTCTCCCAGTGCCTGCCCAGCGCTGTTCCTCCACCACAGCCCACCTCTGCATGCACACAGGCTCCCCCAGCACGGCCTTTCCCCAGCCCTGCACTTCAGGTGCAGCAGCTGCCCCTTGGCTGTGATAACGCAGCACTCCTCATTTGCTGTCCCAGCATCCCAGCGGCCGCCCCCGACACCTCGCTAGCTCCTGCTGCGGGGACATGAGGACTGTAACCACAAACATGATGCTAGGGTCTGTTCCTGGCAACAGCTGGGGCTGAGGTGGCTGAGACGAGGTCCTCTGGGGACAGATATTGTCCGTGGAGTGAACTTCATCCTAAAGATGTTGAAGAGATTTGAGATTTTGGGAAAAGACCGGTCAGAGGGGGAGTCCCTGGTAAAGCTGCAGAGGGAGGAGAGGACAGAAGCTGCTTTCTGTATCTCCCATTGAGGCTGGGTGTGGAGGGGGGGGATGCAGTTGTTGGCTCAGGGCGGGGCTTGGTGATGGTTTTCTGATGATTTGCTGCTCTTCTGATGTCTTTCTGCATGTTTTAGGAAATGCGAGCCAGTTCCTAACAAAGCTGGTGTAAAGCTGCTAATGCCACCCATTATTGTGGATGAATTAACAACAGACAGTACTCTAAGGCTTTTCCAGCAATTCCTCTCAGACATGCAGTCCTTATTTAAAGCACCACCTGGTAAGTGACCATTTTACTATGTGACAAGCAAGATGGAGAAGCTAACAAAACATATTTAAGAAAGGACTGTAATAAGACACCAAGTATACCAAGTACCTCTAGAAGAACTGATTACTAACATTGTATTTGATTATTTTCATGAATGCGTACATAAAAGGGTACTCGTACTGGGCTTCGGTGCTTTGGGCCTGTTAAAATGGGCTCTGGGTAAAGGGGTGTGGATGTGCTAGGATTTTTCTGGGAGGATTAAGAGAAGAGAATAGCAATACCTCTTCTGTCTGTAGCATCGCTTTGATCCAAAGCATGGGGAAAGTTGAGAACTCATCACAGCAGCGGCAGGTGGAGTTTGCCTTAGGACATAAATAATCTACTCTTACTATGTAAATAATTCTACTCTTTTGTAAGGTTTTGTAAGATCAACCGACAGTCCCAGTGCTGTGCATGGTGGGATGCTTGTCCAACTGAATTGAAAAAATTAGGGCTCCCTTGTTATTGCACTTGATGGTGCTTGAGCCCTTGCTGACAGTGAGCCTAGGGTCAAGACCGAGAGACAGCTGGGGTGGGAAGGCTCTGTCCAAGGCGTGTGCAACATTGTGCAACGTGCCCACCTAATCGGCCACCACCCGTACAGCCGTGGGTACACTGAGAAGCACACCATGTTCACGGCCACTCCTGAGCTCAGTCTCTACCATCCCTGTAAACATAGTCCAGACCTATTCTGGCTAGAAAGCCTCAGATCCAGGTTTTCCTAATTATCTATGCCATCTGAGCAATTTTGGTTAGTTGCCCAGGTCACTACCACTGTTTCAGTTTCCTGAAGGAGTAACTTCCAGAGCAGAAAATGCCACAATATTGAAATGCATTACCTGCAAGAGAAGGTTTGAATAAAAACATTCTGCAAATTCCTGAGTGTAGAATTAACTTCTTGTGACTGGTCATGCTAGGAAGTTTTGAGAGTTCTAGAAAATAACGTCAAATGATCCTAAGCAAATAAGCTTTTACAAAATGGCTGTGTTCACACATTTCTTGCCCATGAAGTTAATCTGGGGAGTTTTTAAAAATGCCTAATGAAGCTCTGCAGGACAATGATGGAAAATTAAAATCTAAGAGTTGCTGTAGTTGGAAACAAAAAGCAAAAAGACACTTTAAAATTGTGAAAGAGCAGCATTTCTTGAAATGGGATATCAGCCCCCTTTAGAATTACATAGGAGCAGCTGAGAGAGGTGCAGAAGGTGTTTCAGTTAACATCCTTTTAATGGCTTGGGTGCGTTGGACTTGGATAGGATGACTTGGATTGACTTGGATTGGGAAATCCAGCTTTCAGCAATGGGGATGTATGCAAATCTGCACAATTTATCTGTTAATCATAATGTGTTTTTTTTCTTTCTATAGTTCATAAAGATCTGACTTCTTCAATGCAGCAAGGACACAGATTGACACACAGGCACAAAGCAGACTTTGCACTCTCACTCAATTCTTTGCAATTTCGGTAATTAAATACACGCAGTGCCACCTGACGTGTGCGGAGTGACCGGAGCTTCTCGGAGGGCTGACACTTGCGGGAGGTGGACACCAGCAATATGAGTTGCTGGAAGCTCTGAGTGCTATCTGCAAATGTCTCATGATTACCTCCATGTGTTCCTAGGTGAAAAAATGATCACAGCAAAGGATGTTCCTACAGCCCTCAAAGTGGTCAGGGTAGAGCTAGACTGCGGAAGAAATACACTGTCATTTTATAACGCGTCTGTCAAAGATGGAGGTCCTGCTGAGAGCCTCAGGCTTATAGAGACAGTAAGCATCCCTTCAAACTATCCCGCCCATGCTACCTTCGGCATGTCTGACGGCTCTTTGAAGATCCTTTGAATCTCCCTTTGAAGTAGTGATGTGGGGACAAGGTGCTGTTTTGTATTTCCAGGCCGAGGTATCAGGACTGCTGCTGCGCGGAGGCCGTGCTAAGCTGGCATATTAGAAATGGGATCTTGGGCTGCTGTGACGGCTCATCTGTGTGAGGTCAAGGCCTCTGTGGGGTATATCACAGCACACTGCCAATTACTGCAAGAGCTCCTATCTTTTTTGTTCTGTTAATCACGATGGAAGTACTGTTAATTTGTGCTTTTTTGCGCGGCTGTATCAAATACTGTGTTGGCTGCATGTTATTAAAGCAATTTAGTTTGCAAAACTCAATGGCAATTTAGTTTATAAAAAAGGTGATGGCACAACATAAACTGCTATAGAACTAAGCAGCAGCAATGCTGATCTTAGCTCCAATGCATCGTCTTTTACCTCTGCCCTTCTCTGCCCGTCCTGCACAACCTAAGCCATCTGTGGCAGAAGCAAAGCTGGCCTGGGAGGTGAGCAGAGACTAGGCGGTAAGAGACCTGGTTTCCCTTGCTCTCTGCTGCTGTCCTCCGCTGTGAGCTCTCTGGTAGATCACTTAGCTACTTCTTGCCTCAATTTTAATTTTCTCCTCACCTATGCAAAAATCTCACAGCAAAGGGAGTAATAAGGAGGAAAACTCCTGTGCCTTTAGTCTGTGCCGTATGGGGTCTGGATTAGTTTGTTCTTATGATTGTCCAAACACCTCGGAGAGGAAGAGATTACATTCTTGCCTGCGGCCTGTGGTTCTGCTGCCTTCAGACAGAGCCACGGTATTTGCATGAAAAAGTCCAGGCAGGAGCTCTCCACCCCAGCAGGGATAGTGAAGGACCTTGAGGGACACTACAGTTACGCATATGCTAAAAGAAATCCTTGTTCAGTCTTAGGAGAAAGTGGCTGTGTTTTGTCTTTTGCATTTTATACACCAAAATGATATGGAAAACCATGCAGGTAGAGTTGGGTCTCCCAAATGCACCTGCAGTGGCTGCTGCTCTGCCTGGTCTCAGGTGGTACGGGCGCAAAGCCAGGTAAGCAAGGCTCGTGACACAGTACAGGGACATTCCTATCCTAGAGCCTATCCTAGATTCCTATCCAGGAGCCTTGACCTGCCCGCATTTCCCTGTCAGCTGGCTGCAGGTAGGAGACCAGCCTCAACAAGTCCCAGTAAAACTTTCCCCTGGGTTCCCCGTTTTACCTTTAGGGGAGCATCTGTAACTGTTGTGGAGAAGAACCAGAGAAAGCAGAGGGAATTCCTGGCCTACCCCTGCCAGAATCATACTGTTCTCATCCAGGTTTTATCTTTAATTTGCTGCCCCTGGCGTGGGATGGAGGATTTTTCTGGGAGGGCAGAGGGCTGTAGGAGGATTGTCCATCTCGTGCCCTCCCCAGCACCCCCTGCTCCCACCAGCCTGCTGGGGGCTCACACACGGAGCGATGCTGCCCGAGCTTACCAGAGCTGTTTGCGAGTGGAGCCAGGATGGGGAGTGTACTTCTGCCGACCTGTCACAGGGCGGAGAGGAAGGACTTGCAGCCTCTGGGCTGGGTCTCCAACCGGGGCACAACGCCAAGGACGTCCTTTTAGTTTCGTTTCTCGCAGACTGGCTAACGCCATTTTGGCAGTCATGGCAAAAGCTAACGAAGAATTTGGAAGGATTGCGAGCCTGGAGGATGAACTCAGCTGTCCCATCTGCCTGTGTCTGTACAGGAACCCAGTGTCACTGAGCTGCGGACACAGCTTCTGCAAGGAGTGCATCCAGAAGGCACTTGGTGCCCAGCAGCAATCCAAGGCCCCTTACTCCTGCCCCATGTGCAAGGTCCAGCTGGGGCCCATCCTGGAGCTGCAGAAGAATTTCCAGCTGTGCAGCATCGTGGAGACATTTCTGGCCACCACTTCCAAAGGACAACAGGGCGAGGGCTCTGCAGCGGGGAAGAAGGAGGTGGTTCCCTGTGACTTCTGCCTGGATCAGCCCCAGCCAGCGGTGAAAACCTGCCTGATCTGCAACGCGTCTTTGTGCGAGGCCCATCTGAACAAACACAACGCCAAGGCTTCCCAGGGGGACCATGTCCTGGTGGAGGTGGGCGCAGGTGGCACGGTGGAGGAGAGGAGGTGCGTGGAGCACGGCAGGCTGCTGGAGTGCTACTGCCAGGACGAGGGGCAGTACATCTGCATGCTCTGCTATATTGCAGGATGCCACAAGGGCCACAGCATCATCACCCTGAAGGAGGCACATGACAAACAGCTGGTAAGGGGCTCTCCTCTCCCCACGGCCCCGCAGGGTTTGCTCCAAACTGCTGACCTGGGGGAAAGGGGGAAGCCGCAGGAGGGGCAGTAAGGCTTTCACTGGGGAATGGGGACGGGGGGCAAGGGCAGGTGGGCAGCAGCTCAGGGGATTTCATGTCCGCCCCAGCGGGGACTGGTGCATTGTGCTGCAATTTGCTTTTCATTTCCTCCTTTGTGTTGCCAAAGCAGCCTGGCAGGCTAAGCAGAGGGAAGAGAGCAGAGAACGGTGTTTGGGGCTGAGTGGGACAAGGGTGGGTAAATCCTGCAGTGTGTGTTGACGTGGGCATGCATGTGGCAGAGCAAGCGAGAGGCAGGCGCAGAGTTCCGCTGTCCCATGCCACTGAAGCATATGCCCGTCCTGTGTAGCCCCAGGCAACTGCAAATTGCCACTGACAAGTGTATTCCTGGCTGGGATTAAGAAGTATTCCTGCAGGGATTAAGAAGTCTCTTCCTCCACAGAGCCTTGGGGACCCCACCGCTGCCAAACTTTGGGTTGGGAAACAGGTTTTCCCACTCGAGGCCCTTCCCTCTGCTTCCCTCCTCCCTCTGCCCTAAGTTTTGCCAAGCCAGCGTCCCAGCGGGCACAGAGACATGGGGCCTTGATGTCCCTGCCTTTGAGTCCAGCTGCTGTCCTTGAAATGCTCCAGAATCAGCTGAGACTGAGGGGATAAAATGCATTTGCTATGCTCACGCACTGCTTGCGTTTCAAACTTCTGGGCTCAGTTGAGAGCCCAAGCAAAACATCCTGCAGCAACCCAGTGCGTGGGCAGGAAACGTCTGGCTCGCTCTGGACCTCAGGACAGGTCACAGGCTTCTCAGGAATTAGCAGGAAGCATCCTTTGCAGTTATATGTATTGCAAACTAACTTTCTCCCCCAGGTTACCTATAAAAAAATCAGGGCTGCCAAGCAGAAGTGGGCTGTGTAGGAAGGTAGCCATTTCCTTCATCCCTGGAGCTGGTAAAGGAGCAACACTGCCCTGTCTATGGGGAAGCCATCTCCATGGGTAAACTGAGATCTCAGCTGAATATTACTCTTGTTTTGTTTTTTTTAAACTCCCCAGGATAGACAGGGAAATCAAGAATGCAGCTCTTCAGGAGGAATTATATCCTCCTCTTCAGGAGGAGAAATTCAGGAGGAATTATAAAAGGGTTTTGGTTGCAAGGAACCTCAGTCAAATTTGATTATTTGTCTTTTAATTTTTCAAAAATGAAAACTTTCCGGCTGTGACAACTATGTCATGGAAAACCTAAGCTTTCTGGCATCATTTTTATTAAACAAATGGGAATCTGGCAGTTGTGTCTGCCATGGCCATTCATGGGTGCTCGAGGTGTGAAAACACTGCTGGAGGCAGCCAGGAGCAACCAGAACCATTCAGACACTGTCTAATCCCTGAAGGTTTAGAGGTGTAATGTCCCCTCTGAAATGTGTTATCATGCAGTACAACAGCACCCGTGATCGTGGTATTGGTAAAATAAACAGCTGGGTGAGTAAGTACCACTGTTTTGTTGATCTTCAGAAAAGCTGGTTGCTTATTACCTTATCCTCAGATCCCACAGCTGCTGACAGATGTGAAAACTAAGGATTTGGATCACATTAGGCACATGTGAAGATTCTGGCAGTAACAGAGCTTTAATGGATAAAGTGAGATTTATTCATTTAAAGTGAAATTTACTTATTCAAAGGGAAAATTGTTTATTAACCTACCACATACTAAGTTACACATACGTAAAAATTAAACATTGACTTGAAAGATTTCAAGATCATATCAGTTTTCCGTTATGCCCTATCTATCTTTTTGAGGAGGCAAGTGAACGCAGTTTATTATAAGAGTCACTGGTGAAAGCAGGCAGGTAGAAGGCACCCGTGCCATTTCATGAGCTCCACAAACTGCCAGTCTGGTTTAAAGCTACCCGTGCTGCTTCCCTGCTATGAAGTTCAATGCTGTCTTTCCTTCTGCTAGGGTGAACTCTCGGACATCGCGACATGGCTGCAGGAACGTAAAAGTGCTTTAGCTGCTGCCGTAGAAGAGCTTCAGAAAAGTGAGAATCAGCTCAAGGTTGGTACCCAAATTACTGCTAATTCAGAGCATCTTTCCTCCACAGTTTCTAAGAAACGAGTGATGGCAACTATACTGCTAGAAGCAGATGAATAGAAAGAGATATAGTCCAAAGCCGGGAAAACACTGGTGTAAGAAACTGCCAAGCTGTCTACAGCGTCCCAGCATAGCTCCACAGGGAGAATGCAGCTGGGAAACTCCACCATTTATTGTGGTTGCACGGACCAGGTTGCAGGACTGGTAAACCACAGATTGTACATATCATTATATATTTTAGAAGTTTTCTATCTGTTAAATAAAAGAAGAACAATTTGAGTCTACAAGTGGGATTTTCAGTGTGTACCGATACAGTTCTCACATTGCTAGCTGAATTTTATCTGATTTTGTTAGTATAGCACGATAATTTTCGTAACCCTCTGTTTAATCAGATATTCTAAGCGAATGCTCGTTGTCCGCTTCCTTCTAAAGCCAGTGCAAAGGACAGACAAACAGAGACACTAAGCTGAAGTGTTGGGTTCCTGAGCCAGTGCACCATTTTCTTACCTGTTCATTTAGACCAATACGAAAACAGTGACTTCTCAGCTGCAAAAGCTGTTTGAAGAGATGAAGACAGAGATGATTCAGAAGGAGAAGAAGATCTTGAGTGACATTCAATCCAATACGAAAAAAGATCTGGCAGACATTACCAGAGTGAAGAAGGAAATGGAACAGAGAAGAGATGAGGCTGCGCAGCATCTTCAGTCTTTGAAGAAGATGAGAAAGCAACCAGATATTTTCGTCTTCTTCAAAGTAAGCAGCGCTATTCTGCTTTTCTTCATTAATATGCCTATTTCTCAGCCAGCTGCCCTTTCTAGAAATCACACTAACAATTTTTTTCCTTTTCTTTTGGCAATCCTATTTGTAGGACTTTAAACTGGCCATGGACAGGTATGTTCCACCTGAAAACACTTGTTTTCTTCTTTGAAAAAATATGGTGTTGATAACTGGGATCAAACCCCACTGCCTGTGCCCCTCTGTCCCGGCACCCTACACTGCAAAGCTGCTCCCTATTCTGGCCGAGCCAGAGGGCACCACGTCCACACAATTAATGAGGATGGAGAGATATCTGCCTGCCGTTCCAGTGGTCCCTTTAAGTTTCAGTTTCCTTGGCAGCAACACGGTTGCTGGATTCTGATGAAAACCACTGGCTTTTATTACCAGAAAAACGTTTTTATCAGAGATTAAGCCCATAGGGTTCAGTTTACAGCAACACTCTCTTGGATGCATATTGATGACACTCCTGCATGTAAGTCCCAGCGAACAGCCTTTGGTTGTAGAGGTAACTGGCTCATTTCCCACCAATTTTTGCTTCTGCTTGTGGACAAGCTTAATAGCTAGACAGATTTATTATCCCTTCTCTTGCAAGTGATACATTTAATTTATAACTTACCACTTCCTAATTGATGCCTGGGTGTCAGCTGTAATGCAATGCTGCAAAACCACACCAACAGTAAGTTACAGATCCACAAGAGATTTTGCTGCAGCGCTAAACTCTCCAGCTGCATGAAGGGCTAGCTCAGACATCTAGCTGGATTTTAAGATGTCATCTCTGTAACTTATACAAATTAAAGCTGAGTTTGAACTTGGATTGTACAGATAACTTTGAATCACCGTGTACCTAGCACGGTGGCAGCAGCACAGTCCATTACTCACAGCTGTGCCACAAGTCAAAATCTAGCCTGTGGGATCAAAGTCATTTTCCAGAAGCCTGGACACCATTTAATATGTTTGCCATTTTCTTTCTATCACGACGGCAGTTGTGCTAGAACAGTAAGAGCCTGCCTGCAGCAGGTCAAAGCACTATTCGCACAAGGGTATTAGCAAAACACCTCCCCCTTTCTCATTTTCAGCATTTGAAAGTTCCCATGCAGGTTTGGAAGCAAAAGGCATTGCCAAATAAATAACAATATATAACAATTGCAACTCACTTAACCTTATCAGAGAGCCATTTACCTGATACTTCATGTTGCCAAAGTAGCCTCCTCTTTGTAGAGTCCTTCTAACGAAGGAGTTTGTTAACTTTCTAATGCTAAATGGTTTTCCTTGGTGAAATGACTGCCTGCGCCCTAGGATTGCGAGTCTGAATTTGAGCATCAGCAGGATGGACGTGGTGGCAGTGCAGCTGGATCAGGCCAGGATCGACCACTACCAACGCGTGACGCGGGACTTCATGAGGCGCCTGGACTTGCTGCTGCAAGGCGTGCACAGTGAGTGACCTGCCCCGGCCCGCTGGCCATGCGCCACTGACCCCAGCGGAAAACAGCAAGCCATGGGGCCAGTGAGCCGGGCTGACGGCCGCCGAACGCTGGCTCCTTTATACGGGGCCTGTGCGTGGCCTTGAGGGGCTGACGAGGATTCGGACGGGATCTTGGGGGTGTTGGAGAGGGGAGGGCAAGGGGGGCAGAAAGACTCTTTCTGGGCATAACAAGGAAGAGGTCTGCTCCTAACCAGCGTAAGGCCAGATTCTCCTCGGTCTGATGTGGTTTCCTGCTCCCACCTACCTCCGAGTCTTTGGGTGCTCAGTCATGCTTTCGAGAAACGTCCTCTTCATTTGCCCACTCCCATGCCCACCTAGTTCATCCCCGACCATGAGATCCAGGGGAACAGTAGCAGGTCCCAAACTTGAACGCGTTGCCAGCTTTGTAAAACGTTCTTCTCCATCTTTCTTAGGTGAACTCACCAACCAAATTAAGTGTAACAGGTAAATCCTTTTCCTTACTTACAAATGTTCCCTGCAAATTTCTCCAACAGTTGTTCATTTAAGGACCGTGTGTCCTGTGCTCTTCTGCTTTGGCCTCAAGGAGAGCCGAGCAGAGCCTAGAAGGCTGTCCTTCATCTCAAAAGAGGGGGTCAGATCTAGTCATGTCTCTTATTTCGTTATTAACAAGATGTGATTCAGGCTTTACGAGGCACTAACATTCAACACTGTTTCTTTACAGTGAGGCCACAGATACTGGTATCTCTTCAAACTGTAAGTGTTCAAAAATACCAGTTATTCCTCAGGACTCTGGCCTGGGGCTGCGAGTCTTGCAGAGAAAATCTCTCACCTAAAAATGTGAACAGCATTTTATTGCATGCATCTCCTCTCCTTGCCAGAAGTGAGACCAGCAGGAGCGCGGCCTCAGGGCACAGTTCTCAAAATCTGCGTGGGCAGAAATCTCTGGGAACTCACCAGAGAAATCATTTATCTTCAGCCCGAGGGACAGACTGGGTTTGCTTCAGTACTCAGTAAAGTCTGAGCCTGCTCTGAGGAAAGACTGTGGAGGGGTTCCCACCAACTGAGCAGGAGCTGGAGCAAACCCAGTGCCTGAAAGGATTCCCAGACAAACCCAAATGCTGCAGGAGATATTAAATCTGTAAACAGTATTTCTCTTCAGATAGCACTAGTCCAATGCTCAAATAGATTTCTGCTGGGTACAGCGGTGCATCTTTTCTACCAGCTTTTTTGAAGAAAACTTATTTAGAAGTTATTTGAAAGATTTTTTTATATTTTTTAATTGCTGCAACTAAAGTTCAGTTTGCAAACAAATTTTTCTTAATTCATAAATTCAAAATAAAATCCTACTTTCTTCATAATTTTTTAATTTTTGGAGGGGAAAAATATTCTCTTCTGACAAGCACTTCTTAGGGACAGGTTAATGGTAAAATTTTACTTTGGAAAGGATGTGTTTGAGAACAGCTGTTCAATGGGGGGGTTGAGGACAATGTAGTCTTGCCCTAAATGAAAACATATTTGTTTTACCAGACACATTTGAAAAAACAGAAAAAAATCTTGTTTTCTTTTTTCAATAATTCATGTAGCTGATCATGGATGGAGAGCACAAGAGGCATGCGGTGCAGATAAGCGATTAAATGGAGTTTTAATTACACAGCGCAGCTTAACAATACAGTTGCTTTCATTTAACATAATGCCAGCCTCAAATCTAGAAGTATATTTTTAAATCAGTGTACATGGCCATTTATTTGTCTTGTGAGCTCAGTCTTCTACAGGCATATTAATGTCTGTGTTCTATACAGAACCAGACAGTTACTCAAAACAGGGGAGGGAGAAGAAATATTTTTTCTAAGGCAATGCAAAGCTGTACTTGGAAGCAACTTGTCAAATATGTTACTAGCATAGCAGTAAAATATTACTTTATTATTACAGTAAGTGAAGCTTTTCTATCTTGTGTATTCCTACAGCACAAAACCAACTGAAAGGATTAGCGCGCTTCAAGTGGCGGACGTGAACAAAGTGTATGGTCCACATATGCCCAGAAGTAAAGGAGAGAGAAGAAAGTCAGAACTGAGATGGAAAGAAAAGCTTCAATATTGTAAAACATGTCCTCTAATAATGGGGACCTGCCAAGTGTCTTGACCTCCCCTGCGTACCTGCTGTTAAAAGCAATTCTATAGCATATGCAAATTTAGAAAAGAAGTGCTAAGAATTAACACGAACTTAATAAAATCTCTGCTGCTGGCTTCCAAACTGTGGACTATACCATCTCATGGTACTAATGATACTTGTGTACTATTAATTGTGGTGACTATGTTGTCATTATGTGGTTGGATAACAAAATAAATGGCTATAGATACAGATAAGCAAGGCTGTCTGATTTCATACCATCACCAGGAATTAATTGTTGAGAGCATTGTTTGTGGATGGCTGCAGTAGAAAGCTGTTCAGGACCATACCACAGATTTGGATTATGACATTTAACACAAGTGATCTTTGTAGCAAAGAATTAATTATCTTTGTATGAAACCAGCTTAGTCAGCCTCTAAGCCACATTTTAACACTTCTCCCACAGAGCGCTCAGAGAGCCATGCAAAATACCACCGTCAGCAGCGTACAAAGATGCTTTACTGGCCACATCTCCATGTGTACAGATGCTCTTTTCTGATCAAGCACATGCTGTGCTTTCCAGATGTAGCCATCATTGCACATGTCAACTCCACAAAGGGATTTCATGGACGGTGCCAGGCAGATAGGCTCACTCTTTGTTGCTGTAGGCTTCTCTGTGCCTAGCTGTGGTTCAGATCCAACACGTAGGTTCACAACCTGGGTGTTTGTTCTCCAAATGATAAAAATATTCTACTGCAAACCAGGGTTGCCAACATAAACATTTTTAAGAAATAAAGGCTAAAGTTCTGAGTCTTCTATATAAATTAGGATTCACGGCTACGACTCTATTCTGTCACTTGTGATAATCAACATATACCTAATTGCAGGGATTAAAAATAATAAACTCAGCAAAATCCATCTCAAGATTTAGAGTAACATCTCCCTTCGTGGTTTAAATGGACTCGCCAAGCTGTAATGGATCCGCAGCCCTCGCTCTGCTGCACACATCAATTGTCAGTGTAACAGAAAGTGCGTGGCCAAATTTTGGGAGCTCAGCAGTAGCTCAAGGTGACTTTGCAAATATTCCCTACTGCTCAAAGGCAGCGAGACTCGAAGGACAGCTGCTCTCAACTACTCAAGTGAGGCAAAAGAAATGACCCTGTCCTTCGGCATTTTATTACCTGGGCTTCTCTCTGGCTGCCAGGTAGTTATTGCTTTCACCCCAGGTGAAGGAGCCATGACCTGCCAATGCAGTTCAGTGCTGCTGCTGCAGACAGCAAGTTACTGCACTGCTGCGAATCACTACAGACAGCGAGAGATTTACTCAAGCACGGTATTTTAAGTCCCTCCCTTCCCCCCCATCTCACAGCACATCCTACGTTGACTACACTTAGGAAACGTCAGCACCTCTGTAGCCCCTTCTGAAATATCAGTTTAGCATTTCCTCAGCAAAACCCATGTTACAAACATGTATTCCCGTGCCTCCAGCCACAGGCTGCTGTGGGAGAACCGGAGCACCGCTCTCCCCCTCGCCAGCAGAGGGAAAGGGCAACGGGCAGCAGGGTGCTGAGCAACTCCTGCGCTCCCAGGCAGCTGCCCTCACCAGCACGTTTCTGGATATATGGCTACTCCCGTGCCTGCAAGCAGTTCTCATTTTCTAACGCCATTTCTGACAGTCTTGTAGAAGCCATGATAGCATTTTCTTTCCCCCGGGAGGACGCGGTACTGACTTCACCTTTCCTCCAATGCCAGCCGTCAGCTCCCTGAATCTCTGAGCCCCTGGCAGAATTGTCTGTGACCCATTTAGAGCAGGGTACTCCCAGAAACCTTCACCGCAGATGACCATCCGGTTCTCACAAATGGAGTCACAAGAGGCTTTCAGAAACGCTGGGAGCAGCTGAGAAGCGAGTATGTGTGCAGCAGGCTGGGTAAAGGCCGTTCGCGCTTTAAGGAAGAGCTCTGCAGCCCTCACTAGACAGCTGGAACGCTGCCTTTGAAGCATTGATCACAGATAATACAGTACCGCGCTAAGATTTAAGTACCTAGTATAACTAAAACCCAGGACCAATGGGACTTATTGACCAAAACGAAGACAATAATTGTCTGGATGGAACTTGCCTAGCACCTAATTTGGAGGGAAAAGTGCGTGTAGCTCTTCACTGCTAGGCTTATCGGACTCGAATTTGTGGCTGATGTAAACACTTGCTGAAACGGAGCAGAAGAGGGTGACTCTATTGTAAGCAAAATTAATGTGATTCAGGAGATAAGGACTTTGTAATTGCTGCTATATGGCAAAAGCAAAGGATTTCATTTCAAGTGGATTGGAAAAAATACATTCTTTAATACTGCTGCAGGCTCACAAAGCTTTTGGATGAAAATTAATATCTAGGAAGGTAGACTTTCTAAGTTAGATGCTAAGCTGATGGTGCAGTTTATTTCCCCCATACATTTGCCTGCTATAGTATTAGCAAAGATAGACTCCTCTGAATTTGAGACTTATCATATTTTTAATATTCCATGCATTAGCCTTGAGGCAGCAAAGAGAGGTGAAAGACTAGATGAAAGCAATGTAAGAAAATACACTGCAGTCCAGCAATTATTTAAGTAAGCCTTCTAACCCACAACACCACTCTGAAAATATTAACACATAATTAGTTTTTGACTCTAGGAGACAATATTGGACCATGGCATACACTTAGAGTGCAGCAATTCTGCAGAGCTATCTGTGCAGAACGCTCTTTCTTGATAGCAATATAATTGTGAGATACGTAGTCCTGAGATATGGCCAGAGCTTGCTTCTTTTTTATATCTTTATGGCTTAAGTATTTTGATCACCTAAGGACTCTGATTCATTGCATCTTTCATTATTTATTATGCTCTTTTCCCTCCACCCACTTCATTTTTACTTGGCATTTTTCTCATCCTTGATGGAAACCTTTAGAGGGGAGGAGAGTGAAGTAGCTGATTTTATGGCTCTTTTTTTGCTTTTGCCAAGCATTGCATGATGTGACTGAATTTATAATCAAATGCATAAATAAAATGGATTTCAAAAGCTAGGACAGGTCTCTTTCTGTTACTTAGTCTGATGGACTTTCTAAGCCAGACATGCCACATCTAGACCTTTATATGTCTGGCACCAGGGCCTTCTAGGACCAGCAGGTTAGACACCAAACCCCAGGGGTACCGCTTTGATTTTGCACACAGGCAACCATGGGAGGTCTTGAGGAAGGTTGTCCTAAGGCCCCTGATTGCTCCCCCCCAAGGGCTCAAGTTCAGGAATCTCAGGGTAGCTTAACATCACTTCTGTTCTGTCCCTATTTTCCTTTACACTATTAATGTTTGTCTCAGTGGCCAGACAAGCTGCTCGCATGGGGAGGCAGGTTTGTACGAGCTCTGATACGCAGACAGATCTCACTCTCTGGGCAGCAGGCTAGGCAGTTCCCATCTTCATCTCCAAACTTCATGCACCATTTTGCAAATGCAGGCCCAAATCTCAGTGGATGGCAAGTTGTACAGGGAAGGAAGGACAAGGAGAGAAAATAACATGTTTTTAGCTGCTTTCACCGTAGCCCACCTGTCCTGCCACAGAGCCGTACAGCTAGCAGGACCAAGGCAGTGGGCAGGGAGGTCGTAGCAGGACACAACTGAAGGCAGCAGGCTCCTTACTGGGAGCCAGGTGGCATAAACCAGCTGAGAACTGGGGGAAATCAGAGGGTGCCTTTATCTGCTGAGTGATTAAGCAGAGCTGGAACCCCGGAGAGGACTGAGAAGAACCAGGGAGAGCCATTGCACAGGGGTTTTATTGACGGAGCAGAGAGGGACGATAACACCGTCCCACGCAGCCTGTAGAGCTCTTTGCCAAGGGGACCAGGGCGCGGTGGGGCTGCACGAGAGCTGCCGGGCAAGAGGCAAGGCAGGAGGGCTTCCCCGGCTGCGGTGTGCAGGAGTATTGCCCAGTGGAACAAAACTGAGCGTTTTTCAAGATTATTTTGTAGTCTGAGAAACTGGTCTCTGGAGATTTGATATCATAAAGATGATGGGGCAATCTGGAGAACCGGAGGCAGTGGGTTTGACAGGCAGACTGAGTGGGATGAGCAGATGGCACATGCTAGCGTTTGTGTGTCAGCAAGCCTCAGCTCACCGTTCCTTGGCAGGAGGTTCTGGAGCGTGAGGAGCCCAGAGGCACATTTCTCCAAGGCCAAAGGTTCCCTTAGCACAGAAATATATTAACCATAAGACTTAATATACCTTGAGAAGAGGAAAGCAGTTGAAAGTTAAATGATTTACTTATCGTAAATATTTACTTGGATTCCCCCCCCCCTTTTTAGAAAATAAGTGTACAGTAAAAATAAAAACCCCCTAATAATAGCAGTGATTCAGAAAGAAATTAATGCTTGGGAATTTTCTTAATGTCATGTTCTTTATTTGCACTCCCAGAAGATATTATTTCCCTGTTTCGTCCATGAAGACATGATGTATTTGGTGATCCATGTTGTTCCACAGCCAATGCCTACAGAATGACCGTGAAAATGCTATAATGCCCATTGCTTGGTTTTGTGGTTTCTTACTAGGTTTCTGCAGAGTCCCTACACAAAAGGCTCCTCTTAATGCTTTTGTCATAGATGTCACTCCTCACAAGGATTTGCTCTGGTAGTCTTGGAGTCACCATATACTTCAAACTCAATTAAAACTCCTGTGGAGTCCTTAAGAGGATTGGAAAGTCAGAGCCACTGATGCTTTTGATGGTGTGGTGAGTAGCCAGGGGAGAGGGAGGGAGCTCTTTTATTTCCTTTGCAACTTGTGTGTTCTAGTTATCGTCACATTTAGTTAAACCCTTGTGGAGAGGGTAAATGTTTACTATTGGAAATATTCTGTATTTCTACAGCAAGATTTACAGAATTTGCCTAACACCAAAAGACATGAGCATGGATTCTGCAGGCTTGAAGTTGGTCCCGCTTTCTCTGACCACATATTGATGGGCTTTATGGCAGCTTGAGGTTCCACCTGAAATGCAAGTATTAGGCAATGTTGGATTCCAGGGAATGTCTGCTTTTCTGTGCAAACGGTGAAGGTAAGGCAGACGGGGCTGGGTATGGCCCCTCCGACCTTGAACCTCCAGTCCAAAGATAAATAAAGAGTACTGAACAAAAAAAAAGGTATTTTTCAATACCAACATTGTCAAAGATCCTCTGTCCTTCCCAGTTGGAAGTACCTCCCAGACAGATCTGGACACCGGAGCAAACAGCACTGATGGATTTTAAAAGACTATTTTTTATGAATACTAGTGGTATCCCAAAGCAAAATGATGCCATTTCCTCCCTCAGAAATTGTTAGTGTATCCCTGTGACAGCCATGGAAAGTTTAAGGTCACTTTACCTCAAGTTACCAACACATAATTAATCTTTCAACTTAGAAGTGTGAGTGCCACTTAATTAACTGAAACGTGGATTCTTCACGGAGTTCCTCCGGTTTGTTTTTCGTTTCAGGGTGGTTGTTTTTCTGGGGTAAGGAGCAGAATAAGTGAGTCACTCTTCTGCACCAGACTTTTCAGACCGCTCCTAAGTCCGTACACACTTGGAATTAATTACAAAGTAAAAACCGAAGCGTTAAGGCGGGGGGCTGGCGCGGGCGGCCTAGAAGGCCAGGGCAGGCCAGGGCAGGCCAGGCCAGGTCCGGTCCGGTCCGCCCCGCCCCGCCGCGCTGGGCTGCCTCCGGGCCCCCCCGCGGCCCTCTGGCGCGGCGCGGTCCGGCGCTCCCCGGGCCGCGATGGGCGGGCTCCGCGCTGCGCCGAGGGGCGCGGCGGGGGCGGCTCTGCCCTCCCCTACCCGCCGCTCCCGGCCCCCTCGCGGGGAGGCGGGCGGGGGCGAGGCGCCGGAGCCGCGGAGGTCGGTCGGTTGGTCGCTCGGTCGGTCAGTCAGTCAGTCAGTGGGTCTCGCCCGCCCGAGGTCTGCGCGGAGCGGCCGGCGGCCCCGCGGTGAGTGGGCGCCTCAGCGGCGCTGTGAGGCGAGGGAGGCCGGCGTGGCGGGTGCGGGGCGGCAGGGGGGAACGGGCGGGCCTCAGGGGCGGGGGAAGGGACGGGCAGGGCGGCAGTGGCAGCGGGTCTTGCTGTGAGCCCGCCTCGGCTCTCCAAGGGGGACTGCTGCTGACAGCCCCACTTCATGGAGCGGCTCGCAAGACGGTGCCTCAAAGTAAGAAGAGGAAAATAGAAAATGAAAGCCGGGGGGGCAGGAGGAGAGTGCTGGCTGCCGAGGTGGGGGTGTCTCCCCGCCGGAGGGGCTGGGTGTGAAGGAAGTGGTGTTGAGATCGAGAGGATGAAACTGAACGTTGTATTAAAAACATTATAACTTCACTTTCACTGTCCTGGAAACTTAAATGTTGGTTGGCTTCCAAAGCGATATACAGGCTCTCAGCAAAAATCTGCAATTTCAGGGGTATAAAAAGTGCGTGGATTTCTTCTTGCTGTATGTTCTTCTTGCAGATTGTAATTTTTTAAAAAAACAGTTTTTAAGTGCTCCCTTGTCCAGTGCAAACCCTGTGCGTGGCTTTCTGTTCAGAGCCAGACGGGTCTCTTTGCACAACCCTCTGCCGTGCACACACAGCCCACTGCTGCTGCTCCCCTCCCGGCCGCAGGGCCGGGGCAGGCAGCGTGGCGTGGGCTGGCAGCCACTGCCCAAGGAAATGCCTTTGGAGCAGCACTCCCTCCGCCCGTCCTCACTGCCTGAACACAGCTCCTCAGTGTTTTACCTTCGCTAGCTAACGGTAAGAGCGGGAGGAGGGTCCTAACATAGAAATGACTTCCTGAAAATACTACTTAGCAAACTCTCTGTAACGAATCTGGTTCGGATGGAAACTGCTGGAGTACTGCTGGAGGCCGCAGCCAGCTATCTTCAAGAGGTATCTGCTTCAGACAGGGCAGGGCAGTGGTAACCATCACACTCGATGTACAGCTGCTTTCTCGGAGGTGAGCCGGCTTCCCTGGAAGGGCTGGCTGCGAGCTGGGCCTCTGGCTTCTATGGGACCTTCCCCAAAGAGGCTGGGGGCTGTGTGAGGCCAGTGGGTGGCTTCACTGCTGCTGCTGCTCGGGAGAACTAACATTTGAAGGAGGAGGAGATCAAATATTTCACGCAAGCAAGGTTTTGTTGTCCGGCTTTGCAGGTTTTCCTGCTTGAGTTAATGGCTGGTGATTATTGTGCCAACAGTTAAGGTAGCTGCGTTCTCCCAAATGTGTTGCTTAAAGGTGGTAAATGTGGTATGTCGTTTTATGGTTCTTAGTAAGATTTCAGTATTCATATGATTTTAAGTCTCTTGTTGAAATAAATGTTTGTAGCTTGAGTGTTTTGTTGGAGGATGTTAAGGATTTTGTGAAAAATCTGAATTTTCTTCCGTGGTACCTGCAATGATATTCCAGTGCCTATCGTGGTGTTATCATAGCAATATTGAGTTTCCTTGTTGGCTCCACAACAGTTAAGAGATTGTTTGGAAAAGGCTGTTGTCCAACAAGACTAAGGACACAGATTTAGTTATCAAAATGTTGTGATATGCTTTCTTTTTATACTCTTAGGGTGAGATATTCCAAGGACCCAGAGGTAGTAGTCCAACTCCGGTTCAGTTCAGTGGAACTTGAATTTCTGATTCACCTGCTTCTCCTTTACATCTCTTCAAAATTGTTCATGTCTCTTTAGATTATGTGTTTATGCATTAGTTTTTAAGTGCATGCATTTAAGTGTATACAGTTTCTCATATCTAGCAAGTGGGTACATGAGGGTGGGTAGTGATCGCGTGCAGTGATGACACATGCACATGAAATTTAGAAAAATAATCTGGAAAACTGAGATCAATGTCATAGAAAGAACGCTTTTGATTTAGTTCCTACTCTTAAATGCTCATATCTTAAGTTTAAGCTTGTAATACATTATTTCAGCAGGTGAGTGACCTTCACAATCTGTTATTCTCTTACTGTCAAGGTGACTGTGATCTGTGACAGAGAAATGAAGTCTGAGCCAGCAAGGCCTTGTGCTGCAGGTAGTGTTTCCCCAAAGACAGATGGTGGGCATATGCTAGCTCACCTCTGCCACGTCATGGAATCAGTAAGAAAGGCCCAGATGGGATCCGGAAAGAGTCTGTAAAAGTCATCAGACCTCAAGAATGCAGTACCTCCCCATATCTTTATTCTATGGCAGTCACTTGATAACAGAGAGATACTGGAAATGTTCTCAGTTTTGTGTTGTAATCTTTTTCTTTGTGTCTTAAGTAAAGCTTTGTGGCAATTGGACACCCCCTGAAGATCTTGTTCAGGCCAAAAGGAGCTGATAAAAGTGAATTCAAGGCATACAAATTAGTTGTACATAAATAGCAGCTTTCAAAACAAAAAGCACAGTAGCTCCCTTTCCAAGTGAAATGTACAGAATATCTTTCAGTGTACTGAACCAAAGGGTGGGTGGGGTTTTTTTGTTTGGTGTGGGTTTTTTTAGAACAAAATCCAGTTTTACTAGACAAGCTTGGGCTAAACAGTTACAAAAATAATACAGAGCAACGCTTTCAGGCAGAAAAGGGTGAAATGGGTGTTGGAAATTGTGTCATTTCCTAGTGTCCTGACATCGTGAGAGGCAGTGACTGTATGATGAAAGGCCCTTTTCATGCCATGTAGAGAAAGCTGTCAAGCAGGTCAACACAAAGATTCAGTATATACCCAGAGTTCAGTAGCCAAAAAGATTTTTACTTAGAACATTTCTCTACTGTCTAGATGCAACCAAAAAACCTGGGTATCATCTACTAGGCAGATGGTTTATGGCACTGCGCAGAACTAAACTGAACTATCTGGGTTTCATGTTGGAGTTCTGTGGCACGTTAAGAAAAACTCCCAGGTTTGAGTGAGCTGTCTACAAGTACTGGATGAAGGAGAGGGTAATCAGAAGGGTTTTCATTACTAAAATCTCAGAAAACAAAATCATTCAAGTAATTTGCTACACATAAAAAGTAGTCTGGGGGTGAATTTCTGCCCCAGCTTTTACAGTACTGATTTGCTGAGCTTTGGGTGAAAAGCTTTTTGATTTGCAACTCTGTGCTTGTGAAATGAATAAAATCGCTTGAGCAAATACAACTACAGAATGTCCTTATGCGGAGTACTGCAAACACATGCTTTTGTACGCTCTATTCACTTCATTCTAACTGTGTAGTACTTGCTTTTTTTGTAAGTAATCCCTGAGCGGACTTTGCAATACTGTATGGGTAGGTGAGATTAGATATCTGGAAGGTAGGGATGGGTTCTCCTCCAAGCATGATCACTATGTCATCTTGAGTATGTTACTTCTTGCTGTGCACGTTTCCTCATTGTAAAGATCCTAATTCTTCATATGGCTCTTGTGACCCTATAATTATTCTAAAACACAATAAAGATACTGAACTGGAAGGCATTAGCCAAGCGAAGTTCGTCATTAGAAGGTGTATATAGGTATGTGATACAGTAATTATGCATGGCCAGGAGGCTGTAAGATAGAAGTTTGGAATAATCAGGAAGGCAGGCAGGCAAAACTGAAGCTTTCTTCTCTTTCCTTCCAGTGTACTAAGTGATTGACTTGTATAACAAGAACAAATATGGAGACAAATACATACATTTGAAAATTTACCCCTAAAAGTATATATATATATATTAAAGTTCTGGGTGGACTAATCTTTGTATCCAGAACTCTCAGTTCGCCAATTATAAGGACCAGGACTAAAAGAAGGACATAGATACTAAAAATGGGACTTGAGTTCAAACAATGGAATTTTCCACTTAGGTCTCACCTAACCCAGCAGTGCCTTAAAGCTTCATTTTTCCTTTTTTTGAAGTGTGACTTTCCCTAAGCAGTTCCTCTGCCTTGTGCTCAGAACAGCAGCCACAAAGAGGCATATTCTCCCCAGTTGTGCTTAGAGTATTTTCATCTTTCTGGTTTGCAGGCCACCCTGCAGACCTCATGTGTGGTTCAGATGAATTAGGCATAGAGTTGGAGGTATGGGAGTATGGAACAGGGCAGGAGCTGGAGAAAAATATTGATGCCTTGCTAGCAATACCTGGTAGGTGTGGAGAACAAGAGGTCGGTATTAATAAAGTATCTCACGTAGAGCATGGGACCTGGCAATGCTGTTCAGTCTGCCCTGGCATGTAACAGAGCATGAGTTGTACAGGTCATGGTAACAGGAAAGCATACATCCCCCATCTTATGCAGAAAATCCGTCCCTGCTGATGCCATCATGCTGTTCACAGTTTTGGAGCCAGGGAGGCGTCTGCTCGATACAACGGCTCCCTTTCAGTAGCAGTCCAGTGGCGGGCTGGCAGAGTAAGCTGTGTTCGGTTATTTGAAAGGATGCAGGAGCTTACCTGCCAGAGAGACACTCACTGTTTCTGGGTCTGTAGTGGATGAAAACACCTTTTGGGAGTTCCCGGTGTGGAGCAGAAGATAAAATGCGAACCCTTGCCTCTGGTATTTCCTGTTGGCTATCTGTTGGCATCTGTCCTGTGTGTTGATGTAGATAGCCCTCTGCACACTGTGGCCTCATAGGTCTAGGGAGAAGTATGCTACGGTGTAAGGTGGAAGAGTTGGATTACTCGGGTTGAATTGCTTTCTAGTGGAAGGCTGTTCTAGAAATCTCTGAATATTTTTATCTGGAAAGAGAAGCCAGTCTAAACATTAAGTATTGTAGCTGCCTCTACTCTCACTTGGGTTTCTTTGATGTGGTTAGGATCATTTGCTTAGGCTGTTTTAAGACAGTAGGTACTTGGGTTGGTATTGTCTTCCTAGCTAGAAGAACTGAAGGCAGTTCATCTCTGTCTGAGCTAGCAGACTGCTGGGGGCATGGCTGTGTGTAAACCATTATATAGGGCTGACGCACGGCACTGCAGATACCTCCGTATGACAGTGTCAAACCTGGAATGGAAGAATGGAAATCGTATGCTCCAGCCAGCTAGACTGAGGTCTAAAAGAAGGCATTTCCTCTCTGCATAGCTCTAGGATCAATGCCTTGTAATGGGATGACTGCAGGGGAAATGGGTAGTTTAAGAACCACACTTAAACTCACTTCTCTCACTTCTCCCCTCACATGTTTTTGAGAGACTCGCACTGAAGTGATAGTAGCAGTGAGTGTTTTGTAGCTACTTGTGAAACGTTGATTAAGTCAACAAATTTTGAGACGGACTCTTCAGTGGCATCCTCAGCATGGCTAGCTCCAATACTGATTTGGTGATTAGTTCAGTCATAAACATTGCATAGAATATTAGTTTGGTTGATGTTTGCACTGCACAGAGAAGGTGTAATTAGCACATAAGGGGTATGTTGTTATTAGTACACTGGGACTTCAAGGCAGTGTTCGAAAGGGAAGCCTAGGAGTTAGATTTTTCAGGGTTCTGCTGCTGTCTCTGGCCTTGGCTCCACTGTAGCACCAGGTGAATGGGTTTCCGGCTGAAATTTAACAGCTTCAACGTACTAGTAGTAGCAAGTATTGTGGCTAAAAGAGAGTTTTCTGGATGTTTTCTGGAAACCGGGAGTGCTGTATGAATGCCAGCAATTGCTGTTGGTATCGTCAAGTTTCATTAGGGCTTGTCTTGGCAAGACTTTGCTCTTTCACATTCAGGCAATATGTTTCCAGTATTAAATGTGCTTTGATATAATCACCTTGTTTTACTGTTTGTAGGCAGCCTGTACTAGAGCAAGTGTTCTGGCAGGAGTGTTCTGCCTATCTTACATTGTGCCCATTGATATGTTTTCCACTTGTGTGTATTGTTTTGGTCAGATGTAATTTACTTGAAAACCACCTTTTTAAAAGCGTGAAGAGCATTTCTTGCAATGTGTCATTGGCTGAAATAAAGCCACTGTGTAAAGATTGCATCTTCTTACATAAAAAATCTTTACAATATTTGGCAGGTTTAATCACTACATTTAAAAAAAAAACCATATAAATGAGATTTAGACCAAGCTGTGCAATGTTCAAGATATACTAACTGCAGTTAATTTTCAGCGACTGAGTTGAAGTGACTGTTGGACTATAATAAACCCTCTGTCTATCTTCACACGATGGAACAGGCTGCAGTTTTATCAAGTAAGCCTCCCAGAGAGACAGTGCTGCTGCATTCTTTCCCATTTCACAACATTGCCAGCAGTGGGTTTATTCTACGGGATATCAGCTTCCCTTCTAGGGAAGGTGATTCCTTGCTTAGCAGGGATATAATGGGGAGGCTCTTCCCAAGTTTGCTTGGAAATTGCTTTCTCTGTGCTTAATTAAAACTTTTAGTCCTTTCTTTTCATAAATACTGTATTCACTCCATTAAAAAGTCTCATTTAGCACATTCATTTATGTTTTAATGAAAATGGTCCTTCTTTGTGTTTTTAGGGAGTCCTCAAGATGGCAGCAATGGCAGAATTCAACAACGTCTGTTCAGTGACTGAAATGCCAGAAGGAGATGATGCTAAACGCAGTTTCCATCACAGAATGTTCTTGGAACCCCAAGAGAAGAAGAGGAGCATGAAGGCTCTGGTGGTTAAGCAAGCAAAGAAAACTTGCAGCTGCACTCCAGCCAAAGTTAAAGACTGTGTTTTCAGTTTCTTTCCTGTCTTGCAGTGGCTTCCTAAATACAAACTGAGAGAGTACTTACTGGGAGACATAATGTCTGGTGTGATTGTGGGGGTCTTATTAGTCCCACAGTCAATTGCCTATTCTCTCTTGGCTGGGCAGGAGCCTATTTATGGCCTTTATACATCCTTTTTCACTAGCATTATTTATTTCATATTTGGAACCTCCCGCCACATCTCAGTTGGCATCTTTGGTGTGATTTGCCTGATGGTGGGACAAGTGGTAGATCGTGAAGTACAGAGAGCTGGCTATGAGTTAGAGCCAGCTGCACTCAGTGTCCTCACAGATACAGCAACATATGTAAACACCACCATTTCGCCTGTGAATCAGACATCGCAGAAGCTGTTCTGTGATAAAAGCTGCTATGCAATTACAGTGGGAGCCACCATGACCTTCATAGCTGGAGTTTATCAGGTAAGAGGAGGTGGACAAACAGGTATTCTGTGGAAATAGTTTTAATTCTTCTTTAGGTGATTGTCCACATGAACAGCCTGTTGGGCTTGCACGTGTCCTCAATCTGCATCCCAGGGGAGTGGACACAGGGAGGACTGGAGGTCTCCAGTTACTGTGGTGCAAGAAACTCCTCTGTGTCCTCTCCTTTTTTTAAATAGAATTTTGTGCTTGTATTGCTACTCTGTTGGGGACTGTAAGGACCTGCATGTAACCACTTGCTACTCTTACACAATCTGCTCACCACCTTCCTTGCTGTGGCCTGAAGCTGCTTTCCGCCCCCCCGGCTTATAGCTTAGGCTTCCATTTCTTTGGGCCAAAATGTGGTGTGGCAGCTTTTAATTCCAGACTTCAGTTATTTGCCTTTTCTTTTATCAAAAAATAATCTGGATGGTAAAAATATCTCCAGTTTCTTTTTATTTGTCACTGTGCTTGTAAAACTTGGCTGTTTGTCCACTCAAAGCCAAAACAATGCCATTGTATGAAAAGGACACTACTGAGATGATAAAATATATTTGAAATTAAACTTTTAAATTATTACCATATTAAAATATATTACTCAACAATATTTTACCACTCTGTCTCTACTTACTTCCTAGAATTCACTGCTTGCTGAAATTAAAGCAATATCTTTGTTTCTAGAGTATCATGCATTAACTGGAATGAATTTAGTTTTAACGGTACTGCAGAGCTGTGGTATTTCAATTTGTGAGTTCACATTCATTTGTTCCTACAGTGACCTCCAGGGTGATAGCTAATCAAACTGTAGAGGAACAGAAAAGGAAGCATACCTGTGATACTCTAAAACACTGGTTTTCAACACAACCCGGGACTTTTTCTTGTACTGCAAGTTAGTGTTGAGTAATTTCAGAAATATTCTGAGACTCCTAGGGTACACTGGATTTTGTGTTTCATCACTGTAGGGTGGATGCAGTTTTGGAGTTGTGAATTGCGGTTAATATTCTTTGCAAGTACAACTACAATTAAGTTTCTTTATAGGAAGAAGTCAGATTACTTTATCTTAAGTCCTTCTGAATGTTAGGCATATTCTGCTTGCTGTCTTTCTGCCTGCTAACCAATAGGTGTTCACACCCTCAAATATTTTTTTTTTATTGGAAGCTCCAACCAAAATCACATATTCTTTGTATCAGAAACTTTACAATCAAATCGCAAAAAGCAAGCCTGCTCACACTAGTTGCCTACAGCATAACTAGGTAAGACAATTATTGCTAATGTTTTACAGCTAGAAAAACCTTTAATTAACTTAATTACCAAGGTTGTGAGGGAGCCTTTTTTAGAGCTTGGCTCTGAGCCGAAGTCCAGTCAGTCCAGGTCACAAACCTGTCTTCTCTTCAGTAATGCTTTGCAGTTCTTATGAAGTTTCCAGCCGTGATCTTAGCCTTCTTTATTTTGCCTTAACTACTTAATAGGATATATCAAATTGACACTACTTAAAAGTTTAATACCTGTAAGTTCTGGCCTGCAGTCTTCAGATAACAGTATAGACAGCCCTGTTGTCCAGCTCAGGCAATTAAAGGGTTTCTAGCAGACTGCTGTGAGAAGGTCCATGCTCCATTTGGCATGAAGGTTGATGGGGAGAAAGGGACATTTACCAGGTGTGAAGACACATATGTGTCTTCACATATCCATAGGTAGGTATCCATAGGTAGGTATCCATAAAAACAGTCATTCCTATGAGAGAGCACCAAGGATTTTTCCATTCAACTGGCATTAATAAAAATGAATGACAAGGCACTTTAAAAATTTATCTCTATTTATATAATCTGCATCACAAGACTTTGCAGCTCATATACTTTCTCAATCAGATGCACTAAACTTTATGGAGTGCAAAGGACAGCTGTTATGCCATAAGCTATATTTTTATTGCAGGTTGTAAGCCCAAGTGTAAGACAGACAAAGACAACCAAAAAGGTTTTGGATCCCTGCAAAGTTCACAGAGATTGTAAGAACTTGGGAGAGGAATGGCAATAGTAGCCGCTATTTCAAATGCTTTTTTCCCTAGGTTTCTTTGCCTGTGGGCAACTAGGAGTTACAGCTGAACCAATGAGCAAACAACAAATACAGGTTCAGAGTACAAAGACCCCCAAAAAAGCCTGCTCTGTGTTAGAAATGCATTTCATTTAAGTGCAGTGTGCCAGGAGCAGCTGAATGCTGGAGACTGTTTTCTCCATGCTCAGACCATGCCTTGTCCTCCAAGGCCATGCACAGTGGTTTTTGTATCCCACCTCCCTCCAGAGTCCCACAGTGATGACATCTGTAAGATTTGCATCCTAACCTGTTGTGTGTGGTTGATTCCTTCCAGGTGGCCATGGGTTTCTTTCAAGTGGGCTTTGTCTCGGTGTACCTCTCCGATTCATTGCTGAGTGGATTTGTCACGGGTGCCTCCTTTACCATTCTAACCTCACAAGCCAAGTATCTCCTGGGCCTAGACATTCCACGGAGCAGTGGCATTGGCTCCCTTGTAGTCACGTGGATAAATATCTTCAGAAACATACACAAGACCAACATCTGTGATCTCATCACCAGCTTCTTGTGCTTTCTTGTACTTATCCCAACCAAAGAGCTTAATGAACATTTTAAATCCAGGCTCAAGGCTCCAATACCAGTTGAACTAGTCGTGATTGTGGCAGCTACTCTGGCATCTCACTTTGGGAAGCTGAGAGAGACTTACGGCTCGAGCGTTGCTGGACATATCCCAACTGGGTTTCTGCCACCCCGCCCTCCAGACTGGAACCTGATTCCTAATGTGGCTTTGGATGCTATCCCCATAGCTATTATTGGCTTTGCCATCACTGTCTCCCTCTCAGAGATGTTTGCCAAGAAGCATGGTTACTCTGTGAAGGCCAACCAGGAAATGTACGCCATTGGCTTCTGCAACATCATTCCCTCTTTCTTCCATTGCTTCACAACCAGCGCAGCTCTTGCCAAGACTCTTGTCAAAGAGTCCACAGGCTGTAGGACACAAATGTCTGGCTTGGTGACTAGTTTGGTAATCCTATTAGTTCTCCTTGTGATTGCACCTTTATTTTATTCCCTTCAGAAATGTGTCCTCGCTGTCATAACCATTGTAAACCTCAGAGGAGCCCTGCGGAAGTTCAAGGACCTGCCAAAAATGTGGCATTTGAGCAGAGTGGACACAGTGATTTGGCTAGTTACTATGACAGCCTCAGCATTCATCAGTACTGAGATTGGCCTTTTGGTTGGTGTTTGCTTCTCTATGCTCTGTGTCATTTTCCGAACTCAGAGACCAGAGGCACCTCTGCTTGGCTGGGTGGCAGAGTCTGAGACGTATGAATCCCTGTCTGCTTACAAGAACTTGCAAACCAAGCCAGGAATCGTGGTGTTCCGTTTCGAAGCACCCCTCTACTACATCAACAAAGAGTGCTTTAAATCCACCCTGTACAAGCAAACTGGGGTCAACCCTGTCTGGGTGAAGGCAGCAAAGAAAAAGGCAGCAAAAAGAATGCTTAGAGAGAAAGAGGTGGATTCTGGTGGCAACCAGACCAGCATCTCCATGGATTTTGTGTCTGAACCTCTGGAGTTTCACACAATAGTGATTGACTGTTGTGCAGTACAGTTCCTGGACACAGCAGGAATACGCACGCTCAAAGAGGTCTACAAGGACTACAGGGAGATAGATGTCCAGGTGCTACTGGCCCAGTGCAATCCTTCAGTGAGGAGTTCCCTGATCCGAGGAGAATTCTTTAAAGAGGGGGAGGACCACCTTCTCTTCCACAGTGTGCACCAGGCTGTGGACTTCGCATTGGGTGCACAGGGGCACAGTGTGACCAGTGCTTCTAAGAACTAGGTGTGGAAAGGCAGCAAGCTGGAACAAAGCCTGGGAAAAAAATGGCTGTGGGTCTGTATGTCTATGCAATATATATGCACTCAGATAAAAAGGCAGGGTTGTTTTTAACACACTGATTACTATGCAGTCTGTTTTGATGCTTTACATTTGCCTGCTGGGTATAGTGGTACTGAATGAAGGTGGTACTGAATAGGTGGTACTGAATGAAGGCAATTCTTAACTTGATTATGGCCAATCTGTGAATCTAAGAATTTTCCTATGGTTGTTGATCTTATTTCTCTTCTCTCTTGAACTTTCCATGTCTCAGTTCCCCTCTGAGTTTTGATCATCAGCATTGAAGTCTTTATTGCAATCCTGTCTCTATGGATGGGACAGGATTTTGAAGTAGTCTGGGCATCCTGTCCAGCCAAATAATATGAGGCAACCCATTTCTTTTCCCTCGTTCTGGCATTGCTTTTCTGTATCACCACACCCTTATATTTTCTAAGGAATGACTGACGGGGACTGTTTGCTCTGGTCTTTACTGTGGAGTGATTGGTTGGTGATTTTGTAACCTCCCTGAATTTGGGACAGATAGATAAATAAAATCTAAACATGCATGAAAAGGTCTTAATGAATAGCTTCTAACCACCCATTGCCTCCAGAGGCTTTGTCATTGTCTCCTGAGAGCCTGATGCAGCCAGACAATGGGGGCATGGTTACCTCATTTCTACACGGGCCTTTACAGGCCAGGGAAGTTTGCCTCTCTAGCTTGATTTTTTTCAGTATGATTTTTATTCAGAGGTGACTGTTTAGAAGTCTGATTCATGCTTATGGTCACTCATTTGTTTTCCTAATATTTAGGAGCTCTTTAGAATTAGCAGACACTAGATACGGAAAATCTCCAATTCTTGAGTTTCAACAGAAAACAGTCCCTTATAGCCAGTTTTATATGCCAGGCAGACAGAATCACAGGCACCAAAATGAAAAGGGCCAAATAGATTATGCAACTTCTGTCCAAATTTGTCCATGTCACACAGACTTCATGTGTGAATGCAGGTTGTACTGACCATAGACCCTTTACACATGCTCTGTTGTGGGCTTTATGTAATGGGCATGGACAGGCCAAGAAATACAGCCATTAGAAAAGGAGCCAGAGAAATTATTTGCTGAACATTATTTCACCATGTTAGTGTAAATAAAACTTTATACTTTGATTTTAAATTATGCAGAACAGTGAAGAGTGCCTGTTCTTCATGCTAAAATACAACCACCAGGTAGGAAGAGGTCCTCTTTTTTTACACCAATAGAATACAATTACGAAGGCAGAATTGAGAGATTAACAGTTTTTACTGAGTATCAGCTATACATAGCACACAGTGCATCCTTGGAAGATGGGGGTTTCTCCCAGGGGAGTTTACAGTCTGAATTGCAGGTTCTTCACAGCTTTTAAAAGGGAAAAGGTGGTGTATACAGACAATATTCTCATCTTTAGTCGTTCAAAAATAATGAGTCAGGAGTCAAAAAAGGAATAAAATGCAATATGAATCGTGAAACGTTTTCTAAATAGGAATATATTTTGAGTTTAGGTTGTTTTCTTTTTTTTCTGAGCTAGGACCAGTAACTATTCCCTTCTTTCTATGAAAGCTGAAATGTCACATCACTTCACTCTAGGAGCTGGGGTCTCAAGAGAAGGACTAGATAGCAGAAAGATGAGTCCCAGGACCTGACAACCTTTATATGTTAACTGAACTTACTACATTTTTTAGGACATCATAGCAGTGTATAGAAATACTGGGGGAGGTGGGAGGTGGCTGTAGCATGTATTGAAAAGGAGCACATAACTGAGATTCGTGCATTATCTGTCCTAGAACTGGCATTGTTAAGGAAACAAGTCTCCAAGTATCAGAGAAAATGCTAAAGCTTCTGCAGTGTTCAAAAAACACAAATACTGTTCTTTCTCAGCCTTAAGACGTGTTTATGCAAGGAGATGAATCCCAAATAGCTACTGCTGATTTTTTTCTTTTCTGCAGTAACCTCCTGCATGAACTTTTTTATTCTGGGCTAAGAATCCCTTATGCAGTTTGGATAATTATAATTACTGAATTGGTATTACCAGAGTGGATTAGCCTAAGCCATATAAAAGCAGTGAGTGGGGTTAATGCCTATGTAGGGAGTGAGTGCAGGATGGAAATTATGTTTTAATTCCTCACCATACCTGTTTTGCATTGAGTTCCCATTCAGAGCCCCTGAGTTGGTGTCGAGAGAGAGCTGGCGCACCCGTGGCAGCTCCTGCAGCTGGGTGCCAGCTTGGGAAGGCTTGTCACCGCAGGGGTTTGTGCCTGGCCACCGACAGGCTGGCTGGTGGCAGGGGAGCGGTGCAGACCTATGCACGTGCATTCAGCTGATGGCAGTGCTGTGGCCTGGGGGAGTCCCTTTTCAGCACAGTTTGTTCACATTACCAGAAAGCATCTCTAGAACTTTGAACGAAAGCCTCAACACCGTTTTTAAATGTTGATTTTAACTAATATTTTTCAAGAGAGCAGAACAGTGCTAGAAGCAGTGCCTTCTTCTGGAAGCCCTGATGAAAAATTACAGCACAGCGAACAATAAGCAGTGTACATTGTTATTGCAAATGTTCCTGCCTACCCGCAGCTACTTGTTTTCACCCCTTTGCCCCTCAGGCACGGGCAGCTGAGAGGGAGAGGAGGAATGAGCAGCCGGCCAGGAGACTTCCTCTGAGGCAGGTCAGCCACGGGTGGGATAGAAGTAACGTAGAAATTGTTCAGGGGGATTCTTTCCTCTTTACACTCACAACTCTTCTCTCCCATACTCTTTCCATGCTGCCCAGGTGGAGATTTTTTGACCTGTGACCATGTGCAGGTTTGCGTAGCCAAATTCTAACTGAGAAGGGGAAAACAGTAATTATTTATTAAAAGATGTTTTTTCAAATCCATTTCTACCTGTGCCAGGAAGGGAGGAATAGAAATGTTATTTCCAAGAAGTACACACTCTCCAGCAGCTAGCAGGATGCATATTTGTAGCTCCTGGCTACTTGTTTACATAAAAGCACAATAAACCAGCCATAAATTGATTTTCAATTAATTAATTTAGATTACAGCTAAAAGATATACTGAAGTGATTTATGTTTAGCTAGAGCACATCGTATTTGGCGTCAGTGCTGTTTGTGCAGCCATGACTGGCAATATAGCCTCCAAATTCCATTTCAAGCAAAACAGAGGAAACCGTATTAAAATGCAACAGCAAAAGCAGCCAGCCAACCAAAAGAACAACTTTTGATGTTCTTACTTAAGATAATGTCCAGACGTCATAGTAGTAATAAGTCTATATTAATGCATACAGCCTGGGTTAAAAGGGAACAGAAATAAATGCCATTTGCCAGAGAGTTCAGTATAATAGAGAGTCCTTTGGAATTAACCAAAGATTAGAGCTTATCATGTCTGGAATTTCTTAAAACAGTGGGTTTTCAGCCATTTTGCTTTTAGGCCTAGAATAATTTTTTAACGGAGACATGAATCTGATTTAAGCCTACTGGCAAGAAGCACGTTTTGCTTGAATATGTTTATGGACCCTTTAGAAGTAATCCAACTTCACCTTTAGAAATCAGGGACCACTGATTGAAAACTGTTGCCCTAAAGAATTTGTTTTATAAAGGAATTTCATATATATATATAGATGCACATATATATATGTGTGTGTATATATATGTGTGGGTGTACATATATTACACACCTTTTGCTGCTGTATGATGGATGCAGCAGCTATATATATCCATTTACTTTTAGCTTTTGTGATGCTCCTGTTTCTGTCCTGCAAAGGGCTCTTCTGCCTTCTACTGTTTTAAATGAACCGTGGAAAACATGTACCAGATTTTATAAGGGGAAATCTGCCGTACCCACTGCCTTCTACGCTTTCTCTTATCCCTGCCTCACAGCTTAATTTGTAATCTATAGGAAGAGGGAATCTCAGAACAATTGTTTTTGGGTTTACACATCTGTCAGGAACAGGAATGTTCATCCCAGGTGCAACCTTCAGAACCCCAGGCCAGACTGGAAGATGGTGTAAATCAGTTGATCTCCATTCCCCAACGTACTAATCAGCAATTATCAGTCTAAATGAAGAATTAAGAGATCATTAGCACATTCATTAATGACAACAACACAGCATTATGGAAATTAACACTCATAGTCTCAGCTACACTAAAGATTGCTGGAAATGTCTTTAGTAGTCTCCTGCTAAATGTCAGGCTCTTTTTTTACGTTTATTGCTGCTACAGATAGTAGTGTCAGTTCCTCCTAATGTGGCAGTTGGACTAATAAATGTTTCACTTGTGTGAATGTTTTGACACAGAAACAATTTTCAGTCCACTTCATAAAGCAAGGAAGGGTACTGCAGCGGGGCATGTGGTGCTTATATTTGGATTTATAATGACATTGCCAACCTTAGTCTTGAGTGATTTAGTGATCCTGATTTCCTTGTAAGCCATTGCAGCTCCATCTGCTCCTCTCTAATTCACTGTGAGACTCACCTCCACCTTCTTGACACTTCTATGTTTTGCTGTAAGACGTTGCATATGATTGACTGTAAATAGAAGAATCATTGCCTTTGTGTATGTTGCTATTACATGTGACCTGCTACTCAGTTTTCATGCCAGATCTTTTGATAAGGCTAAAGCTCCTGACCAGAGAGTGTAAAACAACCCTAAAATCCCACCAGTCCTTTGGGTGCTGGGGCTGGGAGAAAGGGGGCTGTGGGCAGCTGGCAGGGGGGCACCACTGTGCGTGTCCCCCGACAAGCACTCTGGAGCCTTAGCCCAGAGTGGGGCTGTGCAAGGGTTTGTGTAGCTGCAGCAGTAATGGTGCTGCCCAGGAACGACAGATTAACCTGGAGGTGTCTTTATTATCAGGCTACTGCGACACTGTGCTATGCAGCCATGTGCCTTTCTCCATAACGAGTGTAATAATAACACAGGACCTAGTTCCTGCTCAGTGCTGCTGCACGAGTCACTGTCCTGAACTACATATATAAGGGATTTCTGTTTTCATGCTTATTTATTTTTATCTAGTTTTAGTCTATGTCTGCACATGGCTCTCCCAGCCAGGGCAGCAGAGCTTCCATGACTGCTGCACTCCTTCCCATTGGGCTGCAGTGATGAACGGGAAGGTACTCTCTCTTGGGAAAAAACACAGCAATTCCTTTGTCTCCACTCGCTTCTGCTGGCTTGTGCCAAGAGACATTAAAATCCACTACTGCTGGGTCTGAAGTGCAGAGGTGCAGTATTACAGGCAGGAAAGCATCCTGGCTGCCGCACCAGGGTTTTAAGCCGGTCAATACCCAGCCTTGTGCTGAGGTCGGCTGTGAGCTCTGCCTGTGCCCGGTCCTAGATCTAGGCTTACCTGGTGGAGTCCAGTCTTTTTGTGGCCAATCTCCCTTGAGAAGACCAGCAACACTGCGCATCTCCCTGGGTCCAGTTCCTGAATCTTTCACCCAAGGGCTGTGCTCACTCCCTGTTCCCCACCGCGCTTAGCTACCTGCTGTCATCTCCAGTGCTGCTGGTGCAAAGAGCTTTTAAGCAGATTGAAGTCATGTCACTCACATGTCTCCATTCCAGAAACGGTGCAGGAACACCCATGCTGGCCGTGCAGCCAGGCACACAGGCAGGCACAGGGCTCACCCGGGCTCAGCACCGACCTTAACCTCCCTGTGCTCGCAGCGCAGTGAGGAGTACAGCTGGGCTGTAGGAGACTGCTGGTCTACATGGTCTAGAAGATCATAGAAACTGGAACAAGAGGAAACCCTTCTGAGTTGTGGGTGAAACTCTTCAGGCAAATAGTTTGTTTCAGGGCATTATCTTCTGTTGTGGGTTTTTTTCACATGGTTTGGAAAGGTGATTAAGTGATTGAGGTGATTTACATTTATTTTTTTTTTTTTACCAACATAGCTAAGCTAATGAAGCTGTGACACAGATAGCAGTCATCTGCTGCTAATGCCATTCAAGGTGCTTTGTATCTCTGTAGCTTATTTTGCTTTGCTGAGTCTCAGTGTAGGATGCTGTTGTGAGACTTCAGTATTGATGTAACTGTCCACACTAGAAGGGCTTTGCACTTCTACTATGCTGGCATAGATAAAAGGAGCAATGTCTTTAGTGCAGACTTTGCACTGTGAATGACCTTGTTAAGTCCCAAGAATTACTTGCACTTGGTTATCATGTTTGTAAGCCTTTGTAGGATCAGCTGCTCATGTGAAAAACTACCTGATCTTTACTAGTTCAGTCAAATTCCACCTGAAGTGGAAATAATTCTGAGTCTTGCATTTTCTTTTGAGATCATTACAATGCGAAAAGTGAGGCCTCTGGTTAGGTAAAACGGCAAATATTTAATATATATATATTTAGTTCATAATATAATTAGTACCTTTCTATTTTATTTTCTAGAGATGATATAAGCTAAGGCATATTGCTGTTTCTCTAATCTGCAAATACACAAAATATTACAGCGTTGCATGGAGAATCAAATCTCCATTGAGTAAATTTACTGCCAAAAATATTTGAATTCCACCTCCCTCTACCTCTGAAAGCACTTAGCTCTTAGTCCAGCTCCCAGATGATCTCAGGACTCCACAGGAAGATAGGAAATTAAACATTTCACTGGACTTGGTTCCAAGTTTTTTATGTCTAATTTTTGACTTGAGGAAGTAAATTTTATGTATATTTGAACTGCAGCTGAAACATGGTTAAAGAGTAGTAAAGCCTCACTTTTTCTGGTAAGCACATGATGCTTTGAGTTCATCAGCCTCTTAAGTCCCTGACCATCATCTCTGGTACCTTGGTATGTTCTGGGGTATGATTTTTGAATTATTTTAAATTCAGAATAATTTTAGATATTTGTGGTGTACTGTTTTGCAGAATAAACAAAATGGCAAATTTTGCCTGGAGTAGCTTTTTCAAGTTGGAGAATCAGTTTAACCAAACAAGACCTCAGGAATGGAATAGATCGCATCAGTCAGCTATAAACAAAATAGTTTATTTGAATAAAATGTGGAAAAGTTCTATAGTATATATAAAAGATTGCATTACTTTTTACCGTGACTTATCTGTACAGTAAAAATAAGGTGTAATGTTTGGTGGCAGAATCCAGGGTGCTGGGGGAGCCGTCTCGCTCTGTGGCATCAGTCCGTGCTGGATGGCATTTGCTGACACGGACCTTGCCTTGCGCCCAGCGCGGGGAGAGATGTGTTGCCATCAGCGCCTCATTGAGTGCTGTGCTCACCGACGAAATGTTTGTGATCAAAGCTGTATTTTGTCAGTCGTCTTCTTATGTCCTACCATCAGCTATGGGATATAGCCTCTGCATGTTGTCGACTCTCCTTTACGCCATCTCTGTCTGTTAGATCTGTATCAATTGTCATTTTTAAATGCTAATGTGCCTTATTGTCATTGTGGAAGATGTGTTAGCACAATAATTTTCTATCAAATATGGTGAAATCTTTGGGATTTCTGTATCACCATTAAAATATGATATTTATGTTTGTTCTGTTGTTGGATGTATGTTTGATACCTTAGAAGATGCTGCAGCTATAAATTTTAAAAAGAAGAGCCACACATTTGAGCCGTGAGTCCCCAGTCCCGGTTTCTCCTGACAGCTGTGCCCAGTCCCCATTGTAAAGCGCAGTGTATACACAGCTGTGTGCACTGTTCTCCCGCGCTGTGTGTGGTACACACGTAGGCACACATGGAAGTTTCCTGCCAACATAAACCAGGGTGCTGACTGACGATACGTGGCCAGCAGCAGGCTTTCGCCTTGTTCTGACTTCGGTGCTCTGTGCACCCAGGCTGCAGTTTGTCTCATTAATAATAACAAGTAATAAGCAATGTGATGGCAATGATGTGCCGTGTGCCGGTGAGCAGCACCCTCCTGTGGGCCAGGTCCATATTCCTAAAATGCAAGAAATGACAGATTTGGTGCTACTTGTACTTTACAATATGTGTAGTAATAGCACATGGTATTACATATTCAGCCTTACAAAATTGCTGCAATGTATTTCAGTGTTACTTGACATAACAGGTTATATGACTTGGTCGTGTCATGGCCAGTAAGAGTCAGAGCAAAAATTAAAGGAGCTCTGGGTGCAGTTGTGGGCAGTTACTGTGAG
This sequence comes from Mycteria americana, assembly GCF_035582795.1. Classification (NCBI taxonomy): domain Eukaryota; kingdom Metazoa; phylum Chordata; class Aves; order Ciconiiformes; family Ciconiidae; genus Mycteria; species Mycteria americana. The sequence continues at coordinate 13,482,625 of NC_134372.1, forward strand.
CATTATCTCTGCATACATGTCCTTGAGTTACGCAAAAGATTTTCTTGATCCAGCACGGCTCAGCTTTTACCTGAGGCTGCCTTTTACCTTAGGAGACCTCAGCATGCTGTAATTTTTGTGTCGGTGCCAACAGAGTGGTAGGAGCACTCAATTACGGAGAATGCCAGCAGGAGCTTTCTGCTCTCTTGAAAAGCATAGGACAGCCATTGCCTTCAGCAGAGTGACTCTGGATTCCTGCCGATACAGAGCTGAGATAACAGGCTTCAATCAGCAGTACCCTTTACCTGTGCTACTCAAGGCTCTGCCTTACCTGCGGACAACTAATTCTCGCCATACACGCTCCTGTACTAGATGAGACCCCCAGCCCTGTCTCCTTCATCACAGCCTGGTGGAGGCTGCTTGGGAAAGGTATACCATGGGTCCGGCCCACGCAGAGCCTTCCCAGCACCTGGTAAGCAGCAGGCTAGAAACTTCCTGAGCGCTTAGACATTTGTTACAGCTTTTGCAGCACTTCTCTGTGAAGTTTCCTAATCCCTTTTCTCAAACCTGTTGACTCCCACCACACCCTGTGGCAGTCTGTCCCACCATTTGTGTTCTGTGAAAAAGATTTTCCTTCTGTTTAAAATCGAATAGCAGATCCAATTTTGCCATATGGCAGGTAGTTGGAGATGTGCTGCGGTTTCTGGGCTTCTTACCCATCTGATGTGACATTGAGATGTGACCTCTGTAGGATCCCCCTCCACTGCCTCGGTGCACGATGAGCTGGTGTGAGATGGCTAGTGGGAGAGCTCAGGAGGCAGCCACAGAGCTCTCCCCAACACGGTGCCTGCGCTGCTGCAGTGGGGGCAAGTAGGGTGACCCTGTGAGCCAGCCAACAGCTACAGGGAGAAGCAGCATCCCACCAGCACGGCCTCAGTGCTGGTGAAGGGCTCATAGGCAACACACACAGGTCAAGCCTGAAACGATGCCAAATAGCCTGGGCTGAATGCCAACTCAGTATGAAATAGAAACGTGTCTCCCTGTTTTTGTTCCACTGTATTCATCTGTAATCAATTTAATCTGTTTACAGAGCCATTATAGCATTTTAAATTATTAGCTTGATAGTTTGGAAAAGGGTCATAAGCACTGGACATTTGTCACGCAGGGGAAAACATGAAAACAGCAACAAAGTGCCGCAAAAGTTGGCAATGAATTATTTTCACCCTCCTTATATAAACTGGGAATGCTCCCCAAATCCTCTAGCTGATGTGCTTGGAAGTGCTCTGTGTTTCTGTCTTCTATGAGTGGGTGTCAGTGCTGGGGGAAGGACTTGTAGCAGGGCATTAGCAGCGTGGACCCAGCGTGCGGTGTCCTCAATAGCTGGACAGTTGATGTGCGATGTATGACCTCTGCGGCCAAAGATGCTCTTCCACGTCCTTTTAGATCTGCTACCTCTGCACTGAGTCTCTTTCCAAGGACATAGGCTCCATCTCACATCTTTCAAAATACACTAAAAAACATTCCTTGCATGTCTGTCTTCATGCTTAATTGCTGGGAGCGAGCAGCAGCTTAAATAGATGCTCTTCATTTATTCGTAGGTTCCTTGGTCCCTCTCAAACTTCAGAGTGGTGTGACTGCATTACCAAGTGCAGTCACAGGGTGAGTGACACTTTTGGTCTCACAGTGTTTACATCTGGAGAGAACTTTATCTTTGCCTTGCACGCTCTGCTGTGACCCCTGCACGTTAGCATAAACTGCCCTGCAAAATAACAGGAGGCTGCAAAAACTGTCTTATTTTCTGGGATGACCTAGTGTACTGCTTCCACATTCTCTGGTGTTATCTCTTGCAGAAATGTGAATAATTGTTTTCCAAGAAACCATAGGAGAGGTTCTGTTCAGCTTTTTTGTCCTTGGGTGCTTTTGTTGCATTTTGCCATATCTCAGCAGTGGGACCAATTTTGGGCTTGTCTCCTTTTCCTTGGTTTTTCCCTTTAAAAAGATGATGTTTTGCAGATGTCTACATATTGAAAATTCATTTCCCAGTGGAAGTGAACGAGCAGCCATCTGAAAAGACTGTCAAGTCCCAAATCTGAAGGGAAGGAAAAGCATCTCAGATACCTGGCACCATTACCTGGCTCACTTGCCTGTCTTTTTAATAAAGTTGCATGTGATCTAAGTAACTGCAGAGCAGTGGGGTGCAGCCATGTACTAAGCCAGGCTGGCCCATTTATGGAGCCAAGACATGTGGGATGCTACTTGAAAGGCTTCCAGAAGCCAAATAGTCATAAGTGTATTTACAAGCCTTAAAGCAAATCAGAAATCCTTGTGCAGTGCAGTTAGCTCTGTTCCAAAGAAAACTGGAGATGCCAGCTCGTCCTGTTAAACAAAAGCGATGCATTGACACAGCAGCAGAGCCGTGAATTCACTACACTTACCCACTGCAAAATGCCTGGGTAACAATCACGGACCCAGACAATTTCATGATTTTTTTCTACTTTAGGGTAGAAAACCGCAATAGCCCACGACTGCATTTTCCTTGTACCTGGAGCCTGGGTTTCCACTGCTCTGTTTCTAGCTGGCTGCAATGGCTATTGCGTAGATGGATGTTACATTGCTCACATACCATGCCATAAATGAAAAATTTGGATTTCATGCTTTCTGCTTGTCTTAAAAACAGAGGGTGCCATGTTACTGGCAGGCAACATCCTGTCTACACTTGCATTGTTCAAGCTAATACCATCTGTCCAACCCAGCCTTGCCCAGAATGGAGCTAAACAGTTAAGTGAGTTTATAGTGGCAATAAAGAACAACCCTTGAAGATGCTATTGAAAACAGTTTCAGCAGTTAGCTGTAGTGACCTTGCATTTGGAAGGCAGTGCAGCCTTAGCCAGCTCAAGGTCACATGAAGTTCCATTGTGGGTTTCTTTTTTTAAGCTGTCCGCTATACATTTTCTAGAGCAAATGTGAAATGTTTGCAGTTTCTGCCTTTGCCTCACCTCATACAGTAAAAGTGATTTCAGTGACGTACACAGTGTTCAGCGTAACCAAGTACATTCTTACATCCTCTCTGTCAGGATGGAGAACATAAAATGGCCTTTTCTGAGTGCCCACAGCCTGAATTTCCAGCACAGAGAGGACCACGCAGAAGCTGCCCTAGCATGAAGGCTCGCCATTTTGAAGAGGTCAGTGCAGAGAACCGAACACACGGGGAAGCCAGCTGGGACAAGGAGCTTGAGAATGTAATTGCAGGGAAAGTATGGAAGCCGGCAGGGAAGAAGACCAGCCTGGCTGAACAGAGACCTTTGGCTGGAACTCAGGATAAAAAGGAGAGTTTATGACCTTTGGAAGAAGGGGCAGGCAACTCAGGAGGACTACAAAGATGTCGTGAGGTTATGCAGAGAGAAAATTAGAAGGGCCAAAGCCCAACTAGAACTTAATCTGGCTGCTGCTGTAAAAGACAATATAAAATGTTTCTGTAAATACATTAGCAACAAAAGGAGGGCTAAGGAGAATCTTCCTCCTTTATTGGACGTGGGGGGAAACACAGTGACAAAGGATGAGGAAAAGGCTGAGGTACTTAATGCCTTCTTTGCCTCAGTCTTTAATAGTAAGACCAGTTCTTCTCGGGGTACCCAGCCCCCTGAGCTGGAAGACAGGGACGGGGAGCAGAATGGAGCCCCCACAATCCAAGGGGAAATGGTTCGCGACCTGCTACACCACTTAGACACGCAGAAGTCTATGGGGCCGGATGGGATCCACCCAAAGGTACTGAGGGAGCGGTGGAAGTGCTCACCAAGCCGCTTTCAATCCTTTACCAGTCCTGGCTAAGCAGGGAGGTCCCAGTTGACGGGAGGTTAGCAACTGTGACGCCCATCTACAGGAAGGGCCAGAAGGCAGATCTGGGGAACTACAGGCCTGTCAGCCTGACCTCAGTGCCAGGGAAGGTTATGGAGCAGATCATCTTGAGTGCCATCACGTGGCACGTACAGGACAACCAGGTGGTCAGGTCCAGTCAGCAAGGGCTTATGAAAGGCAGGTCCTGCTTGGCTAACCTGATCTCCTTCTACGACAAGTTCACCCGCTTAGTGGATGAGGGAAAGGCTGTGGATGTTGCCTACCTGCACTTCAGTAAAGCCTTTGACAGCGTTTCCCACAGCATTCTCCTGGAGAAACTGCCTGCGCATGGCTTGGACGGGTGTACGCTTCACTGGGTAAAGAACTGGCTGGGTGGCCAGGCCCAAAGAGTGGTGGTGAATGGAGTTAAATCCAGTTGGTGGCCGGTCACAAGCGGTGTTCCCCAGGGCTCAGTTTTGGGGACAGTTCTGTTTAATATCTTTATCGATGATCTGGACGAGGGGATCGAGTGCGCCCTCACTGTTGCAGACAACACCAAGTTGTGTGGGAGTGTTGATCTGCTGGAGGGTAGGCAGGCTCTGCAGAGGGATCTGGACAGGCTGGATCGATGGGCTGAGGTCAATTGTATGAGGTTTAACAAGGCTAAGTGCAAGGTCCTGCACTTGGGTCACAGCAACCCCATGCAATGCTACAGGCTTGGGAAAGAGTGGCTGGAAAGCTGCCCGGCGGAAAAGGACCTGGGGGTGCTGGTCAATAGCTGGCTGAATATGAGCCGGCAGTGTGCCCAGGTGGCCAAGAAAGCCAATGGCATCCTGGCTTGTATCAAAAATAGTGTGGCCAGCAGGACTAGGGAAGTGATCGTGCCCCTGTGCTCGACACTGGTGAGGCCACACCTCGAATACTGTGTTCAGTTTTGGGCCCCTCACTACAAGAGAGACATTGAGGGGCTGGAGCGTGTCCAGAGAAGGACAATGAAGCTGGTGAAGGGTCTGGAGAACAAGTCTTACGAGGAGTGGCTGAGGGAACTGGGGTTGTGTAGCCTGGAGAAAAGGAGGCTGAGGGGAGACCTTATTGCTGTCTACAACTACCTGAAAGGAGGGTGTAGAGAGGTGGGGGTTGGTCTCTTCTCCCAGGTAACAAGTGATAAGACAAGAGGAAATGGCCTCAAGTTGCGCCAGGAGAGGTTTAGATTGGATATTAGGAAAAATTTCTTCACTGAAAGGGTTATCAAGCATTGGAACAGGCTGCCCAGGGAAGTGGTTGAGTCACCATCCCTGGAGGTATTTAAAAGACGTGTAGATGTGGCACTTAGGGACATGGTTTAGTGGTGGACTTGGCAGTGCTAGGTTAACAATTGGACTTGATGATTTTAAAGGTCTTTTCCAACACAAACGATTCTATGATTCTATGAATATTTTGAAGTTGAGTATACAAAAGCAACTGGGAATTTGCATACAAGAAAGGCGGGAAAAATTTGTAGGGAAGGATGGCAGGGGAGGCACAGAGACAGAAGGAATGGAAAAAAGAACTGCTCACCAAAACCTATGCCTTGGAGAGGTGGAAGACCATGGCTATATCAAGGCTTACCAAGCTATATCAGGTGGTGAAGTGTCGTGGTTTAGCCCCAGTCAGCAACTAAGCCCCACACAGCCGCTTGCTCACTCCCCCCCAGTGGGATGGGGCAGAGAATCAGAAGGGTAAAAGTGAGAAAACTCGTGGGTTGAGATAAAGACAGTTTAATAGGGAAAGCAAAAGCTGCGCACACAAGCAAACCAAAGCAAGGAATTCATTCACTCCTTCCCACGGGCAGGCAGTGTTCAGCCATCTCCAGGAAAGCAGGGCTCCATCACGCGTAATGGTTATTTGGGAAGACAAACGCCATCACTCCAAATGTCCCCCCTTCCTTCTTCTTCCCCAGCTTTATATACTGAGCATGACGTCACATGGTATGGAACAGTCCTTTGGTCAGTTTGGATCAACTGTCCTGGCTGTGTCCCCTCCCAGCTGCTTCTGCACCTGGCAGAGCATGGGAAGCTGAAAAGTCCTTGACTAGTGCAGCAACAACTAAAACATCTCTGTATTATCAACACTGTTTTCAGCACAAATCCAAAACATAGCCCCATACCAGCCACTATAAAGAAAATTAACTCTATCTCAGCTGAAACCAGGACAAACAAAATCATAACAAAAATCATAACAAACAAAAGAGTTCCTGAATATATGTGAAGATGGAAGTTGGAAGGAAAAGCAGCAGCAGGCAGTGAAGGCAGGGCAGAGGTTAAAGGTAGCCTAGATACTGTCACAAATGGAAAAAGTGCTTTGTCCCATTTTCATGGTGGACAGATCAGAGATCCAGAACTGGAAATGAATGCTTCCTAAATAAGATCAAAACCCAAAGATGGATTGTGCTCAGATGTGTTTCATCCCAGCAAACAAGGCAATTTAAAAGACCAGCCTGGCCAGCTCTTTAATGACTGACTCACCAGTTCTTCAGTGACTGAACTTCAAGATGAAGGAATCATACAGAAAATGGAAATTGGGGTAATTTGCTAAGGAAGAAGATGGGAAAGGAAAATGAGTGAGTAGAGACAACATCAGACAGGCCAAGACACAAATGAGCTATAAGTAGGAAGGATTATAAAGCATATGAAGGGACCATCTTTTAAGGACAGGAGGAATGATAAGGCTAAGGAAAGATACAGTCCATTAGTGAAAGAAGGGGAAGGGGAAGGGGAGCTATCAACAGATGTACGTGAAAATACATGAGCTGTGGAGGAATGGCAGAGAATAAAGAATTCATATAAATAGATAAATACATTGAGCAGCTGTCTCCCCTACCATATGCTCTCATTTTTTCCTGCTGCCAGAGAGCACTGATGTTTCTTATTTATTTACTTCTAATTACTGAGATACAGACTTCCACTGATGAGATAAACGTAGCTCAGGATGCTGATCTTCCCTTTCTCTTCCCTCAGGGTGTCTCCCCAGCATCTAAATCAAAGCCTTGTGCAAATGTCATCTCTCCATACCCCACACCATCTCTCCAAACGCCGTGGGCTCTCAGCCCCCTCTCCAAGCTCAGAACACATTCAGTGCCAGGAGCAGAGGCAAGGGCCAAGCTGCCTGACTGCCAGGTGTTTGCCCTGCTCCACAGGGCAATGGCACATCCAACAAAATCTTAGAGACTAGGTCGATGGAAAAGAGACGGAAAAGAAAGAGTGGAGAATGAGGTGAGGGGGAGTGTGTGCTGAGAGGTCTGATGTAGGTTGTTGGCAGGGATCACAAGGGCAGAACAGTTCCAGCTGGTATTTATAAGGCTGCTGTTTCAATTCAGGATGATGAGACATTACCTTTTTTCCTGGCCACTAATGCAATTGTTCATCTTTACCTACAAAAGAAATGCAACCCTGCACTTTACCGAATTGTGCTTACTTCTGCAAAGCAAAATCCCTTGTTATTTGTGCTAAAAAAATTTGTGCTGGTCTCTAAAAGGCACGTGCAAAAGGTGGATTGTGCAGATTTGACACATACTGAGTTCTTCTATCTACCTAGAAATAACCTGTGCCATCACACCTTTGCTGTCTGTGCAGACCTGTTCTACAAAGCCTCAGGGAAGCCCGGCGTCGCTGGCTCTGTGGAAGCGGGTGAGCGCAGTGTGGCCGAGCAGAGGTGGAGGCGCGGGCAGCGGCTGGGCAGGCGGCTGAGCAGAGCGCAGGGGGCTGGTGGCAGCACGCTGGTGGAAAAGCTACCAGGAGAGAGAAGTCATTCTGGAACAAATTTTGCTTTTTGATTGTTTTTTGGAACAAAAGCTTGTCCAGAATAGATGAAAACCTGAGTGGAGAAGCCCGGCAGGACTCAGGCAACGATGCTCTCTCAGTTCAGGGAGGGGCAGAGCAATAGCACATGCAGGAAGACTTCTTTGCATCGTTCCCCTTGTTTAGCAAACACATCTCCAAATACCAGCAATACTGTTATCTGGCAGGAGCAGTTCTCTAAACCCCTTAAATCATTCTGAATGGCCAGAACAAGTTTTCATCAAAAATACTCTCCCCGAACGATGTTTGTTTTCAAAATACAGCTCTGGCTGGCTGGCTGCACTGTCTTCATCGGCTGAAGCAAGATAAAAGGGCCAATCGCTTGGCTGAGTAACTCAGATCTCTTCTCAAGGGAAGCGGCACATGGTCCAGAAGGAAGGCAAAGGAAACAAGTTTGCAGTTGTTAGCCTCGTGCTTTCTCTGTTCAGTGTGTGCTGCGAGGTGAGGAGACGGGTCTGTCTGCCGAGGAGAAGCTCCAGGTAGTGAGAAAGCACCCAGTGTATGTCCCTGCAGCCAGAGGTAAGAGATTTGGGTTGGGACCCAATGTGAAATGAACCCGTAGGGCAGGGGAATGAGATTTTGCATCATCCCAGTTCAATTTCTGAACTGCAGCCACTCTAGGTCTCCTCTCAGGAGAATTTTTCTCTGTATGTATTGTTCAGTTTTGACAAAAAGGTATGTTTTGTTGCAGCTGCATTTTGACTGAAAAACTTGGAGTAGCTCTGGAAAGTGCATGTGGTACTTAACCAGACTGAAAAAGTAGGATGCTTTCATTCTGCAGATAGGAGCCCCTGTGATGGGCCTGTTTGATGCAAGCCAGCAATGTAATTTAAAATTTTGAAATGTTAAAAGGAAAAATTATTTTGCAAATTACCTCCCTTACCCATGTGTTACATTTCTGAAGCATCACTTGGAATATCTCAACATTTTCAAAATAGTTCTTGCTTAAGTGGAAGTGTCATCAAGAAATGCAGCCTTCCTGAAGAAGTTTCAGTTTCAGTGAAATAACATTGTCTGATCTTACCCCATCCTGCTGCTCTGTTTCAGAACAAGAGGTATGTTAGGAAGGAACACAGGGGTCTGTAGCTCTGTCGCTGATGTGGGCATCTGTGCCAGCGTGAATGCAATATAAACCGTGGTCTCAGGGTTGTGGTTGATCAGGTCCATAACTGAAAACAAACAAATCAACTGGCACCATGGGAAAGTGCTTTTCTGTTTGATTTGTCTGAGGTTATTTTCCTTTCTTTATTTATCCATGCAATCTGCATGAGCCCTGGAGCTAAGCAAAGCACATTATGTACATGACTGCAACACTTCATGGCTGCCTGCTCTCCTGCCTTAGCTCTCCTGCTGCAATGGAGGACACATCAAGCCAGAAGTCGGGACAGAGCAAAGACGCACTGGGCTCCCTAACACCACAAGAGAGTCCTGCCAATTTTGTACACGTCGAATTGGAGGAGTATGAGCCCGCAGACTTCAGCACCAAGGAACTCATCCTAAAGAAAGCCAGAGAGGTCTGCACATGCAATCGTCAAACCATCATCACCTTCTTCTGTCAGCTGTTCCCAGTGCTGGACTGGCTTCCCCGTTACAACGTCAAGACGCAGTTGCTTGGGGATGTCATATCTGGGCTCCTGGTGGGGATAGTTGCCATCCCTCAGTCCATCTCCTACTCCCTCTTAGCCAACCAGGATCCCATCTACGGAATCTACACCAACTTCTTCTGCAATATCATCTACGTTGCTATGGCCACTTCGCGCCATAACTTCGTGGGCTCCTTCGGCGTCCTGTGCCTGATGATTGGGCAGTCTGTGAACCGGCACCTCCAGCTAGCAGGGTACAGCAACGACAATGCTGGCTCTTCGCTGGTGGGCAACTCCACCTCCTCCAGTAACGAGACAGCTGCCTGTGACAGGAGCTGCTACGCCATCACTGTGGCCCTTTCCTTAAGCTTTCTGGTCGGTCTTTACCAGGTACAAATGTTTGCTGTTGTGCTGTTTCCTCTCTGTCCTTTCCCTGCTAGGATCTTCTCTGTGCTAAAGATCTCTAAGCTCCAGTCTTGGTTCAGACTTACAAGTCATGAGAAACCTTTCCTGATGTGACTAGGCCCCCACACCTTTGAATCAAATGTAGTGATTTAGAAACACCCAAACACGGCTATATGTGAGGTTTTGTTTCCACCCACATGATAGGCCAGGCCCTTGGATGTGTCTGAAACATCCTTAGGATCAGACACAGCAAGGGAGGAGAAGGAACTGTGAACCATCTTCCCACCACCCCAATCCTGGAGCTGGGCCGGCTCCTGGTGCAGGTTAGAGCAGGTTTGGGACTGGCAAGGACAGCCCTCAAGGACCCTGCCATCAGCAGGGGCTCCTTCAAAGTCCATGCTCCCTGGCAACGTCCCCACTGCCTGGGCCTAGCTGTCACTGAACAACTTCAGGCTCTTTCACTGGAACAACTAAAATTCAGTGCATCACACCGGTTTTATGCCACCGAGCGATACCCAGAGCTTCTTTGATGGGACTGCTGCCTGGACTTTCAGTGTTAACTATGTGCCCTTATTGCTTGTAAGGAGATAGCGGCAGGGACCTCGTAGGCTTCTTTGTATGGCATCTCTAGGCACAGACGAGTGTTATAGGTAGGTCTCTTTAGTTTTTCATACCCCCGATTAACTACTGAAGACAAAGTCCTCTGCCTCACACTGAATGCTCAGCAGACAGAACAGCCAGAGCTGCTAAAGTGGAAGCAAACTGACATAAATTGCCAGCCATCTCTTCCAGCCCTTCTCATCGATGCTAAAGGTATGGCTGGCTTGCTTTTCAGGTCCTGCTGGGGGTTTTACAGCTGGGTTTTGTGGCTGTCTACCTGTCAGAACCTCTCCTCAGTGGCTTTGTGACCGGCTCCAGCCTCACCATTATCACCTCCCAGATGAAGTATCTCCTGGGACTGAAAATCCCTCGTCACGAAGGGGTGGGGTCCTTCATCCTGACGTGGGTTGACCTTTTCAGATACATCCAGAACAGCAACATCTGTGACCTGCTCACCAGCCTGGTTGCTTTGGCCATCATAGTGCCTGTCAAAGAGATCAATGACCACTATAAGGAGAAGATGAAGGCCCCGTTCCCCATAGAGCTGCTGGTGGTCATTGTAGCCACAGTAATATCTTACTACTTTAACTTCAAAGAGAGATACAAGTCTGCTGTTTGTGGGCATATCCCCACTGGTTTCAGGAAACCCACTCTACCAGATATAAAGCTGTTTTCCAGCCTGGCAGTTGATGCTCTGCCCATTGCTGTTATTGGCTTTGCCATGACTGTCTCCCTGGCGGAAATCTTTGGCAAAAAGCATGGCTACACTGTCCGTGCCAACCAAGAGATGATTGCCATTGGCATGTGCAACCTGCTCCCTTCTTTCTTCTACTGCTTTGCCAGCTCTGCGGCCCTGACCAAGACTCTGCTGAAGGAGTCCACGGGGACCCAGACCCAGGTCTCTGGCCTGGTCACCTCCCTGGTGCTGCTCCTAGTGCTGCTGTGGATTGCCCCGCTCTTCTACTCGCTGCAGACCTCCATCCTGGGAGTGGTCACCATTGTCAACCTGCGGGGGGGCCTGAGGAAGTTCCGTGACACGCCCCGCATGTGGCAGCTCAGCAAGCTGGACACAGTGGTGTGGTGGACAACCATGCTGTCTTCCACACTGATCACCACGGAGATTGGGCTCCTCGTGGGTGTCTGCTTTGCTCTGCTCTGTATCATCTTCCGCACGCAGAGACCCAGGGCCACGCTCCTGGGCAAGGTTGGCAACACAGAAATCTATGAGGACCAGTCCACTTACAAGCAGCTCAGCAGTATTGCCAACATCAAAATCTTCCGCTTCGAGTCATCCCTCTGCTATGTCAACAAGGACTATTTCAAGACTGTTCTCTACCAGAAAACTGGGGTAAATCCTATCCTGCTGGGTGCTAAGCACCAAAGGGTGAAGGCCCAGGCAAATTCAGACACAGGCAACAGCAAGAGCTTTTTCAGCACCAGGTTTGACTGCCTGAAACAGGCCAAGAAAAGGGCTGAGAAGTCTCCAGCAGATGCCTGTCCTCCCTCCATAGATATGCACACCTTAATCCTTGACTGTGGGGCAATGCAGTTCATAGATACTGTGGGTCTCTCTGTGCTAAAGGAGACACATCATGACTACAAGGAGATTGGCATCCAGGTGCTCCTGGCCAGCTGCAACCCTTCCATCCGCCACCAGCTCCGGGAGGGAGGCTGGGCTGGCGAGATAGACAGTGGTGGTCAGCTGGCTTTCCACAGCGTCCACAATGCAGTGCGATTTGCTGAATGGTGGTACCATGTGCAGCAGGAGGAGAGCAAGGAGAAAAAGGATGCTCTCCTGGACCCCGAAGACCTGAACTTCCAGGCATCTTTGTAGACCTGTGTGTGAGGAGGGATTTCCTCACACACATTTTGTAGACCTGTGTGTGAGGATGGGCTTGGTATGTACTTGAGAGCAGTTTTAGTCTTTGTGCAGTCAGAGCATGCAAAAAAAGACTTCGATGAACTGTCAGCAGCAGGCATGGGGCAAAAGGATTGGGGAAGGTGTGGATTTCAGGAGAGATTGCCGACAGGTAAATAATCTGAGAGGCGTTTCAAGGTCTGTCATGACGGTAAAGCGCCTGGATGGCTTTTAACCCTTCTCCTTTTTGGAGAGGGCTGTGACGGCAAGAGGTGCCGCGCAGGGAGATGGGACGCCGGAGTTCCCCCAGCAACCTCCATTGAAGCGCCCGCCTCCGGTGCCTCTCCCCGCCTCGCCGCGCCGCTTTCCGAAGGAAGCACCCCGCGGCGGGGGTCACCCCGCCGGCGCCGGCCCGGCCTCCCAGCTCCGCTCCCGCACGGACACGTGTCTCGCGTGGGCACTGGGGGGCACGAGTGAGCCGCGCTGCGCAGCCCGCGCCGGCGCGTCCCGTCCCCGGGGCCGCTTCCCTGCGCCCTCCCCGGGGCACCGGCCGCGGGCCCAGGCCGCCGGGCAGCGGCTGCGCTCCCTCTGCCAGCTGAAGCCGCGCACCTCCGGTGGGAGGGAGGGAGGAGAGGCTTTACGGCTGCTCTGTCAGGCCCCTCTGCTTTCAATCGGGGTGAGGCCGAAGCGGTGCCTCCCGGCCCCGGGCAGGGCTGGCTGGGTCGGGGCCGGAGAGGGGGGTGCCGCCGGCCGATCGGGGCACTCTGCTGAGGCTTGGGGAGCCCCTGGGAGCTCACCCACCGTCAAGAGACCACTCGACTGCCAGGATGTGCAAAAACAGGAGGTGAGCTGGGGCCGCCTCCGGGCTGGAGCTGTCTCCCTCACTGACACTCGGAAGTGGCTTGGGCCCCACGCTGGCTGTAAAGGCCAACAGCATGGGACAACCCTGTTCTTCTGTGTTACAGGTGCTGCCACAGTCCTTGGGGCAGCAACAGGTATCACTTTGCTGCAATGGCAATTGCAGGACAAGGCTTTGCAGGGGTTTATCCCCAGAGGTCTGTGAGCGACCCAAGCTTTATGCCTGAAAACCCCATTCGCCATGGCACCCTGGCATTAACCACCATCTGATTGCTTTTCGGGGAGAGGGAAGGTCGAGATGGGACACTAAGGCAAAGGAGAGAGGAGCTGTAGGCAAGGTCTGCCATCTGCTCCTCTGAGGAGCCCTGGTGATGGTTCCCAGCTCCCCACGGGGAGGCACAGCCCCAGCCTCCAAGGCCGGGCATGAAGGTAAGCAGCTCCCTTGCGCTGTGCCTCTTGGCTGTGCAGCTCAAGGTGTGCATCCCCAGACAGGAAAGGGGCTGCAGCTGGCTCGGACCCACCAGGAAGGTTCACAAATGGAACTGGAGCTTGTTATGTGGAGTTTCCTTCCATGTGCAACTCCAGTGTCTGGCCCAACACAGAATAACTAGAGAGGATGAAAGAGAGGATGCCAGCATCCTCTCTTGTGGCGAAGTCCCTTGGAAATTGCATTGTTGAGAAATGCATACCCCAAGGCATCTTTGGGTGCCAGACAGCAAGGCCACTCACCCGCCTCCTGAGACATGCAGTAGTGGGGGCTATAGTCTGATTGCACGAGGGACGAGAACCACCAGTCCCGCTCAATCCTTCACTCACTAATGTATATTCATCTTTTTTGGGACTGCCCTTCTCTTCCCCCGCAGCCACTCTGAGTCAATGTAGGAAATGGACTGCAGAGGAGTTTTGGAAAAAAACTCATTTGTTTTCCAAACACCCTACAGCATGGAGTTTAACAGCCCCTCAATGGCCACAAAACAACAGCAGCAAACCTGGCAACAGCAAAGCACTTCCCTTAAAAACAAACAGAATTTTCAGAAAATTGCTGGGAGTTTGTTCAGCTGATAGTTCTCTCACAGGCCCTGTGTGTGGCTCAGGACAGTCTGCTGCAGGGGAGGACAAGTGCTTTCCCCTGCTGTTATTTACAGGCTGGGGTTCGCGTGACTTCCATGGCTGAAATTACAGATTTCCTTCTCAAAAAAGGTATCTGAGATCACCAGCTGCTCTTCATAAACTGTAAATCAGGAACACCTGTGCCACAGCTTGCAATGGCCACAGTTCTCCCAGTGTTTGGCAGAACCTGTGCTACCTTGCACATGCACGGCCGGATCCTGACTGCAGCGGGAGACACAGCGCTGTCACTTGTAGCAGTGGGGCAGGGCTGCCTCATGCCTGCAGCTCTGCCGGAGGCGTGCAGCCGGAGGGAACCTCAGCTCCGAAGCAGACATGGGGACCTGTCTTTTCTGCTGGGCTGGGACAGGCAGCATCCTGCTGGCTCTGCTTCTGCGTCCCAGGGGTGAGTCCTTGCTCTGAGCTATGAAGGCTCCGCAGCATTGCCAAGTACCAGAATAGCCTTTCTTCTGTGAACTCCATCTGTAAAAACACCTTCTATGCTGCATATTTAATATGTGACTACTCCCCGGGCCTCATCGAAGAAATGCAGCACCAAAGATATCCCACTGAAGGGAACTCTAGCTTTGGCAGCCACTCGGGAGCCCAGGGACAGGAGACTGTTGTAAATAAAGTGCATGGAAAAGGAATTCTACTGGCTCTGCTCAGGAAAATGTCTTCTTGTGGTCAAAAGACTATTTCAAATGGATTAAAGAGCATGATATGCCCAGCTGCTTGCAGATCCTTGGAGCAAGGTTGTAAGTGTCAGGTGAAGCTAAATTGACTGAAGAGGCCAGTACAAGTCTCGCAGGGCTGGATGGACAGGCGTGCTCAGCGTGCCCCAGGTGCGAGCGGGGTGCAGCTCTCGGGACCTGCAGCACCTCTCTCCAAGGGTCCTCGCAGGCCATCGCAGCATGAGGCAACTCCCCAGGGAGGTTGCATCAGCCACAGAGCGATGAGTAATGGGGCAGTTTTGTGTCTGAACAGCAAGTCGGTAGAGAAGAAAAGTCTTGTTACCTGCAAGGATTATGACCTTCCTTCCCCTTTGGAATAGCATTGCCGTAATTTTCTTTATAAGACTGTTTATGGAGAAAATTAAATTGTTTTAGTTAGACTTTAGATGCATTTATGATCTCAGTGGGGTCATAAAGCCACAGCAGGAAATAAAACCAGTGCTGATAATTCCTGGGCACAGCCTGGTGCAAGATAGTGTAGATGAGATTACTGTCAGAGCAGCGTTTCCCACAGCCCTCTGCAATGGGAAATGGCTGTTTATGTAAGCAGTTTCTCCTCAGAGCTGGGAGAGCTGTGAAAATGACAAAGAGATACCTGGCAGTTTTTATGGGATGCCTTCCCTTGGAAAGGAGAACCGAGGTGGCAACCTCCTTCCCTCTCCTCTCCAGCCCAGAGCAGCTGGCATCTTGGTGGCAGTCCTTGTGCAGGCTGCTTGCCCAGATCTCCCAGCCCATCGTCCCAGCATCGCCTTCCAGCCCACAAGTCAAACATCCCAGTGACCCAGAGTTCCTCTGTTCCCCACAGATCACCAAGGTAGCTCAAGGATAATTGCTATTTTTATATCAGTCTCTATGAAGAGGCCCTGGGTTGTAAATGACACAGAGGAGAGATGAGGAAGGACAAATGACACCGTCCAAGGTCAGCTTATAGTCAGTGTCATGGGAGATCAGGCTGACCTCTCACCACCTACATCTCCTGGTGGAGGCAGGTGTGAGCTGGAAGGGACCACAACAACTGTGGGCCAATTCCCAGTGATGAAAGGCTCCTGGTGAGGGCACAGGGCAC